>NC_092334.1:185305000-185905000 GCF_046630445.1 Rutidosis leptorrhynchoides | reverse complement strand
AAATTATCCAATCTTGTTTTACCCATAACTTCTTCATTTTAAATCCGTTTTGAGTGAATCAAATTGCTATGGTTTCATATTGAACTCTATTTTATGAATCTAAACAAAAAAAGTATAGGTTTCTAGTCGGAAAAATAAGTTACAAGTCGTTTTTGTAAAGGTAGTCATTTCAGTCGAAAGAACGACGTCTAGATGACCATTTTAGAAAACATACTTCCACTTTGAGTTTAACCATAATTTTTGGATATAGTTTCATGTTCATAATAAAAATCATTTTCTCAGAATAACAACTTTTAAATCAAAGTTTATCATAGTTTTTAATTAACTAACCCAAAACAGCCCGCGGTGTTACTACGACGGCGTAAATCCGGTTTTACGGTGTTTTTCGTGTTTCCAGGTTTTAAATCATTAAGTTAGCATATCATATAGATATAGAACATGTGTTTAGTTGATTTTAAAAGTCAAGTTAGAAGGATTAACTTTTGTTTGCGAACAAGTTTAGAATTAACTAAACTATGTTCTAGTGATTACAAGTTTAAACCTTCGAATAAGATAGCTTTATATGTATGAATCGAATGATGTTATGAACATCATTACTACCTTAATTTCCTTAGATAAACCTACTGGAAAATAGAAAAATGGATCTAGCTTCAATGGATCCTTGGATGGCTCGAAGTTCTTGAAGCAGAATCATGACACGAAAACAAGTTCAAGTAAGATCATCACTTGAAATAAGATTGTTATAGTTATAGAAATTGAACCAAAGTTTGAATATGATTATTACCTTGTATTAGAATGATAACCTACTGTAAGAAACAAAGATTTCTTGAGGTTGGATGATCACCTTACAAGATTGGAAGTGAGCTAGCAAACTTGAAAGTATTCTTGATTTTATGAAACTAGAACTTTTGGAATTTATGAAGAACACTTAGAACTTGAAGATAGAACTTGAGAGAGTTCAATTAGATGAAGAAAATTGAAGAATGAAAGTGTTTGTAGGTGTTTTTGGTCGTTGGTGTATGGATTAGATATAAAGGATATGTAATTTTGTTTTCATGTAAATAAGTCATGAATGATTACTCATATTTTTGTAATCTTATGAGATATTTCATGCTAGTTGCCAAATGATGGTTCCCACATGTGTTAGGTGACTCACATGGGCTGCTAAGAGCTGATCATTGGAGTGTATATACCAATAGTACATACATCTAAAAGCTGTGTATTGTACGAGTACGAATACGGGTGCATACGAGTAGAATTGTTGATGAAACTGAACGAGAATGTAATTGTAAGCATTTTTGTTAAGTAGAAGTATTTTGATAAGTGTATTGAAGTCTTTCAAAAGTGTATAAATACATATTAAAACACTACATGTATATACATTTTAACTGAGTCGTTAAGTCATCGTTAGTCGTTACATGTAAGTGTTGTTTTGAAACCTTTAGGTTAACGATCTTGTTAAATGTTGTTAACCCAATGTTTATAATATCAAAAGAGATTTTAAATTATTATATTATCATGATATTATGATGTACGCATATCTCTTAATATGATATATATACATTAAATGTCGTTACAACGATAAACGTTACATATATGTCTCGTTTCAAAATCATTAAGTTAGTAGTTTTGTTTTTACATATGTAGTTCATTGTTAATATAATTAATGATATGTTTACTTATCATAATATCATGTTAACTATATATATAACCATATATATGTCATCATATAGTTTTTTTTTACAAGTTTTAACGTTCGTGAATCACCGGTCAACTTGGGTGGTCAATTGTCTATATGAAACCTATTTCAATTAATCAAGTCTTAACAAGTTTGATTGCTTAACATGTTGGAAACATTTAATCATGTAAACATCAATCTCAATTAATATATATAAACATGGAAAAGTTCGGGTCACTACAGTACCTACCCGTTAAATAAATTTCGTCCCGAAATTTTAAGCTGTTGAAGGTGTTGACGAATCTTCTGGAAATAGATGCGGGTATTTCTTCTTCATCTGATCTTCACGCTCCCAGGTGAACTCGGGTCCTCTACGAGCATTCCATCGAACCTTAACAATTGGTATCTTGTTTTGCTTAAGTCTTTTAACCCCACGATCCATTATTTCGACGGGTTCTTCGATGAATTGGAGTTTTTCGTTGATTTGGATTTCATCTAACGGAATAGTGAGATCTTCTTTAGCAAAACATTTCTTCAAATTCGAGACGTGGAAAGTGTTATGTACAGCCGCGAGTTGTTGAGGTAACTCAAGTCGGTAAGCTACTGGTCCGACACGATCAATAATCTTGAATGGTCCAATATACCTTGGATTTAATTTCCCTCGTTTACCAAATCGAACAACGCCTTTCCAAGGTGAAACTTTAAGCATGACCATCTCTCCAATTTCAAATTCTATATCTTTTCTTTTAATGTCAGCGTAGCTCTTTTGTCGACTTTGGGCGGTTTTCAACCGTTGTTGAATTTGGATGATCTTCTCGGTAGTTTCTTGTATAATCTCCGGACCCGTAATATGTCTATCCCCCACTTCACTCCAACAAATCGGAGACCTGCACTTTCTACCATAAAGTGCTTCAAACGGCGCCATCTCAATGCTTGAATGGTAGCTGTTGTTGTAGGAAAATTCTGCTAACGGTAGATGTCGATCCCAACTGTTTCCGAAATCAATAACACATGCTCGTAGCATGTCTTCAAGCGTTTGTATCGTCCTTTCGCTCTGCCCATCAGTTTGTGGATGATAGGCAGTACTCATGTCTAGACGAGTTCCTAATGCTTGCTGTAATGTCTGCCAGAATCTTGAAATAAATCTGCCATCCCTATCAGAGATAATAGAGATTGGTATTCCATGTCTGGAGACGACTTCCTTCAAATACAGTCGTGCTAACTTCTCCATCTTGTCATCTTCTCTTATTGGTAGGAAGTGTGCTGATTTGGTGAGACGATCAACTATTACCCAAATAGTATCAAAACCACTTGCAGTCCTTGGCAATTTAGTGATGAAATCCATGGTAATGTTTTCCCATTTCCATTCCGGGATTTCGGGTTGTTGAAGTAGACCTGATGGTTTCTGATGCTCAGCTTTGACCTTAGAACACGTCAAACATTCTCCTACGTATTTAGCAACATCGGCTTTCATACCCGGCCACCAAAAATGTTTCTTGAGATCCTTGTACATCTTCCCCGTTCCAGGATGTATTGAGTATCTGGTTTTATGAGCTTCTCTAAGTACCATTTCTCTCATATCTCCAAATTTTGGTACCCAAATCCTTTCAGCCCTATACCGGGTTCCGTTTTCCCGAATATTAAGATGCTTCTCCGATCCTTTGGGTATTTCATCCTTTAAATTTCCCTCTTTTAAAACTACTTGTTGCGCCTCCTTTATTTGAGTAGTAATGTTATTATGAATCATTATATTCATAGATTTTACTCGAATGGGTTCTCTGTCCTTCCTGCTCAAGGCATCGGCTACCACATTTGCCTTCCCCGGGTGGTAACGAATCTCAAAATCGTAATCATTCAATAATTCAATCCACCTACGCTGCCTCATATTCAGTTGTTTCTGATTAAATATGTGTTGAAGACTTTTGTGGTCGGTATATATAATACTTTTGACCCCATATAAGTAGTGCCTCCAAGTCTTTAATGCAAAAACAACCGCGCCTAATTCCAAATCATGCGTCGTATAATTTTGTTCGTGAATCTTCAATTGTCTAGACGCATAAGCAATCACCTTCGTTCGTTGCATTAATACACAACCGAGACCTTGCTTTGATGCGTCACAATAAATCACAAAATCATCATTCCCTTCAGGCAATGACAATATAGGTGCCGTAGTTAGCTTTTTCTTCAATAACTGAAACGCTTTCTCTTGTTCATCATTCCATTCAAATTTCTTCCCTTTATGCGTTAATGCAGTCAAGGGTTTTGCTATTCTGGAAAAGTCTTGGATGAACCTTCTGTAGTAACCAGCTAGTCCTAAAAACTGGCGTATGTGTTTCGGAGTTTTCGGGGTTTCCCACTTTTCAACAGTTTCTATCTTTGCCGGATCCACCTTAATACCTTCTTTGTTCACTATGTGACCGAGGAATTGAACTTCTTCCAACCAAAATGCACACTTTGAAAACTTAGCGTACAATTCTTCCTTCCTCAATACTTCTAACACCTTTCTCAAATGTTCACCGTGTTCTTGGTCATTCTTTGAGTAAATAAGTATGTCATCAATGAAAACAATGACAAACTTGTCAAGGTATGGTCCACACACTCGGTTCATAAGGTCCATGAACACAGCTGGTGCATTAGTTAAACCAAACGGCATGACCATAAACTCGTAATGACCGTAACGTGTTCTGAAAGCAGTCTTTGGAATATCATCTTCTTTCACCCGCATTTGATGATACCCGGAACGTAAGTCAATCTTTGAATAAACAGACGAGCCTTGTAGTTGATCAAATAAGTCATCGATTCTCGGTAGTGGGTAGCGGTTCTTGATGGTAAGTTTGTTCAACTCTCGGTAGTCGATACACAACCTAAATGTACCATCTTTCTTCTTGACAAACAAAACAGGAGCTCCCCACGGTGATGTGCTTGGTCGAATGAAACCACGCTCTAAAAGTTCTTGTAATTGGCTTTGCAGTTCTTTCATCTCGCTGGGTGCGAGTCTGTAAGGAGCACGAGCTATTGGTGCAGCTCCTGGTACAAGATCTATTTGAAATTCAACGGATCGATGTGGGGGTAATCCCGGTAATTCTTTCGGAAATACATCGGGAAATTCTTTTGCAATGGGAACATCATTGATGCTCTTTTCTTCAGTTTGTACTTTCTCGACGTGTGCTAGAACAGCATAGCAACCTTTTCTTATTAGTTTTTGTGCCTTCAAATTACTAATAAGATGTAGCTTCGTGTTGCCCTTTTCTCCGTACACCATTAAGGGTTTTCCTTTTTCTCGTATAATGCGAATTGCATTTTTGTAACAAACGATCTCCGCTTTCACTTCTTTCAACCAGTCCATACCGATTATCACATCAAAACTCCCTAACTCTACTGGTATCAAATCAATCTTAAATGTTTCGCTAACCAGTTTAATTTCTCGATTCCGACATATATTATCTGCTGAAATTAATTTACCATTTGCTAATTCGAGTAAAAATTTACTATCCAAAGGCGTCAATGGACAACTTAATTTAGCACAAAAATCTCTACTCATATAGCTTCTATCCGCACCCGAATCAAATAAAACGTAAGCAGATTTATTGTCAATAAGAAACGTACCCGTAACAAGCTCCGGGTCTTCCTGTGCCTCTACCGCATTAATATTGAAAACTCTTCCACGGCCTTGTCCATTCGTGTTCTCCTGGTTCGGGCAATTTCTAATAATGTGGCCTGGTTTTCCACATTTATAACAAACTACATTGGCATAACTTGCTCCGACACTACTTGCTCCGCCATTACTCGTTCCGACACCATTTGTTCCTTTCGTTCTATTAACCCCTGGTCCGTAGACCTCACACTTCGCCGCGCTATGACCATTTCTTTTACACTTGTTGCAAAATTTGGTGCAGAACCCCGAGTGATTCTTTTCACACCTTTGGCATAGTTGCTTCTGATTGTTGTTGTTGTTGCGGTTATTATTGTTGTTGGGATGATTGTTGTAGTTGCTGTTGTTGTTGTTGTTGTTGTTGTTGGGCCGTTTGTTGTAGTTGCGATTGATGTTGCGATTGTTGGGATAATTGTTGCGATTATTGTTGTAATTGCTGTTGTTGTTGTATTGGTGATTCTTATCACCGTTTTCCTCCCACTTTCTTTTGACTTGCTTCACATTGGCCTCTTCAGCAGTCTGTTCTTTAATTCTTTCTTCAATCTGGTTCACTAGTTTGTGAGCCATTCTACATGCCTGTTGTATGGAGGCGGGCTCGTGTGAACTTATATCTTCTTGGATTCTTTCCGGTAATCCTTTCACAAACGCGTCGATCTTCTCTTCCTCATCTTCGAATGCTCCCGGACACAATAGGCACAATTCTGTGAATCGTCTTTCGTACGTGGTAATATCAAATCCTTGGGTTCGTAACCCTCTAAGTTCTGTCTTGAGCTTATTGACCTCGGTTCTGGGACGGTACTTCTCGTTCATCAAGTGCTTGAATGCTGACCACGGTAGTGCGTACGCATCATCTTGTCCCACTTGCTCTAGATAGGTATTCCACCATGTTAACGCAGAACCTGTGAAGGTATGCGTAGCGTACTTCACTTTGTCCTCTTCAGTACACTTACTTATGGCAAACACCGATTCAACCTTCTCGGTTCACCGTTTCAATCCGATCGGTCCTTCGGTTCCATCAAATTCCAAAGGTTTGCAGGCAGTGAATTCTTTGTAGGTGCATCCTACACGATTTCCTGTACTGCTAGATCCAAGGTTATTGTTGGTATGTAGCGCAGCCTGTACTGCGGCTATGTTTGAAGCTAAAAAAGTACGGAATTCCTCTTCATTCATATTCACGGTGTGTCGAGTAGTCGGTGCCATTTCCTTCAAAATAGTTAAATGGAACAAGTTAATCATACAGAATATTAAGAGTAGTTAATAGTATTTCGTAGCATAATATGAACTCATTTATAAAAGCTTTTTCTTCATATTAGCGTTTTATAAGTTTAAATTCGGGTAGTACCTACCCGTTAAGTTCATACTTAGTAGCTAATATACAATTCAACTACTACAATTCTATATGAAAAACTGATTGTAATAATATTTCGCGTTCAAACTTTTATACAATATTTTACAAACTTACAATACCGCTTATTTTACATAAAGCATGAAATATAGCACACAATAACTTTGATACAAGATAGTTGTGAAGACAATTCTAGCTAGTACACAAGTCGTTCGGCAAAGGCAATAAAGACACGTAATTCATACGTCCAAAAACAAGTCATGCATTCTGGTTTTACTAGGACTACTTCCCATCCTTGGTCTTGTGCAACATAACCGTTATGGCCGTTGATAAGACAGCGTGTTGTAACGTCATCAAAGGGACGAGGGTTACGTAATGTCCAACAGTCCCGTAATAATCTAAAAACCTCATTTCTTACCCCAATTACCGACTCCGTCACTTGTGGAAACGTTTTGTTTAATAGTTGTAGCCCGATGTTCTTGTTCTCACTTTGGTGAGAAGCGAACATTACTAATCCGTAAGCATAACATGCTTCTTTATGTTGCATGTTAGCCGCTTTTTCTAAATCACGAAGTCCAATATTCGGATATATTGAGTCAAAATAATTTCTTAACCCGTTGCGTAAAATAGCATTTGGGTTCCCCGCAATATATGCGTCAAAGTAAACACATCGTAACTTATGGGTTTCCAAATGTGATATCCCCCATCTTTCAAACGAAAGTCTCTTATAAACCAAGACATTCTTGGAACGTTCTTCGAATGTCTTACAAACTGATCTCGCCTTAAATAGTTGTGCCGAAGAATTCTGGCCGACTATAGACAAGATTTCATCAATCATGTCTCCGGGTAGGTCTCTTAAAATATTGGGTTGTCTATCCATTTTGTGTTTTTAAACTGTAAAATAGACAAAAGTTAGATTCATAAAAAAAATACTTATTAATACAAGCAATTTTTACATATATCATAAAGCATAAGAACACTATATTCCATATATTACACCACACGAATACAACTATCTTATTCCGACTCGCTCGTTTCTTCTTCTTCGGTTTTGGTTCGTTTTGCCAAGTTTCTAGGGATATATGATGTTCCCCTAATACGAGCCGTCGTTGTCCACATTGGTTTAGAAAAACCTGGTGGTTTAGAGGTTCCCGGGTCATTGTTACAACTTAAGGACTTCGGGGGTTGACGATACATATAAAGTTCATCGGGGTTGGAATTAGATTTCTCTATTTTTATGCCCTTTCCCTTATTATTTTCTTTTGCCTTTTTAAATTCAGTTGGGGTAATTTCTATAACATCATCGGAATTCTCGTCGGAATCCGATTCATCGGAAAATTGGTAATCCTCCCAATATTTTGCTTCCTTGGCGGAAACACCATTGACCATAATTAACTTTGGTCGGTTGGTTGAGGATTTTCTTTTACTTAACCGTTTTATTATTTCCCCCACCGGTTCTATTTCTTCATCCGGTTCCGATTCTTCTTCCGGTTCCGATTCTTCTTCCGGTTCCGACTCTTCTTCCGGTTCCTCTTCGGGAACTTGTGAATCAGTCCACAAATCATTCCAATTTACATTTGACTCTTCATTATTATTAGGTGAGTCAATGGGACTTGTTCTAGAGGTAGACATCTATCACATAATATCAAACACGTTAAGAGATTAATATATCACATAATATTCATATGTTAAAAATATATAGTTTCCAACAAAAATGTTAAGCAATCATTTTTAAAGAAAACACGGTCGAAGTCCAGACTCACTAATGCATCCTAACAAACTCGATAAGACACACTAATGCAAATTTTCTGGTTCTCTAAGACCAACGCTCGGATACCAACTGAAATGTCCCGTTCTTATTGATTAAAAACGTTCCATATTAATTGATTTCGTTGCGAGGTTTTGACCTCTATATGAGACGTTTTTCAAAGACTGCATTCATTTTTAAAACAAACCATAACCTTTATTTCATAAATAAAGGTTTAAAAAGCTTTACGTAGATTATCAAATAATGATAATCTAAAATATCCTGTTTACACACGACCATTACATAATGGTTTACAATACAAATATGTTACATCGAAATCAGTTTCTTGAATGCAGTTTTTACACAATATCATACAAACATGGACTCCAAATCTTGTCCTTATTTTAGTATGCAACAGCGGAAGCTCTTAATATTCACCTGAGAATAAACATGCTTTAAACGTCAACAAAAATGTTGGTGAGTTATAGGTTTAACCTATATATATCAAATCGTAACAATAGACCACAAGATTTCATATTTCAATACACATCCCATACATAGAGATAAAAATCATTCATATGGTGAACACCTGGTAACCGACAATAACAAGATGCATATATAAGAATATCCCCATCATTCCGGGACACCCTTCGGATATGATATAATTTTCGAAGTACTAAAGCATCCGGTACTTTGGATGGGGTTTTTTTAGGCCCAATAGATCTATCTTTAGGATTCGCGTCAATTAGGGTGTCTGTTCCCTAATTCTTAGATTACCAGACTTAATAAAAAGGGGCATATTCGATTTCGATAATTCAACCATAGAATGTAGTTTCACGTACTTGTGTCTATTTTGTAAATCATTTATAAAACCTGCATGTATTCTCATCCCAAAAATATTAGATTTTAAAAGTGGGACTATAACTCACTTTCACTGATTTTTACTTCGTCGGGAAGTAAGACTTGGCCACTGGTTGATTCACGAACCTATAACAATATATACATATATATCAAAGTATGTTCAAAATATATTTACAACACTTTTAATATATTTTGATGTTTTAAGTTTATTAAGTCAGCTGTCCTCGTTAGTAACCTACAACTAGTTGTCCACAGTTAGATGTACAGAAATAAATCGATAAATATTATCTTGAATCAATCCACGACCCAGTGTATACGTATCTCAGTATTGATCACAACTCAAACTATATATATTTTGGAATCAACCTCAACCCTGTATAGCTAACTCCAACATTCACATATAGAGTGTCTATGGTTGTTCCGAAATATATATAGATGTGTCGACATGATAGGTCGAAACATTGTATACGTGTCTATGGTATCTCAAGATTACATAATATATAATACAAGTTGATTAAGTTTTGGTTGGAATAGATTTGTTACCAATTTTCACGTAGCTAAAATGAGAAAAATTATCCAATCTTGTTTTACCCATAACTTCTTCATTTTAAATCCGTTTTGAGTGAATCAAATTGCTATGGTTTCATATTGAACTCTATTTTATGAATCTAAACAAAAAAAGTATAGGTTTCTAGTCGGAAAAATAAGTTACAAGTCGTTTTTGTAAAGGTAGTCATTTCAGTCGAAAGAACGACGTCTAGATGACCATTTTAGAAAACATACTTCCACTTTGAGTTTAACCATAATTTTTGGATATAGTTTCATGTTCATAATAAAAATCATTTTCTCAGAATAACAACTTTTAAATCAAAGTTTATCATAGTTTTTAATTAACTAACCCAAAACAGCCCGCGGTGTTACTACGACGGCGTAAATCCGGTTTTACGGTGTTTTTCGTGTTTCCAGGTTTTAAATCATTAAGTTAGCATATCATATAGATATAGAACATGTGTTTAGTTGATTTTAAAAGTCAAGTTAGAAGGATTAACTTTTGTTTGCGAACAAGTTTAGAATTAACTAAACTATGTTCTAGTGATTACAAGTTTAAACCTTCGAATAAGATAGCTTTATATGTATGAATCGAATGATGTTATGAACATCATTACTACCTTAATTTCCTTGGATAAACCTACTGGAAAATAGAAAAATGGATCTAGCTTCAATGGATCCTTGGATGGCTCGAAGTTCTTGAAGCAGAATCATGACACGAAAACAAGTTCAAGTAAGATCATCACTTGAAATAAGATTGTTATAGTTATAGAAATTGAACCAAAGTTTGAATATGATTATTACCTTGTATTAGAATGATAACCTACTGTAAGAAACAAAGATTTCTTGAGGTTGGATGATCACCTTACAAGATTGGAAGTGAGCTAGCAAACTTGAAAGTATTCTTGATTTTATGAAACTAGAACTTTTGGAATTTATGAAGAACACTTAGAACTTGAAGATAGAACTTGAGAGAGTTCAATTAGATGAAGAAAATTGAAGAATGAAAGTGTTTGTAGGTGTTTTTGGTCGTTGGTGTATGGATTAGATATAAAGGATATGTAATTTTGTTTTCATGTAAATAAGTCATGAATGATTACTCATATTTTTGTAATCTTATGAGATATTTCATGCTAGTTGCCAAATGATGGTTCCCACATGTGTTAGGTGACTCACATGGGCTGCTAAGAGCTGATCATTGGAGTGTATATACCAATAGTACATACATCTAAAAGCTGTGTATTGTACGAGTACGAATACGGGTGCATACGAGTAGAATTGTTGATGAAACTGAACGAGAATGTAATTGTAAGCATTTTTGTTAAGTAGAAGTATTTTGATAAGTGTATTGAAGTCTTTCAAAAGTGTATAAATACATATTAAAACACTACATGTATATACATTTTAACTGAGTCGTTAAGTCATCGTTAGTCGTTACATGTAAGTGTTGTTTTGAAACCTTTAGGTTAACGATCTTGTTAAATGTTGTAAACCCAATGTTTATAATATCAAAAGAGATTTTAAATTATTATATTATCATGATATTATGATGTACGCATATCTCTTAATATGATATATATACATTAAATGTCGTTACAACGATAAACGTTACATATATGTCTCGTTTCAAAATCATTAAGTTAGTAGTTTTGTTTTTACATATGTAGTTCATTGTTAATATAATTAATGATATGTTTACTTATCATAATATCATGTTAACTATATATATAACCATATATATGTCATCATATAGTTTTTTTTTACAAGTTTTAACGTTCGTGAATCACCGGTCAACTTGGGTGGTCAATTGTCTATATGAAACCTATTTCAATTAATCAAGTCTTAACAAGTTTGATTGCTTAACATGTTGGAAACATTTAATCATGTAAACATCAATCTCAATTAATATATATAAACATGGAAAAGTTCGGGTCACTACACACCGCGCATTCCCCCAGACCAAAATTTCTTTGTGTTTTACTTTTCACAAAATTTTTCCCGCTTAACCGCAACCCCGATTAACATGAAATTTGGTTAACATGCTCATATATGATTTCTCATCATGAAAAAATTGTCGGATACCCGACCCGACCCGACCCCGTTGACTTGACTTTGACCAAGTTTGACTTTTAGTCAAACCTAACCAAATATTTATGCAATTGTTCTAACGTGCTTTTATACTTGCATCTCGCATGAAACTTGACAATTTGACTCGCATGCTATATTAATCGAGTCATAACGAGCCATATGACTAATTGAACACTTTAACCGACCGTGTTTACCGATATTGATACAACCTTTTGTTTAGGTCGAGACTAGCATTCTTTCTTGCACACGTTTACTTTGTGAAGTACATTTACCTTCGTGCACTCAAGGTGAGATCATAGTCCCACTTTTACTCTTTTAAACTTACATTTGGGATGAGAAAACATAAACGTTTCGTTTTACAAAGTGAACACAAGTACGGAAACAAATATTCTACATACGAGTTAGAACAAAAATCCTCAATACGATTATCATTAGTTACACTTGCCGGGTATAAGCGAGAACTTATGTTGTATGGCCATATGAGTTTGACAAACCCTCATTCGGACGGTTCGCTACCGTTATTCGGATGAAATATATTTTCGAGAAACAGTGTAGGTTCTAACACTATGTGTATGGGGTTCGTGGAAAGTTAAGCCTTGATAATTGGGTGCTCGTGATAACAATTTTTAGAATGGTTTACTATTATTTCAACGTTATAAATCTTGTGGTTCATTTGTACTTACTCACTTACTTACTTAAACCTATGATTTCACCAACGTTTTCGTTGACAGATTTCTATGTTTTTCTCAGGTCCTTGAACAATAGGTGTTACATGCTTCCGCTCACTATTTTTGATACTTGCTTGGATGTCGAGTATACATGCATACATGGAGCATCTTTTGACTTACTTTTAAATCGTGTCGCATATGTTTCATTGGTACGTTAAACGTTGTAATCTAACTAGTCGTTGAACTACTTTTGTAAACTTGAAACATCTTTACATTTGAAATGAATGCGACATATTTTTGGTCAAACATCATTTTAAAGACTTATGACCACGTAACGGGACCTAAGTAGACGGCGCCGTCAATGACGATTTTGTCGGGTCGCTACATCATCCTTGACCTCGCCAAATCTAACGAAGGCGAAGCGTTGCCCATTGCGGAGTCTTTTCGAAGCAATATAGACATATCTCACCGAGCCAAACGGTTTGAATAGCTTCCAGAAATCATTCACAACCCAGTTATCCGGAAAGTTGAAGAACATGTAAGATGTTAGATGGCTTCCACTTGCTCGCTTGTGTCGATACCCATAGTCATCCTTGTATTCTCCCCTGCCTCTGTCCGTGCCAGCCCTCAAAGAATTCACTCTCTCTCTCTATCTTCTCTCTCTACCCTCTCTCTCCCCATTTTTACTGCTAAGAAGAATATAGTGTTTGATTAAATGTTTCATCAATTAAAATTTTTATTCAATATAATTATATACAACGAGTTTTCGAGATATGATATTTTATATACTTTGTGTATTTGAGTATTTTAGAAACTTTTCAATCAACTTTTTGTATATGATATTTTATAATGCTTTAAACATGAAGTAGTTAAGTTATTTTTGGATATTTTGATTTGGTAACTTATTGAAAAATAGATACAGAATGACTAATCGGGTATACCCGTTTACTCGTGAAATAATCCGAAAACCTGATAGTATGTAAGTAAATAGGGACCCGACGGGTTTCGGGCCGGGTTTGGAGCGAGATTTCTTAATCGGGTTCGAGTCCGGAACTACCTAAACCTGACCCGATATCATCTCTACATACAACCAAATAAAGTACAGTGGAAAGTTATTTCGTTTTATTATCCTAAATATTTAAGAATCAAAAAAGCACAAGAAACATAATGGATCTCATTGATCTGTTAATTTTACTTCAATTGTTGTTTGTCTTCTTATGAAAAAAGTCCATTTCAGTCCCCATATATATTCTACGCGCACTTACATAAAGTTCTTGAATATGTGAATATTTGGTCACGAAACACTTTTTCGAAAATATAAAATATCATTTGTCGATCATTACAAAATGTTACAAAACTTCGATTTTTCCTACATTTATTATGGGTGACTGCTCAATATTCAAAAGATGATAGTATAAAACATACTAAAATAAAGGGAAAGGGTTGTTGTATTGGAGACAACTATGTTTTTTGATTGACTTATTTCAGTTATTTCCTTAATTAAAAGATATATATAAATAAGAGAATTTTCTTTATTTTTGGAGTATTTCACTCTAAATGAAAAAAATAACTTTTTTTTATTTTAGAATAGATAAATGATTGTCTATATTTTACCTCTTTCATATGACATACGACACCTATGTGAAATTGGGTTTTATTGTATAAATAGTGGGCATGATTATGACTTTATGACACAAATGTTGAGAAATTGTGGAGGTGATTCCGCTAGAAAAATGGAAATTTTAAATATGACATTATTTTAATGTTGACAATAAAAGTATTGATTTCATTTATTGCAATAAATAAATAAATAAATGTAATCATAGAAAAAACTTTACTATGAAATGATTAAAAATTAGTCATAACAACTGATTCATATAGTTTAATCCAGAAAACATATTAATATATTAATAATTAAATTATGTATTTCATTATTTCTTTTTCAAGGTTTTATGCTAGAATTAAGCTTCCCGCAATTGGTTAGCTTCGCTTGTTGTAATTGTTTGTGTTTTTGGTTATCTTCTTGCTAGTTCTTTTTAATAAAACTGCCATTAAAAAACAAATACAACTCACATTTATGAGAAACAGTTTGATTCTACAATTTTCTTCATTCTAATAAACATCTTGATATTCTTTTCACTTTTCAACCTTTTTAGTTTGAAAATTTTGGTGTAATTTTACAAGACATAAGAAAGTCAACTATTCTTTAGTAAGGATTTTTTAATGACGGACAAGGTGAAAAAAATCACTTACGCTGCATTCTCGAGTTTTTTTTTAACATAAAGGAAAGGAAACAGACAGATTATAAAATAATAGTTTTTCTCGAGTTTTTATTTTAGGTGGAAAGGAGAAGAGAGTAGAGGATTAGAGAGGATAGTACAGTTATAATTTGTTAACAACACTCTCTGCTCATATTTGGGCGGATTAGGAAGGATAGTAAAACACTCTCATCCCCTTTCTTTTCCACTCCTTTCCGCTTAAAAATAAACTCGAGAATATAGCGTTAGACTTTCTAATAATTAGCATATATAAAAGTCAATTAGTGAAATGACCCGTGAAATTACGGGGTTGTTTAAACGAAACAGTTTAATGATATGTTTTAGGTATTAAGTGAATGTAAATGCTAAAGTCATTTAGTTTAATGACCCATGGGACCACAAATTTCGACAAAGAACTGGTCGTTGTTAACTTGATCAGAATAAATGAACTACATTAATGCTCCCACCACCCTCTTCCAATTTTCTTTACAATTACCATTTCCTTGTCATAAATGGTACTTATATAACATTAAAAGAGGGAGTCAAAATACATAGTTCAACCTCGCGAAAATCATGATTATTATTGAATTCTTCTATCATATTATATACATTCATTTTAAATAGTCACAATAGACTTTTTTGCTCTGTTGGTCCTTCAATTATACATGAAATTGCAATCCGAGTTCCTCAAGTTTTTTTTTTTGATTTTCGAGTCCTTAAAATTGCAAAATTTTGCAATCCGAGTCCCTCCGTCTAACTTCCGTCTAAATTGACCGTTAACCTTTGACATGTGCCATGCATGTGAGGGTAAAATCATCATTTTACTCTTTTCTTTGACTTTTTGCTTCGTTGGTCCTTCGTTTATACACAAAATTGCAATCCGAGTCCCTCAACTTTTAAATTCGAATTTTTATCTGTTTTTTTATCGTTAATTCATACTTTTTATCTTTGATTCGACTTTTCATCATCATCATCATCTGTCATCTTCTTCTTCTAACTTTCTCCGGCGCTTCGCATCGCCGTCAAGGAATGGGTAGGGTTTGTCCGATTTAAAACGCTTGTTAGTTCATGTTCTTCGTCATCTTGTTTGTTCACCATCGTCATCATCTTCATCGAATCATCGTCAAATCATCGTCAATCATCATCGACATATCTGAAGTTCGTTCGGATTCGAAATCAGGAAGCAACATTTTTTTTCCTAGGTGGTTGTTCGTCATCATCTTATGTTCAAGGTAATAAATTAAGTGTTAAGCATCAAATTAGTCGCAATTTGATTTGTTGTGTCAAAAAACTTGGAATATGTGATTGAACATGTTCTTGCGATTTTATCAACTTAATGGTTATTTTCGGCTAAAGTTAAGTTGTTTTAAATTCTTTAAAGGTTATAGAATTGATTAGATCCATAAGTTCGTTTGGACTTAAGGTTTAAATTTAAGATTCAAATCGATTTTCTGAGTTTTGGTTCATGTGTTTATCGATGTTCAAACTACAGGGATTTTAAAATTGCAGGTGAAGAAGACCAAGTGCCATTTTAATTTAAGGTGACGAAGACCAAGTACCAACGCAATGTTTCATGCTTAGTCAACGAATCCATGTGGCGTTTTAAAATTTCAATTATGTAATACTCCGTAATTCTTAGTAAACATATCTTAATTTGATCTGATGAGTATGAATTAAAGATGAGTAGACGAGTATGAATTAATGTTAAAAAGTCGAATCAAAGATAAAAGTATGAATTAAAGATAAAAAAAAGATAAAAAGTCGAATTAAAAAGTTGAGGGACTCGAATTGCAATTTTGTGTATAAACGAAGGACCAACGAAGCAAAAAAGTCAAAGAAAAGAGTAAAAAGACGATTTTACCCTCACATGCATGGCACATGTCAAAGGTTAACGGCCAATTTAGACGTAAGTTAGACGGAGGGACTCGGATTGCAAAATTTTGCAATTTTAAGGACTCGAAAATCCAAAAAAAAAACTTGAGGGACTCGGATTGCAATTTCGTGTATAATTGAAGGACCAACGGAGAAAAAAGTCGTCACAATATGATTTGACGTATGTTATCGATTTTCAGATTCTTGTTGTTTAACAAACATATAATAATAAAACTTTTAAGGTGTGATAAATTTCATCATTAAACAATATATAAAAGAGAATAATTCTTTGAAAAAAACCATTAACAATGACATGAATGTTTGTTCATGTTTTTTAGAAACAAAATCTTATTGGATAATATGATGGAGATTGAGAAAAAAAAGTTGTAAATGTTTGTACATATTGAGAAAAAGAATTATGATAATATATGGTGGAAATGCTCCGAGATATACATTTATAAAACAGTAATACTGTATTAAATATTAAATGATATTTTTATTAATTATTTTTGCATTTCAAATCGGAATTCATATATTATCGTCATTTTTTTGCTTTTATTTCGTATCTTTTTTAATTAGAATTAATATTAATATAAAATAATGACATCATCGTTACAAAATTAAAGGGTAATTG
Source organism: Rutidosis leptorrhynchoides (assembly GCF_046630445.1). Classification (NCBI taxonomy): domain Eukaryota; kingdom Viridiplantae; phylum Streptophyta; class Magnoliopsida; order Asterales; family Asteraceae; genus Rutidosis; species Rutidosis leptorrhynchoides. Next base: position 185,887,648 of record NC_092334.1, on the reverse strand, counting down.
GTGAAAAGTTGACATCATCATTTTAGAGCTTTATATAAATATATACATGTTAATCGCTTGTACAATATGTTAGTGGTCCTTAACGACAGTTTTAAAGGGTATTGTTAAAAAATTTCAATAAATATAAATTTTATAGTTACCTGTATCAATTTCTAATGCATAAAATGCATATGTAATAGCAAGTAATCACCGTCTTTTAGAGCAACAAACAAGTTACTCCTACAGCTTGTCCATTATTTCATTTTGAGATATCACGAATTAATTGTTCACGTCCATAAATAAAAAAAAAAAATTTGATAAAGTTCTTTTATACCTCTATTTTGTACAGGTAGAACAAAAGGATATGTACAAAATAAGGGGTAAAAGTAGAAAGTGAACAGAAAAATATAATGTAACGCTGGGATTCATAAACTGTATGTTTTTTGTCTGGGGCAATATATTTGAAACAGAGGGAGTAAAACTTGTTATGACGTATAATTTCTTATTTAAAGCCACAAAACATTTTTAATGCTTTGTACTTTATTTTTTATTTGTGATGGAACATACATTGCCATCCTTACCAGTGTAACAACCCGACTTTTTTCGTTTGCTATCGTTAATTGTCCGTTAAGTATTTAACTGTGGTTACTTTGACTCGTGTGTTTAATAGAATTAAGTACATGCTTATAGAGAGATTCTTGAATTAATAGGTTATATTAATTTATGAATTTATTTCGAAAAGTGAAATAACTAGAAAATGTTACGATTAAGTTAATCGCCTAGAATGCTTTTTAGTTTACGGAACTCAGAAAAACGACGAAATATTTATTTTCAATAATTATTAACTTTAAGAAAAACTAATTTAATTTATTATTTATTTAATGAATTAAATTCGGTGATTTTGTTTCAACGACTAGTTAACATTCCAGAGACCCGGTACGGTTAACGACATTCGAAACGGACCACGCGCGTACAAGTAAATAAGCAAAACGAGCCCAGGAACACCCCTATATGGCCATTCGGCCGAACCCTCACCCAAACCCCCCTTAGTGGACTTATTTTGGTTAGTGGGTCATTAGTTAATTAATTTGAGGCCCTAATCTAGACTATAAATAGAAAATTAGATCACAAACCCTCATTGTTTTCTTGAGCTAGTCGATTTTGCCCTCTCCCTCCCCCCTTGGAAGCCTTCGGCCACCATCACCCCACAAACACCATCACCACTCTAAATTAGATCAAGTTTTAAAGATCAAAGTTGTTCCCTAGATCGTTCTACGCACCCTAGCATCAATCAATTTTGTTTTTAAGATATAACTAGTAACCCTAATTTTATTAAATCTGAATTTTATGCAATTACATAATGTAATCAAGTCTAGTGCTCAATTAATGGTGTCTAGTGTTGTTATTTATCGTTTGATTGTTTAATTAACGTTGTATGTACGAAAAACGAATTTGTTTCTTGTTGATCTGATTTAATTGATGTGACAACCCGAAAATTTTCGACCAAATTTAAACTTTATCTTTATATTATTCCGACACGATAAGCAAAGTTTGTTAAGTTGAATATCATGGATGTTAAACCATGTTCATACATTCATTTAACCTCGACCAAATTCTAATGATTCACGAACCATTATATGAACGGATATGATTATATATGTATATGTGTATATATTATAGCTTGAAAATATTAACAAAGTATTAAACGTATAATACTTTACATGAACGTATTTGTTTCAATATGTTTATCGGTGGAATCAGAAGATAATATCAAATGATTGATTTATCAAATACATTGTATGATTATGAGTCTTTGTTGTGAGGTCCACGTTGATTTATGAAATCGTTTATTTTTAACGATATTCGGAAAAAATGGTAAAGTCATTTACAAGTAAGAACAAATGTGTCATTTGATGTGGGTTAGACAAAAGTTAGTAGAGAACTGGTTTTCATAATGTTCGACTGATCTATTTTCAAATATATGAAAATAATTTCAAAAACTGAGTTATTGTAATTTATTATAAAGGTAAATTGATTATATAGAATTAGAAGAAATCAATTAAAGCTTTATATTATAAATTTATAAATATAGTGTTTCAAAAACGTAAACGTGCTACGACATAGTAAATTTTTTATTTAAACAATTATATATAATAATCTTTGAAATATAATTAGTTTTGAAATGACAAATATTAAATCATTAAATAAATATTTCAAACATATATATCATGTATAAATTTATAATTAAAATATATATATATATATATATATATATATACATATATATATATATATATACATATATATATATATATATATATATATATATATATATATATATATATATATATATATATATATATATATTAACTTAGTTATAAAACATCCTAATTTAAAATAATATATCTTGATAAACAATGAGCCACTGATTTATAGAAGCAAATGACCACAACGCTCAATTTTATAAGTTACAATTTTTATAAAATAATTTATCGATGAGTAAGTCAAATTGTTGATAAAGGTACACGTCGCGAAACGTAAAGTATTAGTTTTCTGAGTGTACGAAAAGCCATTCGAGAAACCGGAACCAGGACATCAGTCGAGTGACAACGTCCATGTCATTAGAACAAAAATTACATTTTTACCATGTTCGTAAATATAATATATTATATAAATAATTACCTAGATTATATATATATATATATATATATATATATATATATATATATATATATATATATATATATATATATATATATATATATATATATATATATATATATATTATATAATTTAAATGAGTGTCGGCAAGTTTAATTGGACAAAGAGGTTGGCCAAGGGTAACCATGCGATCGCATGGCCCCACGGCACAACCCCCATGTGATCGCATGGGGGATTAGGTGAGCTCAACTATCTTTAAAGCATGATTTTGGTTCGACCTGAATTCATTTTTCACATCTCTCGTCTCAATCTCTCTGTATATATAAATATATAATATATTAATTATTATTATAATTATTATTATTAAGATTGATATTATTATTAATCTTATTATTATTATTATTAGTATTATACATAAAATACTACGACAAGGTTCTGCTCGCGTGTTTTCAAAACGAGTTTTGCGTGAGGAATAGAGCTAAGGAAATCATGGCTTATAGCTATGGAGGTTATGGGTAATGTTTGGGGGTATGCTCGTGAGGTCAATCTAGTGTTTATCATCTCCGTTGCGTCTACGTACTTTCCTGCAATATTGAATCTCAATATTGATACGTGAGCACTCATAACTTAACTTTTACATATTAATAGTGTATCCCTGACTAGTGCTCGAGTATATTTGATTATGCATGATTGTAAATTTAATTTTGTCTTTAGATAGTTTATGATAAATTATGAATTTATTACATATGCGACTGAGATAAGGTATATGATATGCATGTCGTTGGAAAGCTGACGAAAAATCAATAACTTTTCATTTAGGAATCGTGCGGTTTTGATGAACGGCTTAAAAGATATAGTCAACTGAATTATTATTAATTTTAGTATTATTATTATTATTATTATTATTATTATTATTATTATTATTATTATTATTATTATTATTATTATTATTATTATTATTATTAAAAATGATTATTATTACATCGTCATTATTATCGTCATTATAATTATTTGATTATTACTATTATTATTATTATTATTATTATTATTATTATTATTTTTTTTATTTATCAATATAAGTATTATCATTAAAATTGTTATTGTTATTGTTATTACTATAGTTATTATTAAAAGTTAACATTTTTATAAAAACTATTATTTTTATTATTATTACTATTAAAAGTATCATTTATATTAAAATTATCACGTTTGTTAAAATTATCAATTCTAATAAAAATATTATTTTTATTATCTTTATCATATTAGGATTATTATTAAAAATTTATCATTTTTGATATGATTATTTTTATAAAATATTATTACGATTCTTATTATAATAATTATATAGTAATTATTATTAAGATAAAATATATTATTGGAAAATTACTATTATCATTTTAGTATTATTATTATTAAAAATTATCATTTCAAATAGAATTATTATTTACAAATAAAATAATATTATTTAGTATTATTAAAAATTATCATATTTATCTGAAAATATCGTATAGATCTTAAAACATATATTTTTGTTAAAATTAACAACAATACTATTATCATTGTTATTATCATTAATATGAATATAATATTTTTATCAGAAACATTATTATAACATTTGTATTACTACAAAAGATTATTATTTATTATCAAGATTATTATTATCATTATTAATAGAATAATAATAATTATTATTATAACAAAATAATACAATTTTTTTATTATTATCAATATTATTTTATCAAATAAATATGTGATACAAAGATATTTTTACCACGCGTAATATAATTACATTAATAATATCTACCACTATAGTTTTACGATATTAAGTGAATTTTATAAATCTTACTACTTAAGATATATGAAAGAATATTTTATCATATATAAACTTTAATATAAAAATTTTATTAATAAATGGATTTTATTATTTACTCTAATAAAATCTACTAAAAATATTTAAATATATAAAATGACTATATTTAAACTATATAATAATCATGTATAGATTTTGGAAATTATTTTGGTCAAAATGACTTTTGTTAACTTTTGCATATTAGTCTCGAGCATTAGGATTGCGATACACTACGACCTGACCTAAATTGTTAGACAGTTATTGACCAATATATAAATATATATAATTAATATAGGTTCGTGAATCCAAGGCCAACCTTGCACTTGTTTAGTGCCGTCATATGCATTATTGCTACGAAATACAGTTTTGTGAGTTTCATTTGCTCCCTTTTTAAATGCTTTTGCAATATATATTTTTGGGACTGAGAATACATGCGCTGCTTTTATAAATGTTTGACGAAATAGACACAAGTACTCAAAACTACATTCTATGGTTGGATTATTAAACCGAATATCACCCCTTTTAGCTTGGTAACCTAAGAAATAGGCAGACGAGAGGTTCTGTTCTTAATTGACGCGAATCCTAAAGATAGATCTATTGGGCCTAACAACCCCCATTCAGGTTATGGATGGCTTTAGTACTTCGAGATTATTATTATACAGACGAGAGGTTCTGTTTGGAAATATTCTATGCATTAAAGTTAATGTCGGTTATCAGGTGTTCAATTCATATGAATGATTTTATCTTTATGCAGACAAGAGGTTCTGTTTATAAATATGAAAATCTTGTGGTCTATTAAAATTATGGAAATGATCGATTATGATAAACTAATGAACTCACCAACCTTTTGGTTCACACTTTAAAGCATGTTTATTCTCAGGATCGAAAGAAATCTTCCGCTGTGCATTTGCTCAATTTAAAGATATTACTTGGAGTCATTCATGGCATATTTCAAAAGACGTTGCATTCAAGTCGCTGAGTTCAGTAAAGATTATGATTAAGTAAATGACAGATTAGGTCATTTATAGTTGGATATTATGAAATGGTATGCATGTCTGTCAACTTTCAATGTAATGAAAGTTTATCTTTTAAAACGAATACAATGTTTGTAAAATGTATCATATAGAGGTCAAATACCATGCAATGTAATCATATGTTATTGTATTCGTTCTTATGGATTAGGATGGGTCTTTACATGTGGTATCAGAGCAGCGGTCTTAGCGAACCAGGTCTTGCATTAGTGTGTCTAACTGGTAGTTGTTAGGATGCATTAATGAGTTTGGACTTCGACCGTGTCTGCATGTCAAAAATTTTGCTTATCATTTTTTTTATCGGAAATTACCTGCTTATCATTCTTAAGTCTAGACACATCTTACTGCATTAATTGCATGAATAGTGTATAGACAAAATTCATATCTTAGCGTATCTGCTAATTCATATCTTAGCGTATCTGTTACTGTAAACTTTGCCTGACATATTTCGTAAATTCCTCCGTAATCTACGAAATTTTTATTCTATATATATAGATATTCCATGTAAGTAGAATACCATCCGATAGCCAGGAATCATTTCACATCGAAAAATCTTTTATTCAATCGTACGAAATGGAACTCTCCACTAGTTCAAGTCCCTCGAATTTCGATATGGAGTTTCACTCAAGCTCTGAAAGCAGTGTGACCGAAATGGACCAACCAATTTGCCATCATCTATTCTGCATGAACTGGGGATAGGTTCGTAGCCTCCTTAATCATTGGAGACAAGAAGAAGGCGATCCTTTCCATCCACCACATTGCCCTCTTGGCGAAGAACCTGAAGCACTTATCGGCGAACCTGTTCGAGACACCATTTTCTCTCTCATTTCCAGAGTATCCCGTCATGATTATATACTATCCCAGATTCTAGATCTTATTCATCCACTCGTCCGAACCGCCAATCATCCCGGTATAGTAGAAGAAACCAACGAGCTTCGCGCTCGAGTAGTGGCTTTGGAGAATATGGTACAAAGGTTACAAGCACTATCAGTAACACCAACATCAACAGTACCACCATCATCAACGTCAACAGAACCATTACCACCATCAACAACATCCACATTCCATGCTTCGACATCATAAACTATCCCACGAACATCGACGACATATGCCTTGTAGATACTAAGGAATACCAACAACAATAAACGATGAGGTATTGATTCATAACTTCATTGAAGAAAGATTTTGCGGCGATTATGTAATCTCCAAAATCTTAGAGATTATTCTGATTCTGATTACAAATCAGATGAGTGAACAGAGACAGTATAATAGAAACCCTGACCGGAATGGTGCACGATTTACAAGCTAGACTCGTTTTACAAACTGCATCAACAGTATCGTCAACATCACCAGCACCGTCAGTACCAATATCACCTATAATATCACAAGCTTCACCAGTTCAAGAATCACTGTGGACATCATTACAAATCAACAGCGAAGTATATTGTATCAATGAGTTATGAAGTTTTAACTCATTCCCTCTGAAGGAATTATATGTATATTTTATTTATATACATATGAATTTTGAGATCAAAATAAATCTTTTCATACTAAGCTATTATGTATGAATTAAATAAGGGTAGATATTACTCGGTTAAATTCATATTACTAATATGCTATGATGTACATCCTTCCTTAACAACTTAACCATCGTTAACTATGATCTCTGTTTCAATTCAATGAATTCCATTTCATAATAAATCAAGTGTATTATTCAAATATAGGTTTAATTTTACATTTTCATCATCGATGTACTCGAAACTTTTCAGATAACATCATTCGTACTTTGCGAAGTTCACAAGAAATCCACGAACACCAACATCATTCATCAACAAATAACGAAGTATTGATTCATAACTGCAATTTCATTGAAGAAATACTTCGTAAAAGTTATGTAATTTCTAAAGTTTTAGGGATTATTCAATTCTAATTTCAACCGTAAATCAAATGAGTTTAATTTAATATTAACTCATTAAATCTATGTTACATCTGAAGAAAATATACACCTATATATTTTCATAAAGAATGTAATAAAATTTTTGTACAAAATATTAACTGTGAAAATTTTTTTTAACGGGTAGATAATACTCGAGAGATATATATAAATTCACAATTGATATGTTACATTCTTCGAATCTGATTCAACAATCACCAACTATACTCACCACTTTCACAACAATATACATTCTTTTATAAAAATAAAAACAACCATTCTCATCAAAAATTGATTACATATTCTGATTTTGACTAATCAAAATCCAAGTCAAGATTTAACAGAAGACATCACTCTTAGATTCTTACATCTTTCAAAGCTATACTTTGACTTCAAAAGTGTGCTAAAACATCATTTCTATTCATAGAATCCAGAAAATATTTGTATCATTAAAAATCCTAGAACATTATATGTATATTAACGATTTCAATCTGTGTTCAAACCCTTCGAAATTCCTGAAGATACTTCAAATAATGAACAATCGAGATGATGATCCAACCACAAGTTACCCACAATTATGTACCTGAAAAACTCTTGAAACCAAAGTAAAAGTTTAAACACGTATCCGTAACAGATTCTTTGGCATTTATTAGCAAAAATAACTTTGCGATTCCTTTTCAAAGTAGCCAGTTTTGTCACAGCTCCAGCAAGTTAACTTCGACTTTTCAGTTAAAACATCTTATTATAACATCGATATATACGTTGCCCTTTTACCTTTGTTACCAGGGAACCGTTTATGCTCCATCACATTAGCAATAAACTTACCAACAACCCTACTGATCCTTGATTTTTCCAAAAAATCATTATATTTATCAAAACCCCATCATTTATTCATCTGCATCTGGTGACGAGAATTTCCATACGAATCATCGAGAATTAGCAATCAGTATTTTGAAATCTCGCAACATGTCTACGCTAACAGTTATATGTGTACATATAACGGACTTACATACTTCGAATGTGAAGTTTCTGAAAAACACCCCGAACTGCGAAATAGTTCTCGAAATGCTGATCAAGCAGTAAAAACTATAAACGACCTTAACAGTAAAAATTTTGATGATAAAGAATAGTGTGTTGGCAAAGCTCAGAAAAAGAGAAGGTTTGGAACTGGAAAACGGATTGAGCAAAGTATGAAGGAGGCTGTGGACAAATCATAACGACTAAACCCGCCTTCAAAGAATCCAAATGATCCAGTATCTGCTGAAGTCATTAACGAATACCTTACTCCTTACTCTAAAACCCTTGAGGACAATATTATTCATCATCCCCTGATCTTAGATATTCTAAGATATCATCGTATCTTTCATTATAAATATCTTCGATGTTTCTGAAGATATCTTCCTAACTTTTGTTATCCAAAATCATTTACATCTTGGTGCTATCTATGTTATATCATAAAAGAAACTATTTTAGTTTCTAAATTCTGAAACCTTCGAGTTTAAAGTATGAATGTTTTAGAAGTAGTGTTGGGAACTGAAGCATGAGTTAGTATAATATAATGACACTTGATCAACGTGATTATATTACAGTAAGTCATGCTGAGTTTCTAATGGAACGTGATGATTCACAGACCAAAACGTCATCATGTGCCCTGTACACAACTCTTACATTCTACCTAACCTCTAAACATATCAAGAAATAATATTCTTGATGATTCGGTCTTTTCCGGGGTATTCTGGTAATTTGACAAATTAAGATCGTGCCATTACAAATTTCTTCTTAGAACATTAATTATGTTCATTCCGAAATTCATATCTGCGAATTCTGGACCATTACAAGCGGTGCTTAATCGCAAGAAGAGAAAACAAAAGAATGAAGCTCCGAAATAGAAATTAGAGTATAAATCACAGCAAATAGGAGCGAGCATTAACTGTGGATGACAATGATTATAGAAGATAGAAGCAGGGACTTCGAAATATAAAAGAGGATATAAAATTTAACAACCACCCAGAAATTACAAACCGTATATGTCGATGCATATAGCAATATAAAGACATGGGAGAACTAAAAACACTATAAAACCAAGAGTATAGTAGAAGTAAATATATTCTTCCGGTGGTAGATGAAAGAGAATAATGACAGATAAGAAAGTTAGGAATATATCAAGAAGTAGAACCAGATGGAGCATATTGATGAATGATTCAAAGTATGAATTAAAGAAGAAAGGATAGGAGGTGTGAATTGTAAGGAAACGAAGGGGTGAATTTATAGTAAAATGTCCGACAGAGCAATCAAAACAGATGATCGCATTTAAAGCGGATCCTAATTTCCTCGATTACCGATAAATCAAATCTTATTACGAAAATTTTCTTCAAATCCCTTGAACTCTAGAAATCAATCCTAACTACGTCAAAAGATATGACGAATCTACACTTACTCACTTCACTCTTTTGTGATAGCTTCACTCGTACTCTTCACTTAATCAAATTGTTTTATCCATATTACTCGCTGATGATAAAACTATAATTTTCAGCTCGTATGTGTCATAAAAACAAACTTATTGTCAGCCATGACCATTCCAATCAAATTTCTGGACTAAATTTCTTTAACGGGTAGGTACTGTGACAATCCGGAAATTTTCGACCAAATTTAAACTTTATCTTTATATTATTCCGACACGATAAGCAAAGTTTGTTAAGTTGAATCTCAAGGATGTTAAACCATGTTCATACATTCATTTAACCTCGACCAAATTCCAATGATTCACGAACCATTATATGAACGTATATGATTATATATGTATATGTGTATATATTATAACTTGAAAATATTAACAAAGTATTAAACGTATAATACTTTACATGAACGTATTTGTTTCAATATGTTTATCGGTGGAATTAGAAGATAATATTAAATGATTGATTTATCAAATACATTGTATGATTATGAGTCTTTGTTGTGAGGTCCACGTTGATTTGTGAAATCGTTTATTTTTAACGATATTCGGAAAAAATGGTAAAGTCATTTACAAGTAAGAACAAATGTGTCATTTGACGTGGGCTAGACAAAAGTTAGTAGAAAACTGGTTTTCATAATGTTCGAATGATCTATTTTCAAATATATGAAAATGATTTCAAAAACTGAGTTATTGTAATTTATTATAAAGGTAAATTGATTATATAGAATTAGAAGAAATCAATTAAAGCTTTATATTATAAATTTATATATATAGTGTTTCAAAAATGTAAACGTGCTACGACATAGTAAATTTTTTATTTAAACAATTATATATAATAATCTTTGAAATATAATTAGTTTTGAAATGACAAATATTAAATCATTAAATAAATATTTCAAACATATATATCATGTATAAATTTATAATTAAAATATATATATATATATATATATATATATATATATATATGACTAAGTTAAAATATATATATATATATATATATATATATATATATATATATATATATATATATATATTTTAACTTAGTCATAAAATGTCCTGATTTAAAATAATATATCTTAATAAACTATGAGCCACTGATTTATAGAAGCAAATAACCACAACGCTCAATTCTATAAGTTACAATTTTTATAAAATTATTTATCGATGAGTAAGTCAAATTGTTGATAAAGGTACACGTCGCGAAACGTAAAGTATTAGTTTTCTGAGTGTACGAAAAGCCGTTCGAGAAACCGGAACCAGGACATGAGTCGAGTGACAACGTCCATGTCATTAGAAAAAAAATTACATTTTTACCATGTTCGTAAATATAATATATTATATAAATAATTACCTAGATTAAATATATATTAATATATATATATATATATATATATATATATATATATATATATATATATATATATATATATATATATATATTATATAATTTAAATGAGTGTCGGTAAGTTTAATTGGGCAAAGAGGCTGGCCAAGGGTAACCATGCGATTGCATGGCCCCAAGGCACAACCTCCATGCGATCGCATGGGGGGGTTAGGTGAGCTCAACTATCTTTAAAACGTGATTTTGGTTCGACCTGAATTCATTTTTCACATCTCTCGTCTCAATCTCTCTGTGTATATAAATATGTAATATATTAATTATTATTATAATTATTATTATTAAGATTAATATTATTATTAATCTTATTATTATTATTATTGGTATTATACATAAAATACTACGACAAGGTTCTGCTCGCGTGTTTTCAAAACGAGTTTTGCAAGAGGAATAGAGCTAAGGAAATCATGGGTTATAGCTATGAAGGTTATGGGTAATGTTTAGGGGTATGCTCGCGAGGTCAATCTAGTGTTTATCATCTCCATTGTGTCTACGTACTTTCCTGCAATATTGAATCTCAATATTGATACGTGAGCACTCATAACTTAACTATTACATATTAATAGTGTATCCCTGACTAGTGCTCGAGTATATTTGATTATGCATGCTTGTATATTTAATTTTGTCGTTAGATAGTTTATGATAAATTATGAATTTATTACATATGCGACTGAGATAAGGTATATGATATGCATGTCGTTGGAAAGTTGACGAAAAATCAATAACTTTTCATTTCGGAATCGTGTGGTTTTGACGAACGGTTTAAAAGATATAGTCAACTGAATTATTATTAATTTTAGTATTATTATTATTATTATTATTATTAAAAATGATTATTATTACATCGTCATTATTATCGTCGTTATAAATATTTGATTATTATTATTATTATTATTATTATTATTATTATTATTATTATTATTATTATTATTATTATTATTATTATTATTATTATTATTATCATTATTATTATTATTATCATTATTGTTATCAATATAGGTATTATCATTAAAATTGTTATTGCTATTGTTATTACTATAGTTATTATTAAAAGTTAACATTTTTATAAAAACTATTATTTTTATTATTATTACTATTGAAAGTATAATTTATATTAAAATTATCACGTTTGTTAAAATTATCAATTCTAATAAAAATATTATTTTTATTATCTTTATCATATTAGGATTATTATTAAAAATTTATCATTTTTGATATGATTATTTTTACAAAATATTATTACGATTCTTATTATAATAATTATATAGTAATTATTATTAAGATAAAATATATTATTGGAAAATTACTATTATCATTTTAGTATTATTATTATTAAACATTATCATTTCAAATAGAATTATTATTTACATATAAAATAATATTATTATTTATTATTAAAAATTATCATGTTTATCTGAAAATATTGTATAGATCTTAAAACATATATTTTCGTTAAAATTAACAACAATACTATTATCATTGTTATTATCATTAATATGAATATAATATTTTTATCAGAAATATTATTATAACATTTGTATTACTACAAAAGATTATTATTTATTATCAAGATTATTATTATCATTATTAATAGAATAATAATAATTATTATTATTACAAAATGATACAATTTTTTTTATTATTATCAATATTATTTTATCAAATAAATATGTGATACAAAGATATTTTTACTACGCATAATATAATTATATTAATAATATCTACCACTGTAGTTTTACGATATTAAGTGAATTTTATAAATTTTACTACTTAAGATATATGAAAGAATATTTTATCATATATAAACTTTAATATAAAATTTTTATTAATAAATGACTTTTATTATTTACTCTAATAAAATCTACTAAAAATATTTAAATATATAAAACAACTATATTTAAACTATATAATAATCATGTATAGATTTTGGAAATCATTTTGGTTAAAATGACTTTTGATGACTTTTGCATATTATTCTCGAGCATTAGGATTGCGATACACTACGACTTGACCTAAATTATTAGTCAGTTATTGACCAACATATAAATATATATAATTAATATAGGTTCGTGAATCCAAGGCCAACCTTGCACTTGTTCAGTGCCGTCATATGCATTATTGCTACGAAATACAATTTTGTGAGTTTTATTTTCTCCCTTTTTAAATGCTTTTGCAATATATATTTTTGGGACTGAGAATACATGCGCTGCTTTTATAAATGTTTGATGAAATAGACACAAGTACTCAAAACTACATTCTATGGTTGGATTATTAAACCGAATATCACCCCTTTTAGCTTGGTAACCTAAGAATTAGGCAGATGAGAGGTTCTGTTCCTAATTGACGCGAATCCTAAAGATAGATCTATTGGGCCTAACAACCCCCATTCAGGTTATGGATGTCTTTAGTACTTCGAGATTATTATTATACAGATGAGAGCTTCTGTTTGGAGATATTCTATGCATTAAAGTTAATGTCAGTTATCATGTGTTCAATTCATATGAATGATTTTATCTTTATGCAGACGAGAGGTTCTGTTTATAAATATGAAAATCTTGTGGTCTATTAAAATTATAGAAATGATCGATTATGATAAACTAATGAACTCACCAACCTTTTGGTTGACACTTTAAAGCATGTTTATTCTCAGGATAGAAAGAAATCTTCCGCTGTGCATTTGCTCAATTTAAAGATATTACTTGGAGTCATTCATGGCATATTTCAAAAGACGTCGCATTCAAGTCGCTGAGTTCAGTAAAGATTATGATTAAGTAAATGACAGATTAGATCATTTATAGTTGGATATTATGAAATGGTATGCATGCCTGTCAACTTTCAATGTAATGAAAGTTTATCTTTTAAAACGAATGCAATGTTTGTAAAATGTATCATATAGAGGTCAAATACCACACAATGTAATCATATGTTATTGTATTCGTTCTTATGGATTAAGACGGGTCTTTACATGTGGTATCAGAGCGGCGGTCTTAGCGAACCAGGTCTTGCATTAGTGTGTCTAACTGGTAGTTGTTAGGATGCATTAATGAGTTTGGACTTCGACCGTGTCTGCATGTCAAAAGTTTTGCTTATCATTTCTTATCGGAAATTACCTGCTTATCATTCTTAATTCTAGACACATCTTACTGCATTAATTGCATGAATAGTGTATAGACAAAATTCATATCTTAGCGTATCTACTAATTCATATCTTAGCGTATCTGTTACTGTAAACTTTGCCTGACATATTCCGTAAATTCCTCTGTAATCTACGAAATCTTTTATTCTATATATATAGATATTCCATGTAAGTAGAATACCATCCGATAGCCAGGAATCATTTCATATCGAAAAATCTTTTATTCAATCGTACGAAATGGAACTCTCCACTAGTTCAAGTCCCTCGAATTCCGATATGGAGTTTCACTCAAGCTCTGAAAGCAGTGTGACCGGAATGGACCAACCAATCAGCCATCATCTATTCTGGATGAACTGGGGATGGGTTCGTAGCCTCCTTAATCATTGGAGACAAGAAGAAGGCGATCCTTTCCATCCATCACATTGCCCTCTTGGCGAAGAACCTGAAGCACTTACCGGCGAACCTGTTTGAGACACCATTTTCTCTCTCATTTCCAGAGTATCCCGTCATGATTATATACTATCCCAGATTCTAGATCTTATTCATCCACTCGTTCGAACCGCCAATCATCCCTGTATAGTAGAAGAAACCAACGAGCTTCGCGCTCGAGTAGTGGCTTTGGAGAATATGGTACAAAGGTTACAAGCACCAGCAGCAACACCAACATCAACAGTACCACCATCATCAACGTCAACAGAACCATTACCACCATCAACAACATCCACATTCCATACTTCGACATCATAAACTGTCCCACGAACATCGACGACATACGCCTTGTAGATACTAAGGAATACCAATAACAATAAACGATGAGGTATTGATTCATAACTTCATTGAAGAAAGATTTTGCGGCAATTATGTAATCTCCAAAATCTTAGAGATTATTCTGATTCTGATTACAAATCAGATGAGTGAACAGAAACAATAGAGTAGAAACCCTGACCGGAATGGTACACAATTTACAAGCTAGACTCGTTTTACAAACAACATCAACAGTATCGTCAACATCACCAGCACCGTCAGTACCAACAGCACCTATAATATCACAAGCTTCACCAGTTCAAGAATCACCGTGGACGTCACTATAAATCAACAACGAAGTATATTGTATCAATGAGTTATGAAGTTTTAACTCATTCCCTCTGAAGAAATTATATGTATATTTTATTTATATACATATGAATTTTGAGATCAAAATAAATCTTTTCGTATTAAGCTATTATGTATGAATTAAATAAGGGTAGATATCACCCCTTTTAGCTTGGTAACCTAAGAATTAGGCAGACGAGAGGTTATGTTCCTAATTGACGTGAATCCTAAAGATAGATCTATTGGGCCTAACAACCCCCATTCAGGTTATGGATGGCTTTAGTACTTCGAGATTATTATTATACAGACGAGAGGTTCTGTTTGGGGATATTCTATGCATTAAAGTTAATGTCGGTTATCAGGTGTTCAATTCATATGAATGATTTTATCTTTATGTAGACGAGAGGTTCTGTTTATAAATATGAAAATCTTGTGGTCTATTAAAATTATGAAAATGATCGATTATGATAAACTAATGAACTCACCAACCTTTTGGTTGACACTTTAAAGCATGTTTATTCTCAGGATAGATAGAAATCTTCCGCTGTGCATTTGCTCAATTTAAAGATATTACTTGGAGTCATTCATGGCATATTTCAAAAGACGTTGCATTCAAGTCGCTGAGTTCAGTAAAGATTATGATTAAGTAAATGACAGATTAGATCATTTATAGTTGGATATTATGAAATGGTATGCATGCTTGTCAACTTTTAATGTAATGAAAGTTTATCTTTTAAAACGAATGCAATGTTTGTAAAATGTATCATATAGAGGTCAAATACTACGCAATGTAATCATATGTTATTGTATTCATTCTTATAGATTAGGACGGGTCTTTACATGTGGTATCAGAGCGGCGGTCTTAGCGAACCAGGTCTTGCATTAGTGTGTCTAACTGGTAGTTGTTAGGATGCATTAATGAGTTTGGACTTCAACCGTGTCTGCATGTCAAAAGTTTTGCTTATCATTTCTTATCGGAAATTACCTGCTTATCATTCTTAAGTCTAGACACATCTTACTGCATTAATTGCATGAATAGTGTATAGACAAAATTCATATCTTAGAGTATCTGCTAATTCATATCTTAGCGTATCTGTTACTATAAACTTTGCCTGACATATTCCGTAAATTCCTCCGTAATCTGCGAAATCTTTTATTCTATATATATAGATATTCCATGTAAGTAGAATACCATCCGATAGCCAGGAATCATTTCATATCGAAAAATCTTTTATTCAATCGTACGAAATGGAACTCTCCACTAGTTCAAGTCCCTCGAATTTCGATATGGAGTTTCACTCAAGCTCTGAAAGCAGTGTGACCGGAATGGACCAACCAATCAGCCATCATCTATTCTGGATGAACTGGGATGGGTTCGTAGCCTCCTTAATCATTAGAAACAAGAAGAAGGTGATCCTTTCCATCTATCACATTGCCCTCTTGGCGAAGAACCTGAAGCACTTACCGGCGAACCTGTTCGAGACACCATTTTCTCTCTCATTTCCAGAGTATCCCGTCATGATTATATACTATCCCAGATTCTAGATCTTATTCATTCACTCATCCGAACCGCAATCATCCCGGTATAGTAGAAGAAACCAACGAGCTTCGCGCTCGAGTAGTGGCTTTGGAGAATATGGTGCAAAGGTTACAAGCACTAGCAGCAACACCGGCATCAACAGTACCACCATCATCAACGTCAACAGAACCATTACCACCATCAACAACATCCACATTCCATGCTTCGACATCATAAACTATCCCACGAAGATCGACGACATACGCCTTGTAGATACTAAGGAATACCAAAAACAATAAACGATGAGGTATTGATTCATAACTTCATTGAAGAAAGATTTTGCGGCGATTATGTAATCTCCAAAATCTTAGAGATTATTCTGATTCTGATTACAAATCAGATGAGTAAACAGAGACAGTAGAGTAGAAACCCTGACAGGAATGGTGCACGATTTACCAGCTAGACTCGTTTTACAAACAGCATCAACAGTATCGTCAACATCATCTGCACCGTCAGTACCAACAGTACCTCTAATATCACAAGCTTCGCCAGTTCAAGAATCACCGTGGACATCATTACAAATCAACAATGAAGTATATTGTATCAATGAGTTATGAAGTTTTAACTCATTCCCTCTGAAGAAATTATATGTATATTTTATTTATATACATATGAATTTTGAGATCAAAATAATTCTTTTCGTACTAAGCTATTATGTATGAATTAAATAAGGGTAGATATCACGCCTTTTAGCTTGGTAACCTAAGAATTAGGCAGACGAGAGGTTCTGTTCCTAATTGACGCGAATCCTAACGATAGATCTATTGGGCCTAACAACCCCCCATTCAGGTTATGGATGGCTTTAGTACTTCGAGATTATTATTATACAGACGAGAGGTTCTGTTTGGGGATATTCTATGCATTAAAGTTAATGTCGATTATCAGGTGTTCAATTCATATGAATGATTTTATCTTTATGCAGATGAGATGTTCTATTTATAAATACGAAAATCTTGTGGTCTATTAAAATTATGAAAATGATCGATTATGATAAAATAATGAAATCACCAACCTTTTGGTTGACACTTTAAAGTATGTTTATTTTCAGGATTGAAAGAAATCTTCCGCTGTGCATTTGCTCAATTTAAAGATATTACTTGGAGTCATTCATGACATATTTCAAAAGACGTTGCATTCAAGTCGTTGAGTTCAGTAAAGATTATGATTAAGTAAATGACAGATTAGATCATTTATAGTTGGATATCATGAAATGATATGCATGCCTGTCAAGTTTCAATTTATTGAACGTTTGTCTTTTAAAACGAATGCAATGTTTGTAAAATGTATCATATAGAGGTCAAATACCACGCAATGTAATCATATGTTATTCTATTCGTTCTTATGGATTAGGACGGGTCTTTACAGTTGATATGAGATCTGACCTTGTAATATGTTTAAATAGAAATATATCAAAAAGTAATTAATTTTAGACTCCGATTTTGCGTGATTTCGTTATCGTATGCTTAAGATGTGCTTAATCGAAGTTTTCGTTAGGGTTTGCATGAAATACGAATTTTATGAGTTGCGTGCTTTGTGTTTTAGCTTATATAAAGTGTACTACTGTATTCCTTGTGAAAATTTATGCAATTTAGACTAAAGATTTGCGTCAAAAGGTTATGTAATGCTCCCGTTATGTCAAAATGAAGATTTGGTTTTTAAAGTGAGCTGAATCGTTTTTCAAAGTTACATAAAAATTGCTAGAGTGAACTAGGAAATGTTTAAGACTTTGATATTCTGGAATATGTTATTTTAAGTGTTTCTTGACATGTTTCATTTGTATACAAACTTGCGAGAATGTGATTTACCATGAGATCTATGCTCGTCTTTGTGATGTGTCCGGTTGATGATCAAAAACTGATGTGTCTGTAAATATTTGCGAAACTGTACAAATTGGCTAAAGAAATCTTTCTTATTATTTTATCACTAAAATTTTGAGATGTTTTGAGATAACTCCAATTGGCCGTTCATCAAAATATATTTTATATATTTTATGAAAAATGTTTAAAAACTGACCCGCGGGCAGAAATTTCTGTAATGAACTATGAATAGACCCTTTCTGATATTGGACTTTTATTTATCATATGAGGCTTTGGCTGGACTTTTTGGAATTGATTTTAAGTTTAGTTATGATCTGGAGTTTTTCATTATTTAATGATTTATGTGCTATGAGCTATAGTTGGATCTTTCTACGACGTACGAATTTCTAAGGCATGCTTTAAGGTGCAAAAGTGCAATATGCTTAACTATGACTTGTAAATTGATACTTGACCTAGGTTTGACATATTGATCATGTTTGTATGACCTACTGAGATGTTTGACTTTAGTTGACCACTTTGACCGAGTTGACTTTAGGGTTGACTTTGGTTGACTTGCTTGGATTAGTTGACTTTTACTTGTTCGTTGAGTCAGTCAGAGCACTAGGACTTTGTGTACACTATGGGTTGACATGTTTTGACCTATAAGTGTATACTTAATATGATTTACTTATTTAGGTTACGTTGTTCAGTCGAGATTGTTCGACAACCGTACGTTTTGCTAAGAAATTACAAGTGCTTTTGCTAAGGTGAGTCTACAGTCCCTACTACGTTTTTACAGGGGTGAGATGCATGCTTTTTACAAATGTTTTATATATTAGGCACAATTACTTAAATGACTATACATATGAGTTCAGATCAAAAATCCCTTAGCTTGATTATATTAGTTACTTTGTAAGCTCGACTTATAGGGACGGTACCGTTAGGTTTGACAAACCTCACCGCAACATAACTGGTGCATATTTTGTTGTAACTCGTACACGTGATCGATGTATCGCCAAGATAGGGTAAACTGAAGATGTGGGCTTGGCCTACGCAAAGGTTAAAGCTTTATAATCAAGTGCTAATGATAATGTATACTTTTTCTATGATGTTTTCTAAGAAAATCTTGTGGCCTAACTTACGAAATGATTTACTAAACATGTAGTTTCACTCAACGTTTTTCGTTGACGTTTTGCATGTTTCATCTCAGGTACTTAGAGGTAGTGCTTCCGCTTATCTGAAGTTATTATGCTGTTTGCTGCTAGAACTGGACGGCATCCAGCATATTTATCGTTTTCAATTCAAGAACAAACATTCGCATTTAAACTACTTTATTTCAAGATGTTTTGGGTTTATAGACCTTAGTCATTTATGTCAAACGTTTTCCAGTTACATTGTTTTTAATAAATGGCTTTGATTTGATAATTAATGCAAATAATTTTTGGAAACGTCTCATATAGAGGGCGTGACCGCTAACTATAGGACCAGGAGTTAATATTCCGTTAGTGGATTCTGACCGGGTATTACATTTGGTATTAGAGCCAGGTTGGTTACCTATGTAAAGGCCCGTCCTAATCCATAAGAACGAATACAATAACATATGATTACATCGCGAGGTAATCATATGTTATTGTATTCGTTCTTATGGATTAGGACGGGTCTTTACATGTGGTATCAGAGCGGTGGTCTTAGCGAACCAGGTTTTGCCTTAGTGTGTCTAACTAGTAGTTGTTAGGATGCATTAATGAGTCTGGACTTCGACCGTGTCTGCATGTAAAAAGTTTTGCTTATCATTTCTAGTTGAAAATCATCTGCTTATCATCCTTAGGAAATTACCTGCTTATCATTCTTAGTCTAGACACATCTTACTGCATTGATTGCATGAATAGTGTACAGACAAATTCATATCTTAGCGTATCTGCTAATCCATATCTTAGCGTATATGTTACTGTAGACTTTATCTAACAGGTTTCCTTAATTCCCTCCGTAATTTACGGGATCTTCTGTACTATAGACAGGTATTCTATGTAATTAGAATATCATCAGATATCCGAAAACCATTTCATATCAAAAACCCTTTATCTAACCGTACCTGATGGAACTCACACCTAGTTCAAGTCCCTCGAATTCCGACAGCTATTCCGACATGGATGTTCACCTAAGCTCCGAAAGCAGCGTCACTAGAATGAATCAACCAATAGCCATCCCCAATTCATCTAATGGGTTCGTAGTCTACTAAATCATTGGAGACAAGAAGAAGATGATCCATTCCATCCACCACATTGCCCTCTTGGAGAAGAACCTGAAGCACTTACCGGCGAACCGATTCGTAATACCATTTTCTCTCTCATTTCCAGGGTATCTCGTCATGATTATATATTATCTCGAATTCTAGATCTTATTCATCCGCTCGTTCGACCGACAATCATCCCGGTGTAATAGAAGAAGTCAACGAGTTTCGCGCTCAGGTAGTGACTTTGGAAAATATGGTGCAAAATGTACCAGCTTCAGCAACATCACCGGCACCAACAGTACCACCATCAACAACACCAATAGTACCATTATCACCACCAACAGCAACATCCGCATCCCACACCTCAACATCACAATCTGTCCCACGAGCATCAACATCATACGCACCATAGATACCAAGAAGTACCAACAACAATGAACGATGAAGTATTGATCCATAACTTCATTGAAGAAATATTCTGCGAAGAATAGGTGGTTTCTAAAGACATAGAGATTATTTATTCTAGCTCAAATCGAAAAGCAAATGAGATTAATATCATATTAACTCATTAAATCCATGATTACATCTGAAGGAAATATATATGTATATATGTTTTCATAAAGATTGTAACTAAAAATTCTTTTGTGCAAACTGTTAATGGTAAAAATATTTTAACGGGTAGGTAATACCCGAGGAATATTTAAATTTCACATTAATAAGTTACACTGTACATTCTTCGAATCTGATTCAACGATCATTTACTATCCTACTTACATCCACAGATATACGAATCCGTTCACCACAGAATAACCATTTTCATTCAATTTCATATTTGGATTTTAACTTATCGAAATCTAACAAGTGGCATAATGAAGAAAACATTGAACAAAATAAAATTGATTAGTAACCAATTAATTAACTACGTAAAACTTTAAACCTATATTAACCAAATTCTAGCTAACTGTTCTTATAATATACTAGTTTTGGTTGAACTATTGGACTATTGGACTACTATCAATGGACAATTAAAAAGTATTAAAAGAGTAGGAAATATTAATTACAACACATTTTGACTTAAAATATCGTTAAATAAGTTACATCTACGACAATTAAATATTTCCTCAAGTTGCCACTTGATTTCATCTTAAACATCCTTTGTATCTTGACGATTACAATCATCATTTAATCATCTAAAAACAAAATCCTCTTGAAACCACCTCGTATTGATAATCGATGATTCAAATATGGCTGCATTAAATGCAGAGGAAACGGCAAAATTGTAGATGGTCTAAATGACCAAGAGTTTGATAATAAAGAATAGAGTGTTGGGAACGCTCGATAGAAAATTTGGTACTGAAAAACGGATTGAGCAAATCATGAAGGAGATCAAGGACAAATACAAGGACCAAACCCTATATTGAAAGAACCCAGATAATTCTGGATTCGATGAAATCGTTAGAGAATATCTTGCTCCGCACTCATGTTAAAATCTTGCGGAAAATTTTTCTTCATCAACCTTCGAACTTTGAAATTCCAAAATATCATCATAAATATCTTCGATATTTCTGAGGATATTTTCATAAATATTCTCGCTCGAAATTATATACCTCTTCGTGCTTTCTGTACTCCATTATATTGGAAACTTCTGTAAATTCTAAATATAAATTACGAATGAATTCTGGAGAAGTGTTAAGAATTTGAGCATGAATTAGTATAATATAATGACACTTGGCCAACGTGATTATATTACAGTAAGTCATGCTGGAAGTTCTAATGAAACATGATGATTCACAGATCATAACGTCATCATGTGCCATGTTACACGAATCGTTCAATCTGTTCAATCTCTGAATATATCAAGAAAATATATTCTTGATAGTTCTATCATTTGGGATTCTGGTAATTTAACAAATCAAATCGTGAGAATACGTTCCTTCGTGCTTAGAACGTTATAATTATTTGAAACTCTATATCTACGAATTATGGACCATTATTCGCTTGACTTAAAGTCGGGAAGAGAAAACGAGAGCATGAAGCTCCAAAATATAAGGGAAAATATAAAGCCCAACAACAACACCGAAATCACAAACCGTGCATATGAATGTGTATAGCAACATAAATACACGGAAGAATGAAAAACATTATAACCCCAAGGTAATAGTAGAAGTTAACAGAATCCTCAAGTGAAAGTTGGAAAAGGAGAATGATTGATGCGGCAGTCAGGATAAGGACAAGGATCAGAACTGGGTTAAGCATTGTTACAATATTTAGGAGTATGGATTAAGGAAGAAAGTATAGGAATAGTGAGAACAATGAAACGATAGTGGTTAATTTATAGTGAAAATATCAGACAGAGTAATCGAGGCAGATCATCGTATTTAATTATAGAGATCTTAATTTCCTTATTCGCCGAAGAATCAAATCTTTTAGATTTCGAAGATTTTCTTTAATCCCTTGAATTCCGGAATTAAAACGTGAGTACGTCAAAAGTAAAGACGAATATCTATTACCTTATTCCAATCTTTTGTGACTGCTTCACTCATACGCTTCACATAATCGAATCGTTTTATCCATATTAATCAATAATGATAAAACTCTATTTTCTGACTCATATGAGTCATGAAAACATATTTATTGTCAGTCATGACCATCCCAATCAAATTTCGGGACGAAATTTCTTTAACGGGTAGGTACTGTGACGACCCAGAAATTTTTGACCAAATTTAAACTTAATCTTTATATGTTTTGGACACGATAAGCAAAGCCTGTAATGTTGAGTCTCAAAAATTTTGAACTGTTTCATATATTCATTTACCCTTCGATCATTTCCGACGATTCATGAACAATTGTTGTAAATAAATATGTATATATATACATAAATAAAAGTACATGTAATAAATTGAAATAATAAAATTTAATTAAATTGTTAGAATTAAATATGTAAAATAAGATACAAGAAAATAAAGTGGTTATCAAAATAAGCTATATATGAATACATATTATTTCTATAAATGATTATTTTGATATGGATATTGGAATATAGATAAAAAGTATGAATATTATATGTTATTATATATAATTATTAAATAATTAATAATATGTAATATAAATATATACTAAATTTAATTACAAGTTAAAATATAGTTGTTATATTATTACTTTCATCGTTATTATTAATATTAATATTAGTATTAATATCAGTAGTATCATTATTATATATAAAATATATATATATATAAATTTGATACATTTAATTTGTTATATTATTTGTATTACTAATGTTATTGATATCAATGTTAATATTTTTAATATCATTATTATTTATTATCATCATTAATATAATTATTAATATAATTATTAATATTATTATGAAATATATTTATAAATACTAATCATTAATATTAATTATACATATGCGGAATCAATTCAATCAGTGTAGTCTGTTACACTTCAACATCCACTTTTCAGATTTTTCCTCGTTTCCTATTTGCTTGTGATACTTTGTCGATTAAATGAGTGAAAGATTTTATAATTCGAACAACTTGCTACTTGACAAATCAACCTATATCTCTTTTTCTATTTCTATGTTGAACGTAAATGTCCACCATTTCAATATATCTCTTTCTCAATATCTCACTTTCTCTTCTACCTTCGGTTATCAAGATTTAAAACTCAATCAATTTATGCTAACGTGCTACTACATTTATTTCCCTTCTTCTTGTAGTTACAAACCGCCATCATCATAAGATACCATACAACCTTCCCCATCTCCATCATGTTACTCTATTTGAAGGCTTCCATTCCTTTTTTATGATCAAACTTACCATCATCTTTTGGACACCCTCACTAACCCATCGAGCTTCCACCACCTACAAACTATCTTTTTTCTCCTGTCTCCTTTTGTTTTTTCAAGCATCAAACAATCGTCCAAAACCATGCGCCACCATTTTTATTATCTGTTTCATTCGGATGCAACCACAACCGCCACCCTTTCTATCTCCAACCATCGCCAAATAACCACCAAGAACTGCCCTTCTGTTCGACTGTTTACAGTTGCAACTTATTCTCTTTTACTGCTACTCGAAAATGACCCAAACCACCACCATGAATCCATCAAGACCCACTACTATTACGGGTTCTTGCAATCATCTGTTCATGAGATTGTTCAGCTACTGCTGCTGCTTAGTTTGTTTCTGTTCCTTCTCCTTGATCAAACAAACATCACAACCATCACAAAACCAACCCAAAACACCGCTTATTTTTCTGTTTTATTTCCTGGTTCGATGCTCCTACTTAGTTTGACTGTTGTAAAAGAAGAAAGAAACTATGCCACTAAATTATTGGGTTTTGTCGATAAGCAAAAGTGATCAAGAAAGAATCATTTCAAATGTCAAACTTGTGGGGTACTTGTGGGCTTCATATTGTCGACCATTAACAAAGCAACGGAGGTCACCTCTTGTTCCATCTTTTGTTATTTTAATAAGAGTAGTTCCATGTTGCATTCAAACAAAATATCGACTGATTTAATTATTAGAATGATATACGTGACTATGATGGTAACGGGTGAAATTATGGTAATTATGACCAGGACTCACTGTTATTCGATGTCACACCTGCTGCTTCTGTTTACTACTACATCGATGACAAAAATAATGGTGATGAACAGTAAGAGAAATGATAATGAGTAAACCTACTACCGTTCTATACGACTACCCTAATCACAACCAAAACAACCCAACAAAATTCATTAGAACTAACCTGCTGTATTGTTGCTACTATTGCAACTATTTGTACCTATATCTGTTGGTTCAATCAGAGATCATGATCACCACCATCATGAGCTACCCACATCGGGTCAGCAGGATGTCGCGGGTTCAAACCCGGACTTGGGCATTTTTTTTAGGGACTACTTCATTGAGGTAGTTTACTTATTACTCATTTTTTTATTATTATTATTGTTATTATTAGTTATTATTGTTATTAGGTTATTACTAATATGAAGAACATAATTATTAGTATTGTTAATACAATTAATCAATGTTAATATCATTATTGTTATTATTAGTAATATTATTATTATTAGTAATATTATTATTATTATTATTATTATTATTATTATTATTATTATTATTATTATTATTATTATTATTATTATTATTATTATTATTATTATCATTTCTATTAAAAATTATTATCCTTAGTATTAAAATGATTAATAAAGTTATTGTTATTATTATTACTAACATTGATATTAGAATTAACATTATTATTATCATTTAGGTTATTATTATTAGTATCATTATTGAAATTATTATTAATACCATTTATATTAAAAATTATCATTTTCAAGAATATCATTTTTATTATCACTATTATTGTGATTATTACAAATAAATTTTTTTTTTTCAAAAATACATTACAAATATGTTAATATTATATATTACTAAATTTTTATGACATTAAGTAAACT
The DNA here is from genome assembly GCF_046630445.1 of Rutidosis leptorrhynchoides. Lineage (NCBI taxonomy): Eukaryota > Viridiplantae > Streptophyta > Magnoliopsida > Asterales > Asteraceae > Rutidosis > Rutidosis leptorrhynchoides. The sequence goes on along the minus strand of NC_092334.1, from coordinate 185,861,029 downwards.
ATATATAAAATATATTAATTAATATAAATATATATTCTTATCATATATAAACCTTGAAATAAATTTCTATTTGTAATATATTATGATAAATGATAAATATTATATTATTAAACTACTTTAATAAGTATTTACTATATTAATATTAATAAATGTAATATAGAAATAAATATTAACTACCTAAAATACATAGGATAAATATAACTTAATTAGTAATATGATATGTAAATTATTAATATATAAACTAGTTGGTTGTTATTATATGTTTTAATATATATATAACTGATATAGGTTCGTAAATCCGAGGTCAACCTTGCATTTTTCACTTCAGTCGTATGAATATGTTTACTACAAAATATTGTAGAGTGAGTTTCATTTGCTCCCTTTTTTAAATGCTTTTGCAATATATATTTTTGGGACTGAGAATACATGCGCTGCTTTTATAAATGTTTGACGAAATAGACACAAGTACTCAAAATTACATTCTATGGTTGGATTATTAGACCGAATATCGCCCCTTCAAGTCTGGTAACCTAAGAATTAGGGAAATGGCTACTAATTGACACGAATCCTAAAGATAGATCTATGGGCCTAACAAACCCCATTCTGGAATTTAGAATGCTTTAGTACTTCGATTTAAATGGTGATTGCGATTGCCAATATATAGCATACTTGCGAGTATGCGGGGGATATTCTATATGCATTATGTTAATGTCGGTTACCAAGTGTTCATCATACGAATGATTTTTATTACACTTGCGAGTGTAATGTTATTTATGAAAAATTAGAATCTTGTGGTCTATTAAAATTTATGGAAATGATCGATTATGATAAACTAATGAACTCACCAACCTTTTGGTTGACACTTTAAAGCATGTTTATTCTCAGGTATTAAAGAAATCTTCCGCTGTGCATTTGCTCATTTTAGAGATATTACTTGGAGTCATTCATGACCTATTTCAAAGACGTTGCATTCGAGTCATTGAGTTTATCAAGATTATTATTAAGTCAATTAAAGTTAGATATATTATGAAATGGTATGCATGCCGTCAACTTTCGATGTAATGAAAGTTTGTCTTTTAAAAAAAACGAATGCAATGTTTGTAAAATGTATCATATAGAGGTCAAGTACCTCGCGATGTAATCATATGTTATTGTATTCGTTCTTATGGATTAGGACGGGTCTTTACAACGTAGGACTAGGCTGCATTAGAGAGTCGAACATTAGGACGTCTAATGAGTCTAGACTGTAACCTTAGACTCCATAAGTTACATGAACCCTAGTTACGTTAGTTATTATCTTACTTGATTTCTATAATGACATGATTACTGATAATGCTAAAAACGAACATATATTTCATAGCATTATTCCTCAAGAAAGACAAGCTTTTAGTTGCAATTGTTCTATTTACAAGTGATATTCGTTTAAATAATAAAAGGTGAAGACAAAAGACAGATTCGACGAATTGAAGACGCAAACGACCAAAAAGCTCAAAAGTACAAAAGACAATCAAAGAGGTTCCAATTATTGATAAGAAACGTCTCGAAATTACAAGAGTACAAGATTCAAAACGCAAAGTACAAAATATAAAATTGTACGCAAGGACGTTCGAAAATCCGGAACCGGGACCAGAGTCAACTCTCAACGCTCGACGCGACGGACTAAAAATTACAAGTTAACTATGTATATAAATATAATATAATATATAATTAATTATATTAATTATATATATATTATATTTATAAATAAAAACCGTCGGCAGAGAAAGACTCCAAAGTGTGAGCTGGAATTTCAAACTCCGCGACTCGCGGAGTTTGAAGGCAAAACATGCCGCGAGTCGCAGAGCCCCAAAATGAAAAACTGCCTATAAAGCCAACCGAATTCTGATCGTAAAAATCATCTTTTTTCTCCTCATTCATACGATATATATATTTATAATTTATATTTTAATTTTAATTTTAATTATAATTCTAATAATAAGGGTATGTTAGCGAATATTGTAAGGGTGTAAGTCGAAATTCTGTCCGTGTAACGCTACGCTATTTTTAATCATTGTAAGTTATGTTCAACCTTTTTACATTAATGTCTCGTAGCTAAGTTATTATTATGCTTATTTAAAACGAAGTAATCATGATGTTGGGCTAATTACTAAAATTGGGTAATTGGGCTTTGTACCATAATTGGGGTTTGGACAAAAGAACGACACTTGTGGAAATTAGACTATGAGCTATTAATGGGCTTTATATTTGTTTAACTAAATGATAGTTTGTTAATGTTAATATAAAGATTTACAATTGGGCATCCCTATAAATTACCATATACACTCGATCGGACACGATGGGCGGGGTATTTATATGTACGAATAATCGTTCATTTAACCGGACACGGGAATGGATTAATAGCCACTAGAATAATTAAAACAGGGGTGAAATTACATTCAAGGGTAATTGGTGTAATTGCTAACAAAGTAGTAAAACCTTGGTTTACACGCAGTTGATAACCTGGTGTATTCATTAAACAAAGTATTAAAACCTTGTTACAATTCGAATCCCCAATTAGTTGGAATATTTAACTTCGGGTATAAGAATAATTAGATGAGGACACTCGCACTTTATATTTATGACTGATGGACTGTTATGGACAAAAACCAGACGGACATATTAAATAATCCAGGACAAAGGACAATTAACCAATGGGCATAAAACTAAAATCAACACGTCAAACATCATGATTACGGAAGTTTAAATAAGTATAATTCTTTTATTTCATATTTAATTTCCTTTATTTTATATTTAATTGCACTTCTAATTATCGCATTTTTATTGTTATTGTATTTAATTGCACTTTTAATTATCGTACTTTTTAATTATCGCAAGTTTATTTTATCGTACTTTTATTATTCGCAATTTCATTATCGTTATTTACTTTACGCTTAAAATTAAGTCTTGTATTTATTTATTATTTTACATTTGGTTTTAACTGCGACTAAAGTCTTAAAATCGACAAACCGGTCATTAAACGGTAAAAACCCCCCTTTATAATAATAATATTACTTATATATATGTTTGTATTTTTATAAAAGTAAACTAATATAGCGTTGAGCTTTGTTTAAAGATTTCCCTGTGGAACGAACCGGACTTACTAAAAACTACACTACTGTACGATTAGGTACACTGCCTATAAGTGTTGTAGCAAGGTTTAAGTATATCCATTCTATAAATAAATAAATATCTTGTGTAAAATTGTATCGTATTTAATAGTTTTTCCTAGTAAAATATAAACTATTTCGTATCCCTTAGCTTTGACATCAAGAATTTTTGGCGCCGCTGCCGGGGAACTCGCTTAAAAGCCGGAAGCGCAACGCTAATATAAAAAAAATATACGTTTTAAATATTCGAAAATATAAAAAGAAAAACAAAAATATAAATAATTTTAGGAGTTTGATAAATATTTAAGTTTTATAAAGTTTCTTTATTTTTATATAAGTTTTATTTAAGTATTTTGTTTTTATTTAAAAACATATAAAAAAAATATATATAAATCTAGTTTTAAGATTTTTTTTTTATAAAATTATAAAGTAATTCTATTTTTATTTAAGTTTTAAATATAAGTTTTTATTATACACATATTTTTCTTTATACAAACAGAAATTATTAAAAACAGAAAATAAAAAAAAAATAAAAAAAAAAAACGCGTAAAATTTCAAACTGCTCCAGATCTGAAATTCTGAACCCCACGACTCACGGGGTTTGATGCAATAAATACCGCGACTCGCAGAGAATTTCTGACAGGCGACAAAACCCTAATTCAGCATTAATTACGGATAATTATTAATTATTATTATTATTTAACCCTGATAATTATTATTATTATTATTAATTTTATTTTAACTTTTACTTTTTATTTAATTTATGTATTTAGTATTAATTAGTTTTATTAAATTGTAAAATTAATAGTTTTAATAAATAAATAATATAAAAATAATATTTTTATAAAAATTGTAATTTTTACAACTTTTTGTATATTTTTATATTTTGTCCCTTTTTAATCGTTGTAGCGTAATATTTGTATTTTTCGCTCATATTTAATTTTAAACTTAGTCTTTGCTATAGTTATTTTTACTCCTAGATTTTTAGGCTTTGCCGTAGAATTCCTTAAGTGCTTTTTCTTTAGACTAAGATTTAGGTACTCTAGAATTTTGCGACGCCTTTTTAAGTTTTAGTTTCTTTTTAAGTTATTTCCATTTGGGATTTAGTTTTTCCTGTAAGCTTTAATATTTTTAGACACCTTTTACTATGTATCAATTATCATTCCAATTAATAATTTCAATTTGCGATTATAATTTTAAGTTAGTTGTAGTAATAAGGTTAGGTTAGTCAAGTATTTTTAAGTTTTATAATTTTCTTTTATTTTTTTTTCGTCACCTTTTATTTTTCAACCATTTTTCTTTTTCGACCTTTTGCGACGAACTCTTTTTCTTTCTTATTTCTCGCTATTCTAGTTTTAGGACATAGATTTTTATTCAACTTCTTATCTAAATTTCTTAAAATTACGAAAATTTATTTTGAGTGGTTAAATTGATAGACATCAAAATTTTCTGGTTCGTAGTAATAGTTGGATTTGTACGTGGACCGGGTTATTGGAGCCAAACAGTCCTCAATTATATTGAGACCAAACGAATCCTGCCCCTCTGCTGCATCTTTTGGCTATTCGAAACGTGGGCAAAATCAGAAAAGTCTATTGATTGGATAACTTATTATAATTTTTCTTTCCTTTTAAAAACTAATAGGATATTCAGTGAATGCACCGAGCAAGACGTTCACCACCTTTTGTACGTTCACCACCTGTAACTAGATCAAGACATTTAGCAAATATAACCGCCGTTGATTTTTCTTTAGAATCGTCATCCAGTAGACCAAGTACTTCAGTTCAAATTTCCGATAATCCATTTTTTGAACCCAACCTCACAATTGAGAATCCGGAAAATATTCAGGAACGGTTCGTAGATCCTGAACCATTAAACTTTCCTCCGGAACCACCAATCATTCAAACAGAGATTGTTGAGGAACGAACCATTAAATCAGAATCATCTAGTGATACCGATTCAACAAATTCAATTATGGAGAATCTGGAACCTTTAAGTATGGAAGACCGAATGAGAGCTAAACGCACTGGCCAAGGTCACGCAATTACTCATCCAGACATTAATGCGCCAGATTATGAAATCAAAGGACAAATTCTACACATGGTGACTAATCAATGCCAATTTAGTGGTGCGCCGAAGGAAGATCCAAATGAACATCTACGTACCTTTAATAGGATCTGCACACTATTTAAAATACGAGAAGTGGAGGATGAACAGATATATCTCATGTTATTTCCCTGGACTTTAAAGGGAGAAGCCAAAGATTGGTTGGAATCGTTACCTGAAGGGGCGATCGATACATGGGACGTTTTAGTTGACAAATTTCTTAAACAATTCTTTCCTGCATCTAAAGCCGTAAGACTTCAAGCAGAAATTGTTACGTTCACACAGAAACCAAATGAAACTCTATATGAGGCATGGACAAGATATGGAAAGTTGTTAAGAGGATGTCCGCAACATGGTTTAGACACCTGTCAAATAGTACAAATATTCTACCAAGGATGCGACATCACTACAAGAAAAGACATAGATATAGCAGCTGGTGGTTCTATTATGAAGAAAACCGAAACTGATGCTTACAAAATTATTGATAACACTGCTTCCCACTCACATGAGTGGCACCAAGAAAAAGATATCATTAGATCATCTAAAGCAGCTAGAGCCTATTCTAGCCATGACTTAGATTCCATTTCCGTAAAGATAGATGCTGTGGAGAGACGAATGGAAAAGATGACTAAGGATATTCACTCAATACGAATTAGTTGTGAGCAGTGTGGAGGACCACATTTGACAAAAGATTGTCTCAGTATTGAATTAACAATGGAACAAAGAGAGAATATTTCATACATAAACCAAAGGCATGGAAATAATTATCAGAATAATTATCAACCGCCAAGAACGATTTACAATCAAAACCAGAATTATAACCGAAATATTCCATACAACAACCAACAAGGTCCTAGCAATCAACAAGTATCCAATAATACTTATAATCAGCAAAGACCAAATTTTCAAAACAAACCACCACAACAAACCGATGATAAAAAGCCGAATTTAGAAGATATGATGACGAAGCTAGTTGAAACTCAAACGCAGTTTTTCACCTCTCAGAAACAAACCAATGAACAAAATGCTCAAGCATTTAGAAATCAACAAGCTTCGATTCAAAATCTAGAACAAGAAGTAAGTAACCTAGCAAGGTTAATAGGTGAAAGAAAACTGGGAAGTCTACCTAGTGATACAAATGCTAACCCCCGGAATGAAACAGCTAAAGCCATTACCACAAGAAGTGGTACAACACTTAAACCACCTGAAATACCTGTAACTTCTGATGAAGCTATTCCTACTACACAAGAACCACAACCTGATCAAGATAAGGAAAAAGAACCGGTAGTTGAAAAGGTTAATGAAGATAACACAGTTAAGGATAAACCTTATGTTAAACCATATCAACCACCACTTCCTTACCCGAGTAAAATGAAGAAAGAGAAACTTGAAGCCGAGCAATCCAAATTTTTGGATATGTTTAAACAGATAAATGTAAATCTTCCTTTCATTGATGTGATTTCAGGAATGCCTAGATATGCTAAATTCTTGAAAGATCTAATCTCAAATAGAAAGAAAATGGAAGAACTCTCGGCTGTTACTATGAATGCTAATTGTTCAGCAGTGCTGTTGAATAAAATACCAGAAAAACTATCTGATCCAGGAAGTTTCACAATTCCATGTTTTCTGGGTAGTCTTAGTTCAATAGAAGCATTGGCAGACTTAGGTGCTAGTATAAATCTAATGCCGTATTCACTATACGCTAAACTAGACCTTGGAGAATTGAAACCAACCAGAATAAGCATACAACTAGCCGATAGATCAATAAAATATCCTAGAGGGATAATGGAGAACATGCTAGTTAAAGTTGGTACTTTAGTATTTCCAGTAGATTTTGTTGTTTTGGACATGGAAGAAGATTCTCAAGTTCCTCTCATATTAGGAAGACCATTCTTAAACACGGCTAAAGCAATGATAGACGTGTTCGGTAAGAAACTGACCCTAAGTATAGAGGATGAGAGTGTTACCTTTTTCAGTTGATAGAGCAATGCAACAACCACAATCTGCAGATGATACATGTTATTATATTCAAACTATAGATGCACATGCAGAATTATTAGAAGAATTTCCAGAATTACAAGGAACAGGAGAATGTTCTTTAGGAGAAGGTAATGAACCAATTGATGAAGCTGAAATGTTAGCTACACTTATAGCTAATGGATATGAACCAACAACAGAGGAAATTCAAATGCTAAAAGAAGAAGACAGATATCGATATAAATCATCGATAGAAGAACCTCCGAAATTAGAGTTAAAGCCACTTCCAAACCATTTGGAATACGCTTATTTACATGGTGAATCTGAATTACCTGTAATAATATCGTCTTCTCTTACTGAAAATGAGAAATCACAACTCATTTCTGTGTTGAAAGCTCATAAACCAGCCATTGCATGGAAGATTCATGATATTAAAGGAATAAGTCCTTCGTATTGCACACATAAAATCCTTATGGAAGAAGATCATAAAACGTATGTGCAACGCCAACGAAGACTAAATCCTAATATGCAAGATGTAGTTAAGAAAGAGATTATTAAACTGCTAGATGCAGGTTTAATTTATCCAATCTCTGATAGTCCATGGGTAAGCCCAGTTCAATGTGTACCTAAGAAGGGTGGCATGACTGTCATCACAAATGAGAAAAATGAGCTTATTCCTACTAGGACTGTAACAGGATGGCGTGTATGTATTGATTATAGAAAATTAAATGACGCCACCAGAAAAGATCACTTTCCCTTACCTTTCATTGATCAAATGTTGGAAAGATTAGCCGGAAATAGCTACTATTGTTTTCTAGATGGATTTTTCGGATATTTTCAAATTCCAATAGCACCCGAAGATCAAGAGAAAACCACATTCACGTGCCCTTATGGTACTTTTGCTTACAAACGCATGCCATTTGGACTTTGCAACGCCCCTGCAACCTTTCAAAGGTGTATGATGGCAATTTTTCACGACATGATAGAAGAATGCATGGAAGTATTCATGGATGACTTTTCAGTCTTCGGTGATACATTTAAATCATGTCTAATTAATCTGGAACGAATGCTAATTAGATGCGAACAATCAAATCTAGTACTTAATTGGGAGAAATGCCATTTCATGGTTAAAGAAGGCATCGTTCTTGGACATAAAATTTCAAAAGAAGGAATTGAAGTGGATAGAGCTAAAGTAGATGTAATTGCTAAACTTCCACATCCCACCAATGTTAGAGGAGTTAGGAGTTTTCTAGGGCATGCCGGTTTTTACCGACGTTTTATAAAAGATTTTTCTAAAATTGCCACTCCTATGAATAAACTCCTAGAAAAGGATGCTCCATTCATCTTTTCAGATGAGTGTATCAAATCTTTTAATATTCTTAAAGAAAAACTCACTAATGCACCGATCATGATAACACCAAATTGGAATCTACCATTTGAACTAATGTGCGATGCAAGTGATTTTGCAATGGGAGCCGTTTTAGGACAAAGGATTGAAAAACGATTTCAACCTATTTATTACGCTAGTAAGACATTACAAGGAGCACAGACGAATTACACAACTACTGAAAAAGAACTCCTTGCTATTGTCTTTGCTTTTGACAAATTTCGATCATATCTCGTTCTAGCAAAAACGGTGGTCTATACCGACCATTCTGCTCTTAGATACCTATTTTCAAAACAAGATGCTAAACCAAGATTAATCCGTTGGATCTTACTCTTACAAGAGTTTGATATTGAAATCCGAGATAAAAGAGGAGCAGAAAATCTCGCCGCTGATCATCTTTCTCGTCTTGAAAATCCCGAATTAGAAGTTCTAAATGAATCAGCCATACAAGACAACTTTCCTGATGAATATCTATTGAAGATAGATTATAAAGAAATCCCATGGTTTGCAGACTATGCAAACTACTTAGTTTGTGGATTCCTTGAAAAAGGATTATCGTACCAAAGACGAAAGAAATTCTTCAGTGATATAAAACACTATTTCTGGGAAGATCCACATCTGTTTAAAAGTTGTCCCGATGGAATAATACGCCGATGTGTATTTGGAGATGAAGCTAGTAAAATTTTAAACCATTGTCACACAGGACCAACAGGAGGGCATTATGGGCCTCAACTAACAGCAAGAAAAGTTTATGAAGCTGGATTCTATTGGCCTACAATTTACAAAGACGCACACCTTCTTTGCAAATCCTGTGATGCATGTCAAAGGGCCGGAAAAATAAGTCAACGTGATGAAATGCCACAAAATGTCATCCAAGTATGTGAAGTATTTGACATTTGGGGTATTGACTTTATGGGTCCATTTCCAAAATCTCATAATAATCTATATATACTCGTAGCCATTAATTATGTATCTAAATGGGCGGAAGCACAAGCTCTCCCAACTAACGATGCACGAGTTGTAGTCAACTTTTTAAAACGTCTTTTTGCAAGGTTTGGAACACCGAAAGCTTTAATAAGTGATCGGGGTACTCATTTCTGTAATAATCAACTTGAGAAAGTTCTTAAAAGATATGGAGTAACTCATAAAATCTCCACCGCATATCATCCACAAACAAGTGGACAAGTTGAAAATACCAACCGAGCTTTAAAACGTATTTTAGAGAAAACCGTAGGATCAAATCCGAAGGAATGGTCCATTAAATTGGAGGATGCACTCTGGGCTTTTAGAATAGCCTACAAAACTCCAATTGGAACCACACCTTTTAGACTTGTTTATGGAAAAGCATGTCATCTTCCTGTAGAAATTGAACACAAAGCATTTTGGGCTTTGAAAACATGTAATCTTGATTTACATGAAGCCGGACGTCTACGATTAAGTCAACTAAACGAATTAGAAGAATTAAGACATGAAGCATACGAAAATTCGTTAATCTATAAAGAAAGAACGAAGAAATGGCATGATAAAAGAATCAGAAGTTCAAAAGAATTTAAAGAAGGAGACAGAGTTCTTCTTTTCAATTCACGATTCAAGCTATTTCCTGGAAAATTGAAATCAAGATGGTCTGGACCATTCATAGTCAAAAGAGTTTTCCCATACTGAACGATAGAATTAATAAATTCAAATGGGATTGAATTTAAAGTTAATGGTCACAGAGTTAAACATTACATACATGGTCCGATGGAAGTCGACAACGAAGTTAATCACAATTTCGACAACACAGCTAATTAAGTGTGGGGAGAATCAAGTCTTTAAAGGATAATATGTATTTCTGTTAGAGTTAGATTGTCTGTTTTCGTGTAGTTCTCGAAAATGGAACCCGAATGGTCTTTCCCTAGCAGACCCTAAAGAACTAGTCTTCTCCCCCCATTCTGAATTTTTTTTTTTTTTTTTAGGTTTTTACAAAATGAAGACTACCTGTGAACTAAACCATGGTCTAATGCTACACGCTTTGATCACTAAATGAAATAATGATATACTACCGAGTGAATTAGTATCAGTAATCAGAGAAAGAATGGACGGAGTTAGAAAAGAATCCAGATGCGAAGATAATAAGTTACAATTTGGTAAAGGAAAATCAAAATCCGCAGCGAAAAGAAGAGCACGACACCTAGAACGATGTCACAAATGCGGAAAATGGTCACATGGAGGTAATTGTTCAAATAATCAAACCTATTCAAATACCGAATTTGTTACTTTATGCAGAGACGGACCGTTCATATGTTTAGAAGAAAAGACACTGAATGCTCGAGGTTACGCCTATGTAGCCATGGAAAACCAATTAAATCGACTATCTTATGAATGGGATAGATCATATAACTAAGAAATCTATTTCACAGGTATGTCTGTACAGTTTTTATTTTTATTTTTATTTTTAACCTTTTGATAATAAACGCTAATTTGTTCGCTAAAAAGTATTAAATTGGTATTGAATAAAATTAGGTTTGGCGACCGAAATTATTGATATCATTCAAAAATTTATTACATCACTGCGAAATTTAACGTTTATTCTTAAGGTATAAATATCTTTAAACAATCAACCCAAAATATTTCAAAAATTCGTCATGAGTTAAATTAGGTCTTGGAACTGAAATTACTTTACCGAAAAGAGGGGCGCATATTTTTGATAATATTTGATTGATTAAAGTGGGATAAAAAGACAAAAAGATTTTTAAATTTATTTTTACCATGTTTTTAAAATTAATATTTAAATCTTAAATTAATATTGTAAACTTTGTAAAAACAATATATTTAAAATTGTAAATATTTGAAAAATTAATATAAGTTTGGTATGAATTTATAAATTTTTAAATTAATATTGGTGTGAACTTTTAATTTTTAAAATATGAATTTTTAATTTTATGCATTTCAAATTTTAAGTTTGGTGTGAATTTTTAATATTAATTTTTAATTTTATATTTAAGTTGTGTGAATTTAAAAACAAAAATTTACTTTATCTCATTAAGTTAAGAATATGATTTTTAAAATTCGTCGTAAGTTGAAGACTAGGTCTTTGAACCAAAATTGCTTTACCCGAGGGAGGGACGAGAACTTTTATTATCATTATTTTTAATCTTATTGAATTAAAGTATGCCAAAAACATTGAAAAAAACAATTTGGTAAAGGAAAATCAAAATCCGCAGCGAAAAGAAGAGCACGACACCTAGAACGATGTCACAAATGCGGAAAATGGTCACATGGAGGTAATTGTTCAAATAATCAAACCTATTCAAATACCGAATTTGTTACTTTATGCAGAGACGGACCGTTCATATGTTTAGAAGAAAAGACACTGAATGCTCGAGGTTACGCCTATGTAGCCATGGAAAACCAATTAAACCGACTATCTTATGAATGGGATAGATCATATAACTAAGAAATCTATTTCACAGGTATGTCTGTACAGTTTTTATTTTTATTTTTATTTTTAACCTTTTGATAATAAACGCTAATTTGTTCGCTAAAAAGTATTAAATTGGTATTGAATAAAATTAGGTTTGGCGACCGAAATTATTGATATCATTCAAAAATTTATTACATCACTGCGAAATCTAACGTTTATTCTTAAGGTATAAATATCTTTAAACAATCAACCCAAAATATTTCAAAAATTCGTCATGAGTTAAATTAGGTCTTGGAACTGAAATTACTTTACCGAAAAGAGGGGCGCATATTTTTGATAATATTTGATTGATTAAAGTGGGATAAAAAGACAAAAAGATTTTTAAATTTATTTTTACCATGTTTTTAAAATTAATATTTAAATCTTAAATTAATATTGTAAACTTTGTAAAAACAATATATTTAAAATTGTAAATATTTGAAAAATTAATATAAGTTTGGTATGAATTTATAAATTTTTAAATTAATATTGGTGTGAACTTTTAATTTTTAAAATATGAATTTTTAATTTTATGCATTTCAAATTTTAAGTTTGGTGTGAATTTTTAATATTAATTTTGAATTTTATATTTAAGTTGTGTGAATTTAAAAACAAAAATTTACTTTATCTCATTAAGTTAAGAATATGATTTTTAAAATTCGTCGTAAGTTGAAGACTAGGTCTTTGAACCAAAATTGCTTTACCCGAGGGAGGGACGAGAACTTTTATTATCATTATTTTTAATCTTATTGAATTAAAGTATGCCAAAAACATTGAAAAAACTCAAAAAATCTTAGCTTTTAAAACAATCGCTACAAAAAGACAAATTTTAAAATTTTGTCGAAGGACGGACTAGGACATCGATCCGAGACGACCTCGTCCTAAATAACAAGAGAAACAAATTTTCAAAATTAATTAATATTTTTTTTATAAGTTAAAGATTTCTAAAAAAAAAAATCCAATATGTTTGGAAACTTTGGTAAAATTTAATCATTTTTCTACGCAAATCACCCTCAATAATTTAAATTGTTACTGATTTCTTGCAAATGAGGGCATTGCATGATCTTAAGTGTGGGAAGGGGTTAAATTCTTTCGGATTTTAAAATTTTTATCTTAAACACTTGGTTACCATTAAAAATACTAGTAAAGCAGTAGTTGTATTAGAATCTAGTGCTCTCTGATAAAAAAGAACAGCCCTAGTCTTATATACTGACTACCCAATTCTAGTAAAATTTTTCAAAATTTTCAATTAAATGAATTCAAAATCATGTTTATACATATTTATGAACGATAAAACTAGGTTTTAACACCGAAATTATTGTTACCTCGGAAAGGACATAAATTGAGAAACAAACTAAAATGTTAAAATTCATTTAAAATGGAATAGAGGACGATAAAAAGGAAAATAAAAGCCAAGTGTGGGAAAATTTACCAAGTTATCTTAAACATATGTCACATATATCTGTAACAAATAACTGAAAATACTTTTGCTTTGGACTAAACTAAACTGTTTTTACCCGATGAAAGAAAAGAAGAGATGGATCTACACGATGAATCAATTCCATCATTAAAAGGAAGTAAAGTCTTCCGAAAAAGAAACGCGCTTCTTGATTTAGGTCATGAAGTTGTCGTCCAGACCAGCTGTAGGTTGACGAAAAATCTAGAAAAGTCATCACTAAAATCAGCAGGAAATCCACGGACCTCAGCATTAAACAGGGTCGCCAAGTGGTCAGATTTATCCTAACCATGAGAAGGATTTATCTCGTACAATGGGGGGGCACCATGCAAATTAGCTGGACAAGACTAATGAATCAGATCTCCAGAAAGGATAATCTCCTTAAAGATTAAAAATCAGCTTTTAAGACTGATATTACTCAATCCTAGAGATTGACCTTAAAGATTGAGAATTCAAACTCATGAAATTCAATGATATCTAAACTCGAGCTTGAACGAGAAAATATTTTGATCAAAATTATAAACCGATTTGTTTTCTGAAAACCCTATTTTCAATGCGTTCATTATCATTGAACGTAAAAACCTAGGAATTCACCTGGAATTCATTAGGTTACCTGAACTAAATCGGGTGTCAACCGTAAGAACGGTGGTTGCATAGTGGTCAAAGACAGGACCTTGTGCCATACCGAAAAATTATAAGGGTGAGCTTTACTATTGCTCCTACCAAGGATAGTAATTGCGTCCGACACGTTATAGACCATAATTAAAAGCATGTCAGGGCACATTGCCTTAACAGTTGCTTGTTCAACGCTTTCCTTTACAACCGGACGGTAGTTTACCGAAAGGTAATATACGGGACAAGTAAACTGGACGTGTTGCTTTCCAAATACAAGGTTAGCAAGTGGGTGACACAAAACTATAAGTTTTGAGCTAAAATTTTCAAATCTAAAACCCACCAAACCCACAAAAATATTTTGCAAACACCGGTAAAGGGTTATTCCGGAAAACTTATCTAGGGTAAAAACTAGATTTAATTTTCAAAAGATCAAATGTTTTCATAAAGATCCAATTTCCTTAATGGATCTAAATTTTTATAGTCATGTGGGACTGTAAACCATATCGTTACTACCATTGTTTATACCGCCGTATAGAAATCACTGATGTACAAAGTGTGAAGAATAAAGAAGTGATTCTAGTATTTCAAGACGATATTGCTTGAGGACAAGCAACGCTCAAGTGTGGGAATATTTGATAATGCTAAAAACGAACATATATTTCATAGCATTATTCCTCAAGAAAGACAAGCTTTTAGTTGCAATTGTTCTATTTACAAGTGATATTCGTTTAAATAATAAAAGGTGAAGACAAAAGACAGATTCGACGAATTGAAGACGCAAACAACCAAAAAGCTCAAAAGTACAAAAGACAATCAAAGAGGTTCCAATTATTGATAAGAAACGTCTCGAAATTACAAGAGTACAAGATTCAAAACGCAAAGTACAAAATATAAAATTGTACGCAAGGACGTTCGAAAATCCGGAACCGGGACCAGAGTCAACTCTCAACGCTCGACGCAACGGACTAAAAATTACAAGTTAACTATGTATATAAATATAATATAATATATAATTAATTTTATTAATTATATATATATTATATTTATAAATAAAAACCGTCGGCAGAGAAAGACTCCAAAGTGTGAGCTGGAATTTCAAACTCCGCGACTCGCGGAGTTTGAAGGCAAAATATGCCGCGAGTCGCGGAGTTCCAAAATGAAAAACTGCCTATAAAGCCAACCGAATTCTGATCGTAAAAATCATCTTTTTTCTCCTCATTCATACGATATATATATATTTATAATTTATATTTTAATTTTAATTTTAATTATAATTCTAATAATAAGGGTATGTTAGCGAATATTGTAAGGGTGTAAGTCGAAATTCTGTCCGTGTAACGCTACGCTATTTTTAATCATTGTAAGTTATGTTCAACCTTTTTACATTAATGTCTCGTAGCTAAGTTATTATTATGCTTATTTAAAACGAAGTAATCATGATGTTGGGCTAATTACTAAAATTGGGTAATTGGGCTTTGTACCATAATTGGGGTTTGGACAAAAGAACGACACTTGTGGAAATTAGACTATGAGCTATTAATGGGCTTTATATTTGTTTAACTAAATGATAGTTTGTTAATGTTAATATAAAGATTTACAATTGGGCGTCCCTATAAATTACCATATACACTCGATCGGACACGATGGGCGGGGTATTTATATGTACGAATAATCGTTCATTTAACCGGACACGGGAATGGATTAATAGCCACTAGAATAATTAAAACAGGGGTGAAATTACATTCAAGGGTAATTGGTGTAATTGCTAACAAAGTAGTAAAACCTTGGTTTACACGCAGTTGATAACCTGGTGTATTCATTAAACAAAGTATTAAAACCTTGTTACAATTCGAATCCCCAATTAGTTGGAATATTTAACTTCGGGTATAAGAATAATTTGATGAGGACACTTGCACTTTATATTTATGACTGATGGACTGTTATGGACAAAAACCAGATGGACATATTAAATAATCCAGGACAAAGGACAATTAACCCATGGGCATAAAACTAAAATCAACACGTCAAACATCATGATTACGGAAGTTTAAATAAGCATAATTCTTTTATTTCATATTTAATTTCCTTTATTTTATATTTAATTACACTTCTAATTATCGCATTTTTATTGTTATTGTATTTAATTGCACTTTTAATTATCGTACTTTTTAATTATCGCAAGTTTATTTTATCGCACTTTTATTATTCGCAATTTCATTATCGTTATTTACTTTACGCTTAAAATTAAGTCTTGTATTTATTTATTATTTTACATTTGGTTTTAACTGCGACTAAAGTCTTAAAATCGACAAACCGGTCATTAAACGGTAAAAACCCCCCTTTATAATAATAATATTACTTATATATATGTTTGTATTTTTATAAAAGTAAACTAATATAGCGTTGAGCTTTGTTTAAAGATTTCCCTGTGGAACGAACCGGACTTACTAAAAACTACACTACTGTACGATTAGGTACACTGCCTATAAGTGTTGTAGCAAGGTTTAAGTATATCCATTCTATAAATAAATAAATATCTTGTGTAAAATTGTATCGTATTTAATAGTTTTTCCTAGTAAAATATAAACTATTTCGTATCCCTTAGCTTTGACATCAATTACTAGATGAACTAACTTTGTGTTTTATTTGAGTGCTAGATGACTTCTTCAATCCTATTATTCTTACCGACTCTGACACAAAATCCGAGGAAACCGTGCAAGCGCAAGGAAATACGATACTCGAGTTTGTAGATGATACCGAGTCGGAACCCGAGATGGAAACTGAGTACGAGAATGAGCCCAATGGAAAGGAACCAGAAGAGGATCTCGAGGAAGACTCGGAACCCGAATCCGAATCCGAACCTGACTTACCTGATTCACCCCAGTCACCTTTTGTTAAACCCGACTATGTTAACCCCTATGGACCAAGAGGCCACCGTAGGATACCGAAAGGACCTGCTCGAGGCAATAACCCATTTTGTAAGAGTTTTTGCTATGACAGTCAGTCGCTTAAGATGTGTCAACGTCACCATCCCTATTATGCTTCTACATCTACTTCTAAGCCAAGTACCTCCACAGCTACTGCTAATGACAACAACCCTAGTGACCTCAAGTTACGAGTCGAGAATTTGGAGAAGATGGTCGAGTATTTGTTAAAGGAGCTTCAAAAATGCAAATAGAGATCGCTCGTTTAGACTTATTCCACGCTATTGAATACTATTTGAATATTACTGTTTATTATTTGATATTCGCACATACATTGCTAGATGTGGTTTTACTTATGTGGTTTTGCTTATGACATGAGAGGATATGTTACTTATAAGTGTTGGATTTATTAATGATTGATCATGCTTAGTGTTGCTACTACTAATGTTAATTGGTGATAATGCTACTAGTGTACATTGTCCTTACTATAGCTACTACTACATGCTATGTATCGCTATTACTTATTATTAGTTCTACTAGAATTGCTATGATTTAATATTATCTACTATGCATCGTTCCGTTGCTAGTATAATTTGTATATGTCAATTTCATTGAGGCTAACCGAATGTGTTATCTTGACCAGAAAGATAATGCCGCCCAAGCCAGTTTCCCAAGCTGATGTTCGTCGGTTGATCTCCGAAGGATTGACCGAGGCCGTGGCACAACTCTGTAATGGAACCAACAACAACAATGTGAATGCTACCAATCAGTGAAACTAGGATGCAACCAATACTCAGAACAATGGACAAGCAGGGTGTACGTATAAGACCTTCTTGAGTTGTGAACCACACTCGTTTAATGGCACCGAAGGTCCAGTTGGTTTGACTCGTTGGTTTGAGAAGCTTGAGTTAGGTTTCCGTATCAGCGGTTGTAGAAATGCGGATAGAACAAAGTTCGCATCATGTAAGCTATCTGATGGCGCTTTGACATGGTGGAATACTTATGCAAATTCCGTAGGTATGGATCAAGCTTTTGAGACTCCATGGGAGGATTTGAAATGACGGATGATCGAAGAGTATTGTCCCTACACTGAAACTGTTAAGATGGAGTGGGAACTCCAAAACCTGAAGCTAGTAGGTACAAATCTGGCCAGTTACAACAAGAGATTCTTTGAGCTTGGTCTCATGTGTCCGCATATGGTTACTTCCGAATGCCGCAAGATCACTCCTTATGCGAAGGGTTTAACCGAGAATATTCAGAGCGGTGTGACTACTTCGAAGTCGAGAACTATACAAGAGGCTGTTGAGATGGCTAGTGAGTTGATAGACCAAGTTGAACAGCGAGGAAAGACTCCTACCTCAGCTGAGACTAAAACTTATGATAACAAGAGGAAATGGAACAACAATAATAATAACTCGGGGAAGAATTTCAATCAGCAGCCCTTTAAGAAACAAGATACTGCTAAAGGCAACACTACAACTCCGAATGCTAGTTCTGGTTTTAAGGGAAGGTTTCCGTTGTGTGCTAAGTATAACAGGCATCACCCAGGTGATTGTACGAGGAGGTGTGATAAGTGTATGAAGAATGGACATGTGGATGCCGAGTGTAAAGCTGGAACGAATATGTGTTATGGGTGCCGAAAGGAAGGTCATTTCCGGAAGGATTGCCCAACTGATAGTAAGACTGCTGAACCTGCTAGAGGAAGGGCTTTCAACATTAACTCTAATGAAGCTCGTGATGATCCTAAGCTAGTCACGGGTACGTTTCTTCTCGATAATCAACATGTTTATGTACTTTTCGATTCCGGAGCTGATAGAAGCTTTGTGTCTAGAGATTTTTGCCATAATCTTAAGAATCATGTATCGTCATTAGAAAACTTATACTCTATAGAACTAAGGAATGGTAATCTAATGAGTGCTGATAAGGTTTACCGTGATTGTACTTTGACTTTGGCTATAATGTCATTTAAAATAGATGTAATACCGATTAAGTTAGGAAGTTTTGACCTTGTGGTTGGAATGGATTGGTTAGCCGAGAATAGAGCCGACATCGTTTGTCATCAGAAGGCAATTCGCATACCTGTTATCGAAGGTGAATATCTAATGGTGTATGGAGAGTGAAGAAATACGCCGTTACATTTTATTAACTGTTTGAAGGCGCAAAAACACATGGGAAAGGGTTGTCTTGCTATGCTGGTTCACGTGAGCAAAACTGAATCTGAAGGCAAGAAACTCGAAGATGTGCCCATTGTTAGAGAATTTCTCGACGTATTTCCAGATGAGTTACCCTGTTTACCACCGCATAGAGATGTAGAGTTCCAGATTGACTTAGTTCCCGGAGCAGCACCAGTAGCGCGTGCACCGTATAGACTTGCACCACCAGAATTGCAAGAGTTGTCTAGTCAACTGCAAGAGCTTTTAGACAAAGGATTCATTCGACCGAGTTCTTCGCCATGGGGAGCTCCAGTACTGTTTGTGAAGAAGAAGGATAGATCTATGAGACTCTGGATTGATTACAGGGAGTTGAATAAGTTAACTATCAAGAATAGATATCCGTTGCCGAGGATTGATGATTTGTTTAATCAATTGCAAGGATCAGCATGTTACTCTAAGATCGATCTGAGATCAGGTTATCATCAGATGAGAGTGAAAGAGATAGTTATACCGAAGACCGCGTTTAGGACACGCTATGGTCATCATGAATTTACCGTAATGCCATTTGGATTGACGAACGCACCAGCTGTGTTCATGGATCTCATGAACCGTGTATGTAAGCCATATCTAGACAAGTTTGTTATTGTGTTCATCGATGATATACTGGTATATTCTAAGAGTGAGAAGGAACATGAACAACATCTCTGTTTGTTACTACAGATGCTCAGGAAGGAGCAGTTGTACGCTAAATTTTCGAAATGTGACTTTTGGCTGCAAGAAGTGCAATTTTTGGGTCATATCGTAGGTGTCAATGGTATTCAAGTTGATCCTGAGAAGATAGAGACGGTTAAGAAATGGGAGACTCCTAAGTCGCCAACACAGATACGACAATTCTTAGGTCTCGCTAGATATTATAGAAGGTTCATTGAGGGATTTTCTATTATTGCCCCACCGTTAACAGCATTGACTCACAAGGGTAAGAAGTATGAATGGACAGAGTTGCATGAAGCTGCATTTCAATTGTTAAAAGAGAAGTTAACGACTGCACCGATTTTGTCTTTACCCGAAGGAACTGAGGATTTTGTAGTTTACTGCGACGCTTCACGATCAAGGTTTTGGTTGCGTGTTGATGCAACGTAAGAAAGTGATTGTGTATGGATCACGACAGTTGAAGATACATGAGTTGAACTACACGACTCATGATTTAGAACTTGGTGATGTAGTCTTTGCGTTGAAGATGTGGAGATACTATTTGTATGGTACTAAGTTTACTGTTTTTACAGACCACGAGAGTTTGCAGCATATTTTCGATCAGAAATAGCTCAATATGAGGCAGAGTCATTGGATTGAACTATTGAACGACTACGACTGTGACATTAGCTATCACCCTGGTAAGGCTAATGTAGTGGCAGATGCTTTGAGTAGGAAGGAGACAGTAAAGCCTATTTGAGTTAGAGCATTGAATTTGACTATTCGAAGGAATCTTACTTCTCAGATACATGACGAACAGTTTGAGGCGTTAAAGGAAGAGAACATTACTAACGAATCGCTTCAAGGAATTGATAAGAAGTTCATTACTCGAGATGATGGAACCCGATATTTTATTGACAGAATTTGGGTACCGAAGTTTGGAGGATTAAGGGAACTAGTGCTAGAAGAGGCACACAAGACGAGGTATTCTATTCACCCTGGGTATGACAAGATGTACCAATATCTTAAGGCACTGTATTGGTGGCCTAATATGAAAGCTGACATCACTACTTATGTTGGTAAGTGCTTGACTTGTGCTAAAGTTAAGGCAGAGCATCAGAAACCGTCAGGATTGTTGACACAGCCAGAGATTCCCCAATGAAAGTGGGAGAATATTACAATGGATTTTATCACTAAGTTGCCTAAAACGGTGGGAGGTTACGATACGATCTGGGTTATCGTTGATCATCTTACGAAGTCCACTCATTTTCTACCGATTAAGGAAACGTATAAGATGGAGAGGTTGGCACAGATCTATATAAAGGAAGTAGTTTCTTGACATGGAGTGCCGCTATCCATTATTTCCGACAGAGATAGCAGATTTACATCTAGATTCTGGCAAGCTATGCAAGATGTCATGGGAACCCGTTTGGATATAAGTACAGCGTATCACCCACAGACTGATGGTCAAAGTGAGAGAACCATTCAGACATTAGAAGACATGTTAATGGCGTGTGTGATTGACTTTGGAATTGGATGGGATAGACATCTACCGTTAGTAGAATTTTCTTACAACAACAATTATCAAGCAACTATAAAGGCAGCGCCTTTTGAAGCACTGTATGGCAGAAAGTGCAGATCAATGATATGTTGGACTGAGTTAGGAGATAGTCAGTTAACTGGTCTTGAGATTGTACACGAAATGACTGAGAAGATCGTGCAGATACGAGAGAGAATGAAAATAACGCGAGATCGTCAAAAGAGTTATGCCGACATTAGAAGGAAAGACTTGAAATTTCAGGTTGGAGACAAAGTTATGCTCAAGGTATCACCTTGGAAGGGTGTAGTGCGTTTTCGCAAAAGAGGGAAGTTAAGTCCGAGGTATATTGGACCGTTTGAGATTACCGAAAGAATTGGTCCAGTAGCGTATAGACTAAAGTTACCTCAAGAACTCAGTGAGATTCACGATACGTTTCATGTTTCCAATTTGAAGAAATGTTTATCAGACGAAATTTTGATAATTCCGTTAGACGAAGTGCAAGTTGATCCTAAGCTTAATTTCATTGAAGAACCTGCTGAGATTATGGATCGCGAGATTAAGCAACTAAGGCAAAGCAGAATTCCATTTGTTAAGGTTAGATGGAATGCCCGTAGAGGACCAGAATTCACGTGGGAACATGAAGATCGGATGAGGCTTATGTATCCGAAACTGTTTCCCGAGGAGATGACTGATGCGGATGAGCACAAAAATTTCGGGACGAAATTTTTCATAACAGGTGGGTAATGTAACAACCAAACTTTTTCCGTTTGCTATCGTTAATTGTCCGTTAAGTATTTAACGGTGCTTATTTTGACTCGTGTGTTTAATAGAATTAAATACATGCTTATAGAGAGATTCTTGAATTAATAGGTTATATTAATTTATGAATTTATTTCGGAAAGTGAAATAACTAGAAAATGTTACGATTAAATTAATTGCCTAGAATGCTTTTTAGTTTACGGAACTCATAAAAACGACGAAATAATTATTTTCAATAATTATTAACTTTAAGAAAAACTAATTTAATTTATTATTTATTTAATGAATTAAATCCGGTGATTTTGTTTCAACGACTAGTTAATATTCGGGAGACCCGGTACGGTTAACGGCATTCGAAACGGACCACACGCATATAAGTAAATAAGCAAAACGAGCCCAGGAACACCCCTATAGGGCCATGCGGCCGAACCCTCACCCAAACCCCCCTTAGTGGACTTATTTTGGTTAGTGGGTCATTAGTTAATTAATTTGAGGCCCTAATCTAGACTATAAATAGAAAATTAGACCACAAACCCTCATTATTTTCTTGAGCTAGTCGATTTTGCTCTCTCCCTCCCCCCTTGGAAGCCGTCGGCCACCATCACCCCACAAACACCATCACCACTCAAAATTAGATCAAGTTTTGAAGATCAAAGTTGTTCCCTAGATCGTTCTACGCACCCTAGCATCAATCAATTTTGTATTTAAGGTATAACTAGTAACCCTAATATTATTAAATCTGAATTTTATGCAATTACATAGTGTAGTCAAGTCTAGTGCTCAATTAATGGTGTCTAGTGTTGTTATTTATCGTTTGATTGTGTAATTAACGTTGTATGTACGAAAAACGAATTTGTTTCTTGTTGATATGATTTAATTGATATGAGATCTGACCTTGTAATATGTTTAAATAGAAAGATATCGAAAATTTATTAATTTTAGACTCCAATTTTGCGTGATTTCGTTATCGTATGCTTAAGATGTGCTTAATCGAAGTTTTCGTTAGGGTTTGCATGAAATACGAATTTTTTGAGTTACATGCTTTGTGGTTTAGCTTATATAAAGTGTACTACTGTATTCCTTGTGAAATGTTATGCAATTTAGACTAAAGATTTGCGTCAAAAGGTTATGTAATGCTCCCGTTATGTCAAAACGAAGATTTGGTTTTTAAAGTGAGCTGAATAGTTTTTCAAAGTTACATAAAAATTGCTAGAGTGAACTAGAAATTGTTTGAGAATTTGATATTCTGCAATATGTTAGTTTAAGTGTTCCTTGACATGGTTCATTTGTAAATGAACTTGCGAGAACATTATTTACCATGAGATATATGCTCGTCTTTGTGATGTGTCCGGTTGATGATCAAAAACTGACGAGTCCGTAAAGATTTGTGAAACTGTACAAATTGGCTAAAGCAATGTTTCTGATTATTTTATCAATAAAATTTGGTGATGTTTTGAGATGACTCCTATTGGCTGTTCGTCAAAATCTATTTTCTATATTTTATGAAAAATGTATAAAAACTGACGCACGGGCAGAAATTTCTGTAATGAACTATGAATAGACCCTTTCTGATATTGGACTTTTATTTATCGTATAAGGCTTTGGCTGGAGTTTTTGGAATCGATTTTAAGTGTAGTTATGATCTGGAGTTGTTCATGATTTAATGATTTATGTGCTATGAGCTATAGTTGGATCTTTCTACGACGTACGAATTTCTAAGGCATGCTTTAAGGAGCAAAAGTGCAATATGCTTAACTATGACTTGTAAAGTGATACTTGACCTAGGTTTGACTTATTGATCATGTTTATATGACCTACTGAGATGTTTGACTTTAGTTGACCGCTTTGACAGAGTTGACTTTAGGGTTGACTTTGGTTGACTTTTGTTGACTTGCTTGGATTAGTTGACTTTTACTTGTTCGTTGAGTCAGTCTGAGCACTAGGACTTTGCGTACACTATGGGTTGACATGTTTTGACCTATAAGTGTATACTTAAGATGATTTACTTATTTAGGTTACGTCGTTCAGTCGAGATTGTTCGACAACCGTATGTTTTGCTAAGAAATTACAAGTGCTTTTGCTAAGGTGAGTCTACAGTCCCTACTATGTTTTTACAGGGATGAGATGCATGTTTTTTACAAATGTTTTACATATTAGGCACAAGTACTTAAATCACTATATATATGAGTTCAAATCAAAAATCCCTTAGCTTGATTATATTAGTTACTTTGTAAGCTCGACTTATAGGGACGGTACCGTTAGGTTTGACAAACCTCACCGCAACATAACTGGTGCTTATTTTATTGTAACTCGTACACTTGATTGGTGTATCGCCAAGATAGGGTAAAATGAAGACGTGTGCTCGGCCTACGCAAAGGTTAAAGCTTTATAATCAAGTGCTCATGATAATGTATACTTAGCCTATGTTGTTTTCTAAGAAAATCTTGTGGCCTAACTTACGAAATGATTTCCTAAACCTGTAGTTTCACTCAACATTTTTTGTTGATGTTTTGTATGTTTCATCTCAGGTGCATAGAGGTAGTGCTTCCGCTTATCTGAAGTTATTATGCTGTTTGCTGCTAGAACTGGACGGCGTCCAGCATATTTATCGTTTTCAATTCAAGAACAAACATTCGCATTTAAACTACTTTATTTCAAGATGTTTTGGGTTCATAGACCTTAGTCATTTATGTCAAACGTTTTTCAGTTACATTGTTTTTAATAAATGGCTTTGATTTGATAATTAATGCGAATACTTTTCGAAAATGTCTCTTATAGAGGGTGTGACCGCTAACTGTAGGACCAGGAGTTAATATTCCGTTAGTGGATTCTGACGGGGTATTACAACCAGTTACCACTAGTACAGATGAAGTGACTCACATCACTTGTACGAATGGCTTATGTTTTGTGATCGAGTAAGGTGCAATTTTGACTCGAGTGCCGTGTTGATGAATTTTAAAATGTTTAAGTGTTTCTATAACTGGTAAATATGATTTGAAAGAATATACTTACTTGAAAAATGATATTCCCAGGTGATAAAGCAAAGGTGAAGACTCATTAATATTAGACCACTGAATTTTGCTGGTAATCTGTTAGTGGCACTATCCTTTCGGATATTAGTATAGAGTAGTAGGTTGTGCTACTGTTGCCATGTTTCATGATTAGATTCCATGATTAGATGGACTTTTTTGTACTCTTAATCACACTATATTGATGTATTGTTCCTGATGTATATTGTAATGTGCACAAAGCGTTGAATCAGTAGGAGTCTGATATTATCTAAAAAGTCACGTTTTAGGCCTTAATATTATGCCTGAAAACAATAAAGTTACAAACTTTATCGTCAAATTAAGCATTTATTTACTTTATTTTTTAGATTTATCAATTACAAATATGATGCAAAAGAATCGAAGTAAACAAACTTAAAATAGAGAATCTAGAGCAAAAACATTGAAAAACAAGCTACAACCCCGGAAACCAAGTCACAATCCAGGAAAGCAGCAAAAACCACCAAGCAAAAGAAGCCACACGTCCAAGATTACACGGCCTAGCAAAGGATGACACGACTTGCCCAAATGGCTGGCACACGGCCTGACAAAGGATCACACGGCCAGTGTGCCTAGGTAAGGCATGCACACGGTTGCCTCACACAACCAGGGCACACAGCTTGTACACAAAAAACATAGTCGTGTACATGGCTTGCCTTAGGCTGGGAGGCTATAAATAAGATTGAGTTTCTCATTTGTAAGAGAATGATGAAAAATATAAACAACAAATATCATATCTCAAATTAGTTAGTAGTTTTAGTAGTAGTTAGCTTTACAAAGAATACTTCAAGAGTTCCTGCAATCTTGGACAAAATCGTTAGTTGCGCCTTTTTCAGGTTTTAATCTAAACACTTTTTGTTTAATAATGCTTTGTTATCATGTGTGTTTCGATATTACCATGCTAGCGTAAACTTTTCGTGTGTTGCCTTGATAGAAACTTAACCTAGTGTAGTTATGTAAATATAGTACGATTACTGTTGTTACGTTGAATCTGTAACCCTGATAGGCTTGTATGCTAGTATCTTGAGGATTGACCAACCTATTGTTGTGATCGAAATTCGTCCAACCATATAAACTTAGCTACTTCATAGGACTAAGACCCTCGGTTATACTGTACCTTAAGTATCTATGAACCCGTTATGGACGGTGAACCAAAGAGGCATTTATTGTACTTATGGGACACGAAACTTAGGAATTTAGTCATGAATGACCTAGTATACTTGATAAATGACCCCAAGAGACCTCTTAGGGTCTGTTATGATCTACCTAGTTGCACCCATTCGTATGATTCAACTATATTGCATGGTCTTGTTTGATTGTTGCCTTAGGATTAATTATACTATATATTGCTTCTGGTAAGCTAAACACTGTAATGCTGTATAATGATTAGAATAGTTTGTTTCTGCATAGTATGGTGATAGGACTGTTAGTTTCTATATCTATTTTGTCAAGTTAACCCGACATGCTCCCCCTGTTGTGATTGTATTTATTCAAAACGACACATAGTTACTCTGTCTCTGACAGATAACGAGGGTTAGGATTAGAGCTTAACTTCTGACAGCACCTACTGCTTAAATAAGGATAACATCCGAAGTTTTGTCACTCCAAGAGTGTAACCTAAGTTACATACCTTCCTTTGCTCAATGAGAACTCCAAGACACCAAAGACCGGTAGGTTTACACGATTGGCTCATCCGAAGAGTCCTATATTATCCTAATGAAAGCTTGACTTCAACACAACTACCTTCTGCTAGCCTAAGCGTATATCTTAGTCAACATTCCTTGATCTGCATACTCCGAGTATCTCTCCAACCTTTTTATTTAGGATTGTTAGATAAAAAAAATTCTACTACTATATGTTATCTACGCAATTTATCTAAAGACAACTATACCCTTGATCTTCAATTCGTTAAACCCATTTAAAAAAACGACTGTAGGTCAACTTACACTTTCAACCCTTAGAAATCCAAAAAGAAGATTTAGGCCCCGCACATATAAATTAATACACAGGACACCCCTGTTGTGACCCGCCTGGTCAACCTCGTTACGCGACAAACGAAACTGAATTTTCTGGCGATATCAGAGTCCAACTTGATTTGTTAGGTTGGACTCAAGAGGTCAACCTTGATTTGTTATGTTGGGTTCAACTGTTACTGTCGATGTAATATAGTTCATAATGATGCATGCGTTGCGTTTGGAAGACTATAATGTTGATTCGATCACAAGAACTATTTGTAAACTCTAGCCTGATCAACTAGTGGTTGCAGGTTGTGTACAGGCTTCCAGTCCTCTTGTTGTAACTGTAGTTGCTGTTGTTGTATATATGTTGTTATTGTTGCGATGCTAGTAGATCTTGATGATAAATGCAATTATCTAGGATCTATTAGGTTGTTTCATTCACTTATCTTCGTGCTAATCCCCCATATCTTCTTCCCTACATGTTAGATTGATTGCATGCTATGAGATGGTATAAGAACTAGTATAGTTGGTTATGTTTTGCACTACTGGTAACTCTGATGTTCGTAATTACTATGATTAACACGTTTTTTTGTAACGTAACACCTGGGATTGTTGCCACCATATATTGTGCTTTAATATATGAAAAAATATGTATATTATTCTGCTGTGTATATATAAAAAGAACTACGATGCTACATCTTCCACATCACTATCCTCTTCCTCAATTAGCATAAGATCGTTAAGCGCAAGATGACATTTTTCATCACCTTCCTTCCAAATTGATTCCTGAATCTTCCAACGTTTTGTTTCTCAAATGTATTACCCCCATTAACTTGATTTTCTCCTTTAATCACTTGCCTATAGTCAAACTTAACATTCTGCTTTCCCATGCAAAACCCTTCCTTGATCTTCCCATGCACATTATAACTACCACATTTATTTGGTTCCTTTCCCAGTTCTTGAAAATCTTCACCGCCTAGCTTCTTATTTTCCTCCACCACATGGATATTATAGGGGCATTGGCCATCCTTATGGCCAACAATATTACACCTACTACAACATGGAGGCTTATAGTCATATAAAACACGCACATTATCTACCGTACTACAACCACCAACTAAGCTAGGCGTTGCAACTCTAAGGACTTCCATTAGCTCAGATTTAAATGATACTTCAATCATAGTCAGTATATTGTCGAGCCTAGCCCATGATTCTACCCACATAGTACTCGTATATGAATCTAACATCATCAGGTGACCAATCTTTGACGCGATTGTACTTAGCCCATCCTTTGTAAACCCGGCAAGAGGGATATCATATAATTTCACCTAGACCGGCACCTTTGAAAGATTTACATTCGCTAAAGACACGTATGTGGACCACTTATTCAATACAATTGGCATCGTACTAATTATCCGAGAGCCATTCTCCAATACATTCCCTAATCCGTTTTTCGAGTCAAAGTGGAAAAAAAGAACCCTTTAGCATTCATCTTGATTTTGCTAGGCCATACTTATTCCAAACATTCATAACGTAAATTTTTCTTAACCACCGGGTACGCCACGCTTTTCCCAACAAAATAACCATATAACGTGGTTTTGTATCTCTCTTTTGCCTCCAACACCGATGACATGGGTATTACCACATAAATATCACCATCCACTTCTTCTTTAAGTTCGTAATAGTTAAAGTTAACCTTCTTTTGAGCTTGGTTACCATTTACTTTGGAATGATAGTTTGGAATAGGATGTTTCTCCTGATCAACATCTCTAGGCAGACCACTTGGACAAGGAGCCTCAATATTTGTATGGCCTTTATAATGCATCTCTGGAGAACCACGAACATAACGCAATGCTGGATAAACATATTCATGATGTAAATTTGTATTATGTTTACTAATATTTTTGTTACTATTAGTACCTGTTGGTCCCTTGTCTAACAACAAGAGTATTGTAGAGGGTGGTGAATATAATTATTTTAAGTCAACTTAACAGTTCAAAGCAATTGGTATTCAAACAAGTAATATAATTAAGAGTCAAAGGTAATATTCAATGGTTATTCTTTATTGATATAAATCACAAAGAATCACAACTATCCTTGGTGGAATGATAGTTGGTTGATACAGATTTACCTAAATTATAGCTATCGAGGTTATCTAAATCTTTTACAAGTTTGGACTCATAATAAATAAAACCTACACCGCTAGTTATTACAATAGTGAATACTTCTATTTATAGTAGTCCTATTAACCATGTAATTGTTCTATTGTCCACTGGTACATAGGATGTCTGTACTTGTGGGTACAACTGCATCAGAGAGCGTGCTCTCTTCTTTTCTCTTTGGTAGCTATTTGCAGGAACACCCCAATTCGGTTTGGCACCACTATTTGATTAAACAAATAGAATGTTGTGTTCCCTCGGTGTTGACAAAGAATAACACATGTCTGCACATGCGTTAAACTTCTGCATTCCTACGTGGTCTTGTAAGGTCACTTGTCAGCCGCCGACGCATGTCCTTTTCTGTTCAACTTTGTTTTCGACTTCTGCTGAATAGTACAATTGATGTAGAACACTCAGGAAATCATTATGCTTGTAATGGAGCATAGATGTCTTGTGTAGTAAGCTGCTTACCAGCCATGCTAGTTTTTCTATGCTGAGTCACTTGAAAATCTTGATTTGCTGGGCACACATCCTGTGCTAACTGAAGAGTACTATCTACCTGTGCTGGTAGACCATGCATCATACTAAACACTCGACACAACAATATCTGCTGTCTATACATAAACAAACATGTGCTGGCTGCACATAACACTTTAGTGTACATATTTGCTATTTTGTCATAATTAAATCCTTAATTACTTTAGGGACTCAACAATCTCCACCTATTTGATGATGACAAAACCTTTGACGTAAGGAAAAAAACACTAAAACCAGCATTAAAGGACCTAATGAAAATAGGCAGTGAAATTTGTCCCTTTTTAGTTTAAATTTAATTTTTTTTTTTTTTTTTTGGGATCTTTTACTGAGTTATCTATATCTTATAAATTGATATGATTTTAAAGATAAACTCATTTCACATTCATTACAACAAATATATACAAAAATTACAAGGCAGTATAATGAATTATGAAATAACAAAAGATACAATTCCAACATAAGAAGACTATCTATCTTTATCTTTATCCTTCCCTTTTTCTTCATCAGATAGTTCTTCTTCTTTAACTTTTAAGGCTGCCCAGGCTTCAGGGAATAATATGAAATGTCCTGTTCTTATTGATTAAAAACGTTCCATATTAATTGATTTCGTTACGAGGTTTTGACCTCTATATGAGACGTTTTTCAAAGACTGCATTCATTTTAAAACAAAACATAACCTTTATTTCATCAATAAAGGTTTAAAAAGCTTTACGTAGATTATCAAATAATGATAATCTAAAATATCCTGTTTACACACGACCATTACATAATGGTTTACAATACAAATATGTTACAATAAAATAAGTTTCTTGAATGCAGTTTTTACACAATATCATACAAGCATGGACTCCAAATCTCGTCCTTATTTAAGTATGCGACAGCGGAAGCTCTTAATAATCACCTGAGAATAAACATGCTTAAAACGTCAACAAAAATGTTGGTGAGTTATAGGTTTAACCTATATATATCAAATCATAATAATAGACCACAAGATTTCATATTTCAATACACATCCCATACATAGAGATAAAAATCATTCATATGGTGAACACCTGGTAACCGACATTAACAAGATGCATATATAAGAATATCCCCATCATTCCGGGACACCCTTCGGATATGATATAAATTTCAAAGTACTAAAGCATCCGGTACTTTGGATGGGGCTTGTTGGGCCCGATAGATCTATCTTTAGGATTCGCGTCAATTAGGGTGTCTGTTCCCTAATTCTTAGAGTACCAGACTTAATAAAAAGGGGCATATTCGATTTCGATAATTCAACCATAGAATGTAGTTTCACGTACTTGTGTCTATTTTGTAAATCATTTAAAAAACCTGCATGTATTCTCATCCCAAAAATATTAGATTTTAAAAGTGGGACTATAACTCACTTTCAAAGATTTTTACTTCGTCGGGAAGTAAGACTTGGCCACTGTTGATTCACGAACCTATAACAATATATACATATATATTAAAGTATGTTCAAAATATATTTACAACACTTTTAATATATTTTTATGTTTTAAGTTTATTAAGTCAGCTGTCCTCGTTAGTAACCTATAACTAGTTGTCCACAGTTAGATGTACAGAAATAAATCGATAAATATTATCTTGAATCAATCCACGACCCAGTGTATACGTATCTCAGTATTGATCACAACTCAAACTATATATATTTTGGAATCAACCTCAACCCTGTATAGCTAACTCCAACATTCACATATAGAGTGTCTATGGTTGTTCCGAAATATATATAGATGTGTCGACATGATAGGTCGAAACATTGTATACGTGTCTATGGTATCTCAAGATTACATAATATACAATACAAGTTGATTAAGTTATGGTTGGAATAGATTTGTTACCAATTTTCACGTAGCTAAAATGAGAAAAATTATCCAATCTTGTTTTACCCATAACTTCTTCATTTTAAATCCGTTTTGAGTGAATCAAATTGCTATGGTTTCATATTGAACTTTATTTTATGAATCTAAACAGAAAAGTATAGGTTTATAGTCGGAAAAATAAGTTACAAGTCATTTTTGTAAAGGTAGTCATTTCAGTCGAAAGAACGACGTCTAGATGACCATTTTAGAAAACATACTTCCACTTTGAGTTTAACCATAATTTTTGGATATAGTTTCATGTTCATAATAAAAATCATTTTCTCAGAATTACAAATTTTAAATCAAAGTTTATCATAGTTTTTAATTAACTAACCCAAAACAGCCCGCGGTGTTACTACGACGGCGTAAATCCGGTTTTACGGTGTTTTTCGTGTTTCCAGGTTTTAAATCATTAAGTTAGCATATCATATAGATATAGAACATGTGTTTAGTTAATTTTAAAAGTCAAGTTAGAAGGATTAACTTTTGTTTGCGAACAAGTTTAGAATTAACTAAACTATGTTCTAGTGATTACGAGTTTAAACCTTCGAATAAGATAGTTTTATATATATGAATCGAATGATGTTATGAACATCATTACTACCTTAACTTCCTTGGATAAACCTACTGGAAAAGAGAAAAATGGATCTAGCTTCAACGGATCCTTGGATGGCTCGAAGTTCTTGAAGCAGAATCATGACACGAAAACAAGTTCAAGTAAGATCATCACTTGAAATAAGATTGTTATAGTTATAGAAATTGAACCAAAGTTTGAATATGATTATTACCTTGTATTAGAATGATAACCTACTGTAAGAAACAAAGATTTCTTGAGGTTGGATGATCACCTTACAAGATTGGAAGTGAGCTAGCAAACTTGAAAGTATTCTTGATTTTATGTAACTAGAACTTGTAGAATATATGAAGAACACTTAGAACATGAAGATAGAACTTGAGAGAGATCAATTAGATGAAGAAAATTGAAGAATTAAAGTGTTTGTAGGTGTTTTTGATCGTTGGTGTATGGATTAGATATAAAGGATATGTAATTTTGTTTTCATGTAAATAAGTCATGAATGATTACTCATATTTTTGTAATTTTATGAGATATTTCATGCTAGTTTCCAAATGATGGTTCCCACATGTGTTAGGTGACTCACATGGGCTGCTAAGAGCTGATCATTGGAGTGTATATACCAATAGTACATACATGTAAAAGCTGTGTATTGTACGAGTACGAATACGGGTGCATACGAGTAGAATTGTTGATGAAACTGAACGAGGATGTAATTGTAAGCATTTTTGTTAAGTAGAAGTATTTTGATAAGTGTATTGAAGTCTTTCAAAAGTGTATAAATACATATTAAAACACTACATGTATATACATTTTAACTGAGTCGTTAAGTCATCGTTAGTCGTTACATGTAAGTGTTGTTTTGAAACCTTTAGGTTAACGATCTTGTTAAATGTTGTTAACCCAATGTTTATAATATCAAATGAGATTTTAAATTATTATATTATCATGATATTATCATGTATGAATATCTCTTAATATGATATATATACATTAAATGTCTTTACAACGATAATCGTTACATATATGTCTCGTTTAAAAATCATTAAGTTAGTAGTCTTGTTTTTACATATGTAGTTCATTGTTAATATACTTAATGATATGTTTACTTATCATAGTATCATGTTAACTATATATATATCCATATATATGTCATCATATAGTTTTTACAAGTTTTAACGTTCGTGAATCACCGGTCAACTTGGGTGGTCAATTGTCTATATGAAACATATTTCAATTAATCAAGTCTTAACAAGTTTGATTGCTTAACATGTTGGAAACATTTAATCATGTAAATATCAATCTCAATTAATATATATAAACATGGAAAAGTTCGGGTCACTACAGTACCTACCCGTTAAATAAATTTCGTCCCGAAATTTTAAGCTGTTGAAGGTGTTGACGAATCTTCTGGAAATAGATGCGGGTATTTCTTCTTCATCCGATCTTCACGCTCCCAGGTGAACTCGGGTCCTCTACGAGCATTCCATCTAACCTTAACAATTGGTATCTTATTTTGCTTAAGTCTTTTAACCTCACGATCCATTATTTCGACGGGTTCTTCGATGAATTGGAGTTTTTCGTTGATTTGGATTTCATCTAACGGAATAGTGAGATCTTCTTTAGCAAAACATTTCTTCAAATTCGAGACGTGGAAAGTGTTATGTACAGCCGCGAGTTGTTGAGGTAACTCAAGTCGGTAAGCTACTGGTCCGACACGATTAATAATCTTGAATGGTCCAATATACCTTGGATTTAATTTCCCTCGTTTACCAAATCGAACAACGCCTTTCCAAGGTGCTACTTTAAGCATGACCATCTCTCCAATTTCAAATTCTATATCTTTTCTTTTAATGTCAGCGTAGCTCTTTTGTCGACTTTGGGCGGTTTTCAACCGTTGTTGAATTTGGATGATCTTCTCGGTAGTTTCTTGTATAATCTCCGGATCCGTAATTTGTCTATCCCCCACTTCACTCCAACAAATCGGAGACCTGCACTTTCTACCATAAAGTGCTTCAAACGGCGCCATCTCAATACTTGAATGGTAGCTGTTGTTGTAGGAAAATTCTGCTAACGGTAGATGTCGATCCCAACTGTTTCCGAAATCAATAACACATGCTCGTAGCATGTCTTCAAGCGTTTGTATCGTCCTTTCGCTCTGCCCATCAGTTTGTGGATGATAGGCAGTACTCATGTCTAGACGAGTTCCTAATGCTTGCTGTAATGTCTGCCAGAATCTTGAAATAAATCTGCCATCCCTATCAGAGATAATAGAGATTGGTATTCCATGTCTGGAGATGACTTCCTTCAAATACAGTCGTGCTAACTTCTCCATCTTGTCATCTTCTCTTATTGGCAGGAAATATGCTGATTTGGTGAGACGATCAACTATTACCCAAATAGTATTAAAACCACTTGCAGTCCTTGGCAATTTAGTGATGAAATCCATGGTAATGTTTTCCCATTTCCATTCCGGGATTTCGGGTTGTTGAAGTAGACCTGATGGTTTCTGATGCTCAGCTTTGACCTTAGAACACGTCAAACATTCTTCTACGTATTTAGCAACATCGGCTTTCATACCCGGCCACCAAAAATGTTTCTTGAGATCCTTGTACATCTTCCCCGTTCCAGGATGTATTGAGTATCTGGTTTTATGAGCTTCTCTAAGTACCATTTTCTCATATCTCCAAATTTTGGTACCCAAATCCTTTCAGCCCTATACCGGGTTCCGTCTTCCCGAATATTAAGATGCTTCTCCGATCCTTTGGGTATTTCATCCTTTAAATTTCCCTCTTTTAAAACTCCTTGTTGCGCCTCCTTTATTTGAGTAGTAAGGTTATTATGAATCATTATATTCATAGATTTTACTCGAATGGGTTCTCTGTCCTTCCTGCTCAAGGCATCGGCTACCACATTTGCCTTCCCCGGGTGGTAACGAATCTCAAAGTCATAATCATTCAATAATTCAATCCACCTACGCTGCCTCATATTCAGTTGTTTCTGATTAAATATGTGTTGAAGACTTTTGTGGTCGGTATATATAATACTTTTGACCCCATATAAGTAGTGCCTCCAAGTCTTTAATGCAAAAATAACCGCGCCTAATTCCAAATCATGCGTCGTATAATTTTGTTCGTGAATCTTCAATTGTCTAGACGCATAAGCAATCACCTTCGTTCGTTGCATTAATACACAACCGAGACCTTGCTTTGATGCGTCACAATAAATCACAAAATCATCATTCCCTTCAGGCAATGACAATATAGGTGCCGTAGTTAGCTTTTTCTTCAATAACTAAAACGCTTTCTCTTGTTCATCATTCCATTCAAATTTCTTCCCTTTATGCGTTAATGCAGTCAAGGGTTTTGCTATTCTGGAAAAGTCTTGGATGAACCTTCTGTAGTAACCAGCTAGTCCTAAAAACTGGCGTATGTGTTTCGGAGTTTTCGGGGTTTCCCACTTTTCAACAGTTTCTATCTTTGCCGGATCCACCTTAATACCTTCTTTGTTCACTATGTGACCGAGGAATTGAACTTCTTCCAACCAAAATGCACACTTTGAAAACTTAGCATACAATTCTTCCTTCCTCAATACTTCTAACACCTTTCTCAAATGTTCACC
The DNA here is from genome assembly GCF_046630445.1 of Rutidosis leptorrhynchoides. NCBI lineage: Eukaryota > Viridiplantae > Streptophyta > Magnoliopsida > Asterales > Asteraceae > Rutidosis > Rutidosis leptorrhynchoides. The sequence continues at coordinate 185,825,055 of NC_092334.1, read as the reverse complement.
GTGTTCTTGGTCATTCTTTGAGTAAATAAGTATGTCATCAATGAAAACAATGACAAACTTGTCAAGGTATGGTCCACACACTCGGTTCATAAGGTCCATGAACACAGCTGGTGCATTAGTTAAACCAAACGGCATGACCATAAACTCGTAATGACCGTAACGTGTTCTGAAAGCAGTCTTTTGAATATCATCTTCTTTCACCCGCATTTGATGATACCCGGAACGTAAGTCAATCTTTGAATAAACAGACGAGCCTTGTAGTTGATCAAATAAGTCGTCGATTCTCGGTAGTGGGTAGCGGTTCTTGATGGTAAGTTTGTTCAACTCTCGGTAGTCGATACACAACCTGAATGTACCATCTTTCTTCTTGACAAACAAAACTGGAGCTCCCCACGGTGATGTGTTTGGTCGAATGAAACCACGCTCTAAAAGTTCTTGTAATTGGCTTTGCAGTTCTTTCATCTCGCTGGGTGCGAGTCTGTAAGGAGCACGACCTATTGGTGCAGCTCCTGGTACAAGATCTATTTGAAATTCAACGGATCGATGTAGGGGTAATCCTGGTAATTCTTTCGGAAATACATCAGGAAATTCTTTTGCAATGGGAACATCATTGATGCTCTTTTCTTCAGTTTGTACTTTCTCGACGTGTGCTAGAACAGCATAGCAACCTTTTCTTATTAGTTTTTGTGCCTTCAAATTACTAATAAGATGTAGCTTCGTGTTGCCCTTTTCTCCGCACACCATTAAGGGTTTTCCTTTTTCTCGTATAATGCGAATTGCATTTTTGTAACAAACGATCTCTGCTTTCACTTCTTTCAACCAGTCCATACCGATTATCACATCAAAACTCCCTAACTCTACTGGTATCAAATCAATCTTAAATGTTTTGCTAACCAGTTTAATTTCTCGATTCCGACATATATTATCTGCTGAAATTAATTTACCATTTGCTAATTCGAGTAAAAATTTACTATCCAAAGGCGTCAATAGACAACTTAATTTAGCACAAAAATCTCTACTCATATAGCTTCTATCCTCACCCGAATCAAATAAAACGTAAGAAGATTTATTGTCAATAAGAAACGTACCCGTAACAAGCTCCGGGTCTTCCTGTGCCTCTGCCGCATTAATATTGAAAACTCTTCCGCGACCTTGTCCATTCGTGTTCTCCTGGTTCGGGCAATTTCTAATAATGTGGCCTGGTTTTCCACATTTATAACAAACTACATTGGCATAACTTGCTCTGACACTACTTGCTCCGCCATTACTCGTTCCGACACCATTTGTTCCTTTCGTTCTGTTAACCCCTGGTCCGTAGACCTCACACTTCGCCGCGCTATGACCATTTCTTTTACACTTGTTGCAAAATTTGGTGCAGAACCCCGAGTGATACTTATCACATCTTTGGCATAGCTGCTTCTGATTGTTGTTGTTGTTGCGGTTATTATTGTTGTTGGGATGATTGTTGTAGTTGCTGTTGTTGTTGTTGTTGTTGTTGTTGTTGTTGTTGGGCCGTTTGTTGTAGTTGCGATTGATGTTGCGATTGTTGGGATAATTGTTGCGATTATTGTTGTAATTGCTGTTGTTGTTGTATTGGTGATTCTTATCACCGTTTTCCTCCCACTTTCTTTTGACTTGCTTCACATTGGCCTCTTCAGCAGTCTGTTCTTTAATTCTTTCTTCAATCTGGTTCACTAGTTTGTGAGCCATTCTACATGCCTGTTGTATGGAGGCGGGCTCGTGTGAACTTATATCTTCTTGGATTCTTTCCGGTAATCCTTTCACAAACGCGTTGATCTTCTCTTCCTCATCTTCGAATGCTCCCGGACACAATAGGCACAATTCTGTGAATCGTCTTTCGTACGTGGTAATATCAAATCCTTGGGTTCGTAACCCTCTAAGTTCTGTCTTGAGCTTATTGACCTCGGTTCTGGGATGGTACTTCTCATTCATCAAGTGCTTGAATGCTGACCACGGTAGTGCGTACGCATCGTCTTGTCCCACTTGCTCTAGATAGGTATTCCACCATGTTAACGCAGAACCTGTGAAGGTATGCGTAGCGTACTTCACTTTGTCCTCTTCAGTACACTTACTTATGGCAAACACCGATTCGACCTTCTCGGTCCACCGTTTCAATCCGATCGGTCCTTCGGTTCCATCAAATTCCAAAGGTTTGCAGGCAGTGAATTCTTTGTAGGTGCATCCTACACGATTTCCTGTACTGCTAGATCCAAGGTTATTATTGGTATGTAGCGCAGCCTGTACTGCGGCTATGTTTGAAGCTAGAAAAGTACGGAATTCCTCATCATTCATATTCAAGGTGTGTCGAGTAGTCGGTGCCATTTCCTTCAAAATAGTCAAATGGAACAAGTTAATCATACAGAATATTAAGAGTACTTAATAGTATTTCGTAGCATAATATGAACTCATTTATAAAAGCTTTTTCTTCATATTAGCGTTTTATAAGTTTAAATTCGGGTAGTACCTACCCGTTAAGTTCATACTTAGTAGCTAATATACAATTCAACTACTACAATTCTATATGAAAAACTGATTATAATAATATTTCGCGTTCAAACTTTTACACAATATTTTACAAACTTACAATACCGCTTATTTTACATATAGCATGAAATATAGCACACAATAAATTTGACACAAGATGGTTGTGAAGATAATTCTAGCTAGTACACAAGTCGTTCAGCAAAGGCAATAAAGACACGTAATTCATACGTCCAGAAACAAGTCATGCATTCTGGTTTTACTAGGATTACTTCCCATCCTTGGTCTTGTGGAACATAACCGTTATGGCCGTTGATAAGACAGCGTGTTGTAACGTTGTCAAAGGGACGAGGGTTACGTAATGTCCAACAGTCCCGTAACAATCTAAAAACATCATTTCTTACCCCAATTACCGACTCTGTCACTTGTGGGAACGTTTTGTTTAATAGTTGTAGCCCGATGTTCTTGTTCTCACTTTGGTGAGAAGCGAACATTACTAATCCGTAAGCATAACATGCTTCTTTATGTTGCATGTTAGCCGCTTTTTCTAAATCACGAAGTCCAATATTCGGATATATTGAGTCAAAATAATTTCTTAACCCATTGCGTAAAATAGCATTTGGGTTCCCCGCAATATATGCGTCAAAGTAAACACATCGTAACTTATGGATTTCCCAATGTGATATCCCCCATCTTTCGAACGAAAGCCTTTTATAAACCAAGGCATTCTTGGAACGTTCTTCGAATGTCTTACAAACTGATCTCGCCTTAAATAGTTGTGCCGAAGAATTCTGACCGACTCTAGACAAGATTTCATCAATCATGTCTCCGGGTAGGTCTCTTAAAATATTGGGTTGTCTATCCATTTTGTGTTTTTATACTATAAAATAGACAAGAGTTAGATTCATAAAAAAAAATACTTATTAATACAAGCAATTTTTACATATATCATAAAGCATAAGCACACTATATTACATATATTATACCACACGAATACAACTATCTTATTCCGACTCGCTTGTTTCTTCTTCTTCGGTTTTGGTTCGTTTTGCCAAGTTTCTAGGGATATACGATGTTCCCCTAATACGAGCCGTAATTTTCCACATTGGTTTAGAAAAACCTGGTGGTTTAGAGGTTCCCGGGTCATTGTTACAACTTAAGGACTTCGGGGGTTGACGATACATATAAAGTTCATCGGGGTTGGAATTAGATTTCTCTATTTTTATGCCCTTTCCCTTATTATTTTCGTTTGCCTTTTTAAATTCAGTTGGGGTAATTTCTATAACATCATCGGAATTCTCGTCGGAATCCGATTCATCGGAGAATTGGTAATCCTCCCAATATTTTGCTTCCTTGGCGGAAACACCATTGACCATAATTAACCTTGGTCGGTTGGTTGAGGATTTTCTTTTACTTAACCGTTTTATTATTTCCCCCACCGGTTCTATTTCTTCATCTGGTTCCGATTCTTCTTCCGGTTCCGATTCTTCTTCCGGTTCCGACTCTTCTTCCGGTTCCTCTTCGGGAACTTGTGAATCAGTCCACGAATCATTCCAATTTACATTTGACTCTTCATTATTATTAGGTGAGTCAATGGGACTTTTTCTAGAGGTAGACATCTATCACATAATATCAAACGCGTTAAGAGATTAATATATCACATAATATTCACATGTTAAAAATATATAGTTTCCAACAAAATTTGTTAAGCAATCATTTTTCAAGTAAACACGGTCGAAGTCCAGACTCACTAATGCATCCTAACAAACTCGATAAGACACACTAATGCAAAATTCTGGTTCTCTAAGACCAACGCTCGGATACCAACTGAAATGTCCCGTTCTTATTGATTAAAAACGTTCCATATTAATTGATTTCGTTGCGAGGTTTTGACCTCTATATGAGACGTTTTTCAAAGACTGCATTCATTTTAAAACAAAACATAACCTTTATTTCATCAATAATGGTTTAAAAAGCTTTACGTAGATTATCAAATAATGATAATCTAAAATATCCTGTTTACACACGACCATTACATAATGGTTTACAATACAAATATGTTACAACAAAATAAGTTTCTTGAATGCAGTTTTTACACAATATCATACAAGCATGGACTCCAAATCTCGTCCTTATTTAAGTATGCGACAGCGGAAGCTCTTAATAATCACCTGAGAATAAACATGCTTAAAACGTCAACAAAAATGTTGGTGAGTTATAGGTTTAACCTATATATATCAAATCATAATAATAGACCACAAGATTTCATATTTCAATACACATCCCATACATAGAGATAAAAATCATTCATATGGTGAACACCTGGTAACCGACATTAACAAGATGCATATATAAGAATATCCCCATCATTCCGGGACACCCTTCGGAGTTGATATAAATTTCGAAGTACTAAAGCATCCGATACTTTGGATGGGGCTTGTTGGGCCCGATAGATCTATCTTTAGGATTCGCGTCAATTAGGGTGTCTGTTCCCTAATTCTTGGATTACCAGACTTAATAAAAAGGGGCATATTCGATTTCGATAATTCAACCATAGAATGTAGTTTCACGTACTTGTGTCTATTTTGTAAATCATTTATAAAACCTGCATGTATTCTCATCCCAAAAATATTAGATTTTAAAAGTGGACTATAACTCACTTTCACAGATTTTTACTTCGTCGGGAAGTAAGACTTGGCCACTGTTGATTCACGAACCTATAACAATATATACATATATATTAAAGTATGTTCAAAATATATTTACAACACTTTTAATATATTTTGATGTTTTAAGTTTATTAAGTCAGCTGTCCTCGTTAGTAACCTATAACTAGTTGTCCACAGTTAGATGTATAGAAATAAATCGATAAATATTATCTTGAATCAATCCACGACCCAGTGTATACGTATCTCAGTATTGATCACAACTCAAACTATATATATTTTGGAATCAACCTCAACCCTGTATAGCTAACTCCAACATTCACATATAGAGTGTCTATGGTTGTTCCGAAATATATATAGATGTGTCGACATGATAGGTCGAAACATTGTATACGTGTCTATGGTATCTCAAGATTACATAATATACAATACAAGTTGATTAAGTTATGGTTGGAATAGATGTGTTACCAATTTTCACGTAGCTAAAATGAGAAAAATTATCTAATCTTGTTTTACCCATAACTTCTTCATTTTAAATCCGTTTTGAGTGAATCAAATTGCTATGGTTTCATATTGAAATCTATTTTATGAATCTAAACAGAAAAGTATAGGTTTATAGTCGTAAAAATAAGTTACAAGTTGTTTTTGTAAAGGTAGTCATTTCAGTCGAAAGAACGGCGTCTAGATGACCATTTTAGAAAACATACTTCCACTTTGAGTTTAACCATAATTTTTGGATATAGTTTCATGTTCATAATAAAAATCATTTTCTCAGAATTACAACTTTTAAATCAAAGTTTATCATAGTTTTTAATTAACTAACCCAAAACAGCCCGCGGTGTTACTACGACGGCGTAAATCCGGTTTTACGGTGTTTTTCGTGTTTCCAGGTTTTAAATCATTAAGTTAGCATATCATATAGATATAGAACATGTGTTTAGTTAATTTTAAAAGTCAAGTTAGAAGGATTAACTTTTGTTTGCGAACAAGTTTAGAATTAACTAAACTATGTTCTAGTGATTACGAGTTTAAACCTTCGAATAAGATAGTTTTATATATATGAACCGAATGATGTTATGAACATCATTACTACCTTAAGTTCCTTGGATAAACCTACTGGAAAAGAGAAAAATGGATCTAGCTTCAACGGATCCTTGGATGGCTCGAAGTTCTTGAAGCAGAATCATGACACGAAAACAAGTTCAAGTAAGATCATCACTTGAAATAAGATTGTTATAGTTATAGAAATTGAACCAAAGTTTGAATATGATTATTACCTTGTATTAGAATGATAACCTACTGTAAGAAACAAAGATTTCTTGAGGTTGGATGATCACCTTACAAGATTGGAAGTGAGCTAGCAAACTTGAAAGTATTCTTGATTTTATGTAACTAGAACTTGTAGAATATATGAAGAACACTTAGAACATGAAGATAGAACATGAGAGAGATCAATTAGATGAAGAAAATTGAAGAATGAAAGTGTTTGTAGGTGTTTTTGGTCGTTGGTGTATGGATTAGATATAAAGGATATGTAATTTTGTTTTCATGTAAATAAGTCATGAATGATTACTCATATTTTTGTAATTTTATGAGATATTTCATGCTAGTTGCCAAATGATGGTTCCCACATATGTTAGGTGACTCACATGGGCTGCTAAGAGCTGATCATTGGAGTGTATATACCAATAGTACATACATGTAAAAGCTGTGTATTGTACGAGTACGAATACGGGTGCATACGAGTAGAATTGTTGATGAAACTGAACGAGGATGTAATTGTAAGCATTTTTGTTAAGTAGAAGTATTTTGATAAGTGTATTGAAGTCTTTCAAAAGTGTATAAATACATATTAAAACACTACATGTATATACATTTTAACTGAGTCGTTAAGTCATCGTTAGTCGTTACATGTAAGTGTTGTTTTGAAACCTTTAGGTTAACGATCTTGTTAAATGTTGTTAACCCAATGTTTATAATATCAAATGAGATTTTAAATTATTATATTATCATGATATTATCATGTATGAATATCTCTTAATATGATATATATACATTAAATGTCTTTACAACGATAATCGTTACATATATGTCTCGTTTAAAAATCATTAAGTTAGTAGTCTTGTTTTTACATATGTAGTTCATTGTTAATATACTTAATGATATGTTTACTTATCATAGTATCATGTTAACTATATATATATATCCATATATATGTCATCATATAGTTTTACAATTTTTAACGTTCGTGAATCACCGGTCAACTTGGGTGGTCAATTGTCTATATGAAACATATTTCAATTAATCAAGTCTTAACAAGTTTGATTGCTTAACATGTTGGGAACATTTAATCATGTAAATATCAATCTCAATTAATATATATAAACATGGAAAAGTTCGGGTCACTACATAATACAGGTAAGTCTGCAGGATCAAATACAAGTATTTGAGGAGGCAGAATGATGAGATCTCTTCTCTGTGGACCAGCACTAATAGATTTCCTTCTTTTTGACTTTTGAGCCAGTACTTCTTCTACACTCACTACTGGTGCTTCGCCATACTCAACTACTTTATTAAAAAGGTCTTGTAGTTCAGGTTTTAGTGTATCTCTGAGAGCAGTTTTACCTTTACCAATGAAGTACTACAGTATCTCCATCCATTCACTGAACCCAAGAGTTCTTAGATCAGTGTAATCCACCCTCTTGATATGGCCAAAACGGATGGTTTTATTTGTGCGGTGTCATTAGGTCGCAACACGTCAGAATCATCTACCGAAAGAGAGTAAGGGTTTTATCATTTATATTTAGATGGGGTTTCCTAGCTATAACTCACCTACTTGTCTTCCTTTTAACGAGTAAGTGGTAAATATAAATCAGGTTCATATTTTTATATGTTTGCTCAGTAACGTGGGACAAAAGTGCCTATATAGTTAACCCTAGTGACAAGAGGTGATAGATTAAGATTAACTAAATAAAACAATAATTTAACTTATAAAGATAAAGGTAGATAGGTATGGAGAATAGAATTCTAATGGGGAATTATCACAAGAGTTCAACTTCCTAGGATAAATACTAAACCTCAATCAACTGGGCTATGAACTTAACTGATTTGTCACTAAGAGTTTAGGCCTTGAAGATTCTGGCTAAGACGGATATCTCTACTCCCAACGTTAACCTTAAAGGGTTTAAACGACCTTATAGATAAAATCCTAGGTACATGAACAAAGTGGTATACCCATAAAGGAAAGTCTCAGCTTTTCTTAATCCTAGCTGGTCTAACTAAAGTAATATTCCACCACTTAGCACTATGCTATGCCTTAACATTAACAGACGTGCAATCTTAGATATTCTAAGGTACTGCTAATTGGATTAGAGGTCTCTCTTTTGCGATCACTTATTCAACCCCGGATCATCTTACAACATCTCAAGAATGTTGCTTCTGATGCGAATCATGCTTTTGAGCAAGCTAGTGTTCAATGAACTTTATGTTGCCTACTTTAATCACAACCTAAATACGTAGGTACTATATCCCTATTGTGACGTTAAACACACATAACTACTTACCTTGTATCCTAGGGTTGATCAGGTCCTAATACTAGGTTATAGCCACGTGAATAAGCGGAAAGGGTAATCCGTAAATTAAACTTCTAAACCCTCAAGGTTTCAGCATAACAATAGGATAAGTTTCAGATAAAGTATTCAACATATAATAAACATTTGTAACAGATAGATAAGCATGCAAGATGAAAGCAACTTAAGATAACATGATAACTTCATTAAATTAAGGAAAGCGTTCACCGCTAACAGACGAGATCTGGACCATTACAGGTGCTGACATCCTCTAAACTGCTCCTATTACAATCTTCGGCATTCGCCTCTGGGTACTTAATTTCCCGCTCGGAGGTGAGAAGGCCTTGAAAGCTCTAGTGAGAGAAAGTGTATTGTAGTGAGAGAGTGAGGAGAGGTGTGTTGAAATTGGATGACAAAAAGCCTTTAAATAGACTTGGATTTTCCCTGCAAACGGCTGGCAGGCTGTTTGGCAGGCCGTTTGCAGGGCCCGTTTGCCAGACCAGCCCGTTTGCAGGGGCCGTTTGCCCTGGCCGTTTGGCAGGCCATTTATGAGCTAGGCAAGCCATTTGGCAGGCCGTTTGGCTTGCCTGGTCAGCTAATTTTCCTGGATCGTAACTTGATTTCTTGTCTTTCACCGTTTGCGCTCTAGAATCTTTGTTTTAGCTCCGTTTCACTTGATTCTTTTTGCATCATCTTCGTAATTACTTTATCTACAAATTTAACCAAAAAAGCGATTATTTTGCCGACAAATTTTTGAACTTTATGCTTTTGGGACTCAATATCGGGGGTAAAACATGACTTTTTAGCCGATATCAAATATCCCACACTTAGACTTTGCTTGTCCTCAAGCAAACTTCCGAACTTTAAACCATGAAGACTTTTATTCGTAGTGATCAAGTGGTCTTTGTTCCGCAAGACGGGGGAGTGAAAACTTAGTTTTATTCTTTTTGTTATTCTCAAACCCTTTTCCGCAAGCATGAGAGGAGGTTACATAACTGAGGTTATTTAACGACCCGTCAAAGTACACTTGACGACCATCGTTATCTTGGTCCCACAGCTTGATCGAACTTTAAATCAATTTAATAAACAATATTGCATTCTTTTATTTCAAAAGTTTCCCAAAAAGGAAGTTTACCAAAATATGCAGTTTAACAAACCCAACTTATTAATATCCAAAGTTGACATAAAACGTTGTCAACCAAACACCCACAAGTTTAATAATTCAAAAAGAGAATGCAAGTTCAATGTTTCATAAATCGTTAACAAAATCTGCCCAAATGCATGCAGACTTTTCTAACACAGCGAAAGCATCAAATAAATCAAGTACCTGTGAAAACATGCGAGTAAACTGTCAACAAAAATATTGAGTGAATTATAGGTTTAATTAAATGAATAAACTTTAGACCACAAGATTTAAAATGTTAGAAAACATAAAACATTATTCCATTAACAATGAGCCACCTGGTAACCATTTAACCCTTTATTTACCCTTGCCAAACATAATATATATACAACGAACAAGTGTATCTTCAAATAAATACGAAGTACTAATACATTCCGATTATAAATAGCTAGCGCGACTAGCTCGAAATGGGGTTGTCAAACCCGATAGATCTATCCATATGATTCGCGGTCACCAGCAGAAACCAGTGATTACAGTTACCAGACTAGGGAATATTTTTGTTCAACTCATAATGAATAATTTAACTTTAATTGCCACTTGTGTCTAAACGTAAAACAAAATACATGTACTCACATCCCAAAAATACTTTAAAAAGTATGAAAAATTGGACTATAACTCACCTTAAAGCAAATGAAGTAACCACACAAAAAGCGAACAGCAAAGGAAGTAAAGTGATCAAGAATGATCATAACGCCGACCTATAAATAAAGCAGGTCGATATAAATAACTAACTTAGGTCAAGTCTTAATATGATAGTTATAGTACTTGTCGCAAGTAAACATAGAACAACACTCAGCATGCTTCGGTTTGATCAGAACAACGTAAGGACACGTACTTTCTATTTTTAGAAAGTTTCTATTTTTAGCAGGTTTCCATTTTTGAAAAGTTTGTATTTTAGGAAAGTTTCTATTTTAGGAAAGTTTCTATTTTAGGAAAGTTTCTATTTTTGGAAAGTTTTCATATTTAGAAAGTTGCTATTTTTAGAAAGTTTATAAGTTAGCAAAGTTTCCTTAATTAGAAAGTCAACAAAAGTTAACTGAAAGTCAAAGTCAACTAAAAGTCAACTCAAAAGTCAACCTTGGTCAAACGTAGTCAATATGGAATTTTAAAGTATAAGTTATATTAATAATATAAGTTATAATGTTATTAAAAGTCAAATATGTATAATTTTGTCATATCATAAGTTTAATTAAATTAAATTGAATTATTAAAGTTAACATAAGTTTAAATGATATAATTAATATAACATAAGTATTTAATTAATTAATTAAACATTAATCATAATATAAGTATTATTAATTAATAATAAATTATAATCATATCATAAGTATTATTAATTAATAATGAATTATTAATCATATCATAAGTTTCTAATTATAATCATTAAATCATAAGTATTTAATAATTAAATTATAATTAAATAATAACTAAGCCTTATAATAATTAAATAATTAATTAATATTTAATATAAGTCTTATTAAAATAATCTTATAACATAAGTTTAATACTTACCATAAGTATTTTTCATTAGTAATACAAGTATTATAAATCATAAGTTTAATTAAATGTTTAATTAAGTCATAATTAATTAATAAATGATATAATAAATATGTATATCATAAGTCTTAAATTAGAATAATTACTTTTTATATCATAAGTAATTTATTAATAATGAAAAATCATTATTTATGTCATAAGTCTTATTTAATAACCATAAGTTTTAATTAAAAATTCATCGGGTCATAACTTTAGCCCCGGGAATCAGTTTTCGGCGAGTCTTATATATATCTTCGCCTAAACAACCCACCCGACACATTAGTGTGCTCAATAACACCCCAAGAACAGCCACCAAGTCATGAACAACAGCCATTAATCAACTTGGAGCTTTAGTCCGTTCAATAACATGTTTTAGTCATAACGGGTGATCCGTGGCTCGGATTTCGATGGCCCGAACATGAATGTTCATACAATCATCAATCCTAACACATTAGTACACCCTAAAGACTCTAAAAATGGTCACAAAGTCGGACCAAACCTGGAACAGTTCATTTTTACATTTTGATTTCAATAAAACACCATTTTAATCATATTTAGAGCTCCGGGAATCGAAATAACATGAATCGGAGTCTAAATTCTATGTCTTGATGAGAGGAACACATATACACACTTTAATTTAACATTTACATCAGTTATATTTACAGAAATTATCAAACAAGCTGCTGTCCCAAAACAATCAAACCGAAAACATGAATTATCGAGTGAATCTACGCATACAATCAACAATACAATAACATACAATCATCATACTATCAAAATAACATGAAAATACAGAAAAATAAATGAAAAATTAAAATCTAGGGTTAGGGTTTATACCCTAATCGATAATCAAAGAGTATGAACGCGTAGAGGAGAGCGAGAGGAACACGATTATGTAATCAATTGGATGATCCAAGCAATATTTGATAAAGATGATGATGATGTTTGGTGGTGGTATGGAGACGACACAAGAACAAGGGAGAGGGAGAGAAAAATTAAAATGTTAAATGAGGGAGAATGAAGAGTGAGCTAGGTTTTGATCACTAAACCACAAGTTTCAATGATTTGCACAACCCCCCCCCTTCATAGGTGGCTTCGGCCAAAAATAGGAGTGGGGTGGGCCCCAATTGGCCCAATTTTATATTTTGATAAAATGCTTGTGGCCCGAACGCTCGAACGAAACCCGAAACGCGAAAATGCGACTATGCGATTAATAATTCGGAGAGATAACAAATACGCGACGAAAAATATATATCAACACTATATATAATCATAAGACATTAAAATATCATATTTAAAATAATTTGGATTTAAAAATCCTGAAAGTTCGACCATTGGTTTGAAAACCGAAAAGATTTGCCGGATAGAAATCTACGACACGTAGAAACGTACAATTTAAAATATGAATACAAATATTCACAAAACACATAATAATTAATATATTATTACTAAAATAATAATATTTTTCATAGAAATGACGTGGCACAAATAACAATTAACGGTCGTTAAATAATAAACAGTAAAAGATAACGGACTAAGTAGGGTTGTGACAGTACCTTCCCGTTAATGAAATTTCGTCCCGAAATTTAAGCAGGTGCAGGGGTTGACTCGTCATCTGGGAACAGATGCGGGTACTTCTGCCTCATCTGATCTTCACGCTCCCAAGGGAACTCGGGACCACGTATGGCGTTCCATCTAAATCGGACAATAGGAATTCTACTCTGCTTGAGTGTCTTAACCTCTCGATCCATAATTTCAGCAGGTTCCTCAATAAAATGAAGTTGTTTATCAACATGCAGCTCCTCCAGAGGAATGGTTTCATCGGCCTCGACCAAACATTTCTTTAAATTCGATACATGAAAGACATCATGAACATCACTGAGTTCTTGTGGCAATTTCAAACGATAAGACACGGATCCAACTCTCTCTGTGATCTCAAATAGTCCAACAAAATGAGGATTCAACTTTCCCCTTTTACCAAAAGTAACACACCCTTCCAAGGTGATACTTTCAACATAACACGGTCACCGACCTGAAATTCTATATCTTTCCTTCTCTTATCAGCATAACTCTATCGCAAGCGTTTGTTATGGCAAAGATAGTATAGGATGACGTCAGAGCAGCAAGGAATAGAATAGTAGGTTATGAGATGCCACAACAAGATCAGGTGATGAGTCATTCAGACTCTAGGTCAAAGAAGTCTGTTAAGTTGAAACAGAAGAGTGGGTCAGAACATAGTGGGTCAGCATTAAGTCAGAATTCTTGGTGCTATAGTTGCAGATCATCTCATAGTGGTCCTTGTTCAGATTTAACCAAAAGATGTTTGAGATGTGGTATTGTGGGACACGAGATTCGGATGTGTTCGTTCCAATAGGATGTATGTTGGAGATGTCATCAAGTGGGGCATAGGTCAGCTCAGTGTCTGTACGTAAGAGGATCAGGTTCTGGGGCGGGGCCAGGAGCGCAGTCGGGATCAATAGGTGGATCTTCTGGTTCTCCAGTTGGGCAGAAAAGAAAGAATCCACCTACGTCAACAGCAAGAGCTTATCAGATGGTTGCAGATGCAGATGTTGAATATGATGTAAATACATGTATGCTTCAAAATCCTCGTATTGTTTAGTTATATATATGTATATGATTGTGTATATATATATGTGTGTGGAGATTGGTAGATCTTGATTGTAGTGTAAGATTTATTTTGTTGGGTTATGTTGTTTATGTTTGGTTGTGACCTTGTGTGCTTTGTGGGGGTAAGGGTGACCCTTAGGTTGAATTTTTGGGATTAAAGACCGTGACTTGGATAGAGATGTGTTTGGTATCTTTATGAAGTGGACTTTTGGATGATACGAAGTTGTTAGATAGTGACATGAGTATGAGTGATATGTCGGTGGTGGACCTTATTGACCAGATATTTCCTATGCTTGTTGGATATGTAGTGATGTTGGTAGACTATATTTGAACATTCGATGGATAATGTTTTGAGTAACTGTGATTGGACAGATGTTGTAATCGATTAATCATAAGGTAGTTAAATTAATTACCGATGCTTATTGAGGAAATTGATTGGACATAAGTTAGTGAATGAGACAGTAGAATTTTTCCGTTTCGAGCAACTCAGAATGAAGGTATGATTTAGGATAATATGCTTGTGTCCAGCCAACAGAAGTATATTGTGATAAATCATACGGAATTTCTGGGAAGCTGAAGGAAAAGTAGGTGGCCTATTCTATATTGGATTGTGATGTGACTGAATATGAGACGAATAACCTGTGTAGTTCTGTTGACTTACGAGACAATTCCGTGGACATAGGTATAGATTTTAGCATGATGACTAATTCTATTGCCTAAGCTTTGGATAATTGGGAAACGTGGACTGTATAAAGAGTTGAATTGGATGACAGATTGTGAAATATATGATACGGAATGGCGAAGAAACATGAATTTGACTCTGATTATTTAACTTGATCGTGTAATTTGTGGGCTTAAGTGGATTAACAGACGTTGATCGATGAAGATTGTGACAAGTTATTTTGTATCGGGAGTGTATTGACGTCAAGAATCTCATTTCCCTATGCAATTGTGGTGGATATCGTCGGTATTGGGGATAAGATCGATAAAGTTAACCGTGTGTTTTGGCGGTTCGAGTAACAATTTTTGGGTTTGTTGACCATAGTTGACCCGATTCCGAGGACGGAATCTCTTTTAAGGAGGGTAGATTTGTAACACCTACGTTTTGGGCCTAGATGAAATGACCATTGTACCCTTGGGGTATGGTGTAATTAGTGATTTTAATAATTATGTGTTTATAATTATTTGGTTGTTTAGTTGAGACCAGTTTGTGACAAAGGTCACAGAACAGGTTCGTTTGTTGAATTTGGACTCCGTTAGGGCCGCCTAATGGAGTACGAAAGATATTAGATAACTGGTAAATACCCGTGTGTTATGGGGTATGGGTTTTTAACCCATTTATAAGCCTGTTTCCAGACTATTCTTCCATTTTCCCAAAATTAAATCAAGAACACCGTACCTAACATTTATCACTCTCAAACCCTAATCTAATTCAAGTGTGGAATTGGATCAAGAAGCTTTAAGGATTGAATTGTTACTTCTTAGTGATCATCTATCCAGGTTTGTAAGATTGAATCATTGTTTGATTTCTTAAGAATTGGGTTTTTGTGTTCTTGAATAAAAAGTGAGTTTTGATGCTTGAATCTTCATGAAATGTGTTTGTTATGCTTAATTGATGTTAGATATATGTTATATAGTTGTTATATGATGTTTTTGAAGTGGTTTCATGATCAGATTGAGCAAAAAATCATGTTTTGGGGTAAAAAAATGCGAAAACAGCGAGCTGTAGGTGTTCATCAGCACCCACACTTTTGACAGGTCACTCGTACGAGTGACCACACTTTTGATGGGTCAACCGCGCGTGTGAGGGCTCACTCACACGAGTGAGGCCTCAGTCACACGTGTGACACCTGGTCAGATTTTGTGGAAACTTGTTTTGGTCATAACTTTCTAACCGTAGCTCCGTTTTTGATGAATCAAGTATCGTTGGAATCGTAATGAAAAATATTTTCTAACGGTAAACTTTTAAGAAACTGGATCAAATTTATTTTGATCAGAAAAAGGGGTTTTAGGGTGTATGCCTTGTTTTGCACGCTTTTGAGTGTCGTTATGGGTTGAAATTATGATGTAGACTTATCATATAGTGATTACATGTTTGTAGGTGTTGATTTAGTGTATGTATTGATATTTGATGTTGTGCTTTTAGTTTGAAATCCATATAAATAGCTGTTGCTACTTTTCTTCATCACTCGCTCGAGTGAGCCTTCACTCGTACGGTTGAGGTAGTCAACAGTGTGGTGAACCGTGCGTGTGAGTGGTGATGGGAGCTTATATTTTGATTGTGATAATACGTACGATTGAGATGTGACTCGTACGAGTCACTGGTCACTCGTGTAGTGAACCGTACGAATCATGTGAGTCATTGTTGGATGTTTGGTCATAGACCAAACGTACGAGTGAGTTGTCAAACGTACGGTTGAGTATTCTTAAACGTTCGTGTGATGGTGTTACTCGTACGGTTGACAGACCAATTGTAAAGTGTTTAAGTGTTGGTTTTACTATTGGTGTTGTTGTCTTGTTGTTGAGTTGTTATCAAGACATGATTTTGACTGTGTTTTGTCTATTCTCAGGTGATAAGGACGAAGAGAAGGCTCAGTAAGATTAGAATTCTGAGTGCCTTCTATTGCTGGTAATCGATGAGTGGGATTATCTCCGGGTGTAGTATAGAGTAGCAAGTTGTGCTACTATGTTATACTGTTTTAGTTGTTATGCTTAGTAGATATGTTGTAATAATGATCATTGTAGAGTTGCCATGCTAGTCGTAGGGACAGTTGTTCATAGTGGTAGTTTCTTAACAGTTGTGTGCACAAGTTGTAGTTGCCTGTTAGAACCTATTGTTGTTAGGTTCAGCTCAGAGAGGTCAACCTTGTTGTGGTTGGATCCAGTTAGCTACTGTTTGCTGAGTATAGTGCTGAATGACGCATCACCTGCGTGTGGATTTACTATACTGGGGATTCGGTAGTAAGGACTTTCGGTAGGCACTAGACTGATCAGCTAGTGGTCGTGTGCTCGTACAAGCCGCCAAGTCTCTAGTTGGAGCATAGTTGCTAGTTGCTAGTTGATAGTTGCCAGTTGATAGTTGCCAGTTGTCAGTTGTCGGTTGCCTGTCATTGATTGTTGTAGTTGCTGTAGTTGTACAAGTTGGTACTATATGCTAGATCTGTTAGATGATTCCATTCACTTAGCCTTGTGTTAACCCCCTCACCTCCTCCCTTGCAGGTTTTGGATGTTAGCGGGTTTCGGGATAGAAGTGGTTGTTTGAAGATACGTTTGACAAGACGAACGCTGATGTCTTAACTTTTATAAATATGTAACTGGTTGTTTAACGTAACACCGGTGGTTTTCAATAAGTAACTAGCTAATGATTTGTGATAATCATGTTTGTAATTAACTAAGGGTATTTATGCGAATTAAGACTTCCGATGTGATTTAAAAAAAATAAAAAAATAATCAGGGTGTTACACAAAGTTGACATAAAACATTGATGTTATGTGAGGTGTATATGAAATAGTATTAATTTAAATACGAAATACGACGAAATATTACACAAGTTTTAATTATTTATTTACAAAATGGATATACCTAAACCTTGCTACAACACTATAGGCAGTGTACCTAATCGTAGAGTAGTATAGTTTTTAGTAAGTCCGGTTCGTTCCACAGGGAGACGGTTACACTATATTTTTATATAATTACATTTGTACAAAAATATATAAATATATATGTATATATAATAATATATAAAAGGGGGGTTTACCGTTTAATGACCGGTTTGTCGATTTTATATTTTAAGCGAAGCGTAAAGTAAATTTAATTAACAAAATAAAATAAATAACAAAAAATATAAATGACGAATAATTAAAGGTGCGATGAAATATAAAATAAAATAATTATGCTTATTTAAACTTCCGTAATCATGATGTTTGATGTGTTGATTTTAGTTTTATGCCCATGGGTTAATTGTCCTTTGTCCTGGATTATTTAATATGTCCGTCTGGTTTTTGTCCATAACAGTCCATCAGTCATAAATATAAAGTGCGAGTGTCCTCGTCAAATTATCCTTATACCTGAAGTCAAATATTCCAACTAATTAGGGACTTAAACTGTAACAAGGTTTTAATACTTTGTTTAATAATTACACCAGGTTATCGACTGCGTGTAACCCAAGGTTTTAATACTTTGTTATCAATTATGCCAAGTGTCCTTGTAGATAATTTTACCCATGTTTTAATAATTCTAGTGACTATTAATCCATTCCCGTGTCCGGTTAAATGAACTATTATTCGTACATATAAATTCCCCGCCCATCGTGTCCGATCGAGTGTATATGGTTATTTATAGGGATGTTCAATTATAAATCTTTATATTAAAATTAACAAACTATCATTTAGTTAAACAAATAAAGCCCATTAATAGCCCATAGTCTAATTTCCACAAGTGTCGTTCTTTTGTCCAAACCCCAATTATGGTACAAAGCCCAATTACCCCGTCTTTAATATTTAGTCCAACATCATGATTACTTTGGCTCAAATAAGCATAATAATAACTTAAGTACGAGACATTAATTTAAAAAGGAGAACATAACTTACATTGAGTATTTATCGCGTAGTGTTACACGGACAGAATTTCGACTTCAAAAACCCGTAAAATAACCTTTACATAACCCGAACTAATCTAATATAAAACTACCCTATACTATATATATATATATATATATATATATATATATATATATATATATATATATATATATATATATATATATATATATATATATATTATATCTTACAGAGTATTATTATTATTGTGTAAAAATATCGACAGAATGCTCGAGCTTTTATAGGCCATTTCTGAATTTTACAGCTCCGCGAGTCGCGGCATTTTAAGCCTTCAAACTCCGCGAGTCGCGGAGTTTGATTTTCCAGCCCACATCATTTTGGATCTTTGCTTGTCGACGTTATTAAATAATAATATAATATATATATAATTTTTAAGAATTATTTATATATTATATTTTATTTATGTGCATAGTTGACTTGTAATTTTTGCACCGTTGCATCGCGCGTTGAGAGTTGACTCATGTCCTGGTTCCGAATTTTCGAACGACCTTGCGTACTATTTTATATCGTGTACTTTGCGTTTTGTAACTTGTACTCTTGTAATTTTTAGACGTTTCTCATCATTAAATTGAACCACTTGAATTGTATCTTGTACATTTGAGCTTTTTGGACGTTTTTGTCTTCAAATCTTCGTTTTCTCCTTTTGTCTTCGCACTTATTTATTTAAACGAATATTACTTGAAAATAGAACAATTGCAACTGAAAACTTTACATATCGGAAGGATATTGCTACTAAATATATGTTCATTTGGAGCACTATCAAATATCCTCACACTTGAACGTTGCTTGTCCTCAAGCAATACATAACTTGAAATAATATAATACATCACACGAATCACTTCTTTATTCTTCACACTTTGTACATCAGTGATTTTGATATGGCGGTATGAACAATGGTAGTAACGATGTGGTTTACAGTCCCACATGAGTATGAAAATTTAGATCCTTAAGGAAATTGGATTTTTATGAAAACATTTGATCTTTTGAAAATTTATTCTAGCTTTTACCCTAGATAAGTTTTCCAGAATAACCCTTCACCGGTGTTTGCAAAATGTTTTTGTGGGTTTTGTGGGTTTCAGATTACATATTTTTGGCTCAAAACTTATGGTTTTGTGTCACCCACTTGCTAGCCTTATATTAGGAAAGCAACACGTCCAGTATACTTGCTCCGTATATTACCTTTCGGTAAACTACCGTCCGGTTGTAAAGGAAAGCGTTGAACAAGCAACTGTTAAGGCAATGTCCCCTGACATGCTTTTAATTATAGTCTATAACGTGTCGGACGCAATTACTATCCTTTGTAGGAGCAATAGTAAAGCTCACCCTTATATTTTTTTGGTCTGGCACAAGGTTCTGTCTTCGACCATGCTATGCAACCACCGTTCTTACGGTTGACACCCGATTTGGTTCAGGTGACCTAATTAATTCCAGGTGAATTCCTAGGATTTTACGTTCAATGGTAATGAACGCATTGAAAATAGGTTTTCAGAAAACAAATCGGTTTGTAATTTTGATCAAAATATTTTCTCGTTCAAGCTCGAGTTTAGATATCATCGAATTCCATGAGTTTGTAATTCTCAATCTTTAAGGTCAATCTCAAGGATTGAGTAATATCAGTCTTAAAAGCTGATTTTTAGTCTTTAAGGAGATTATCCTTTCTGGGGTCTGATTCATTAGTCTTATCAAGCTAATTTGCACGGCGCCCTCCCCATTTTACGAGACAGATCCTCTCATGGTTAGGATAAGTCTGACCACTTGGCGACCCTGTTTGATGCTGAGGTCCGTGGATTTCCTGCTGATTTAGTGATGACTTTTCTAGATTTTTCGTCAACCTACAGCTGGTCTGGACGACAACGTCCTGAACTAAATTAAGAAGCGCGTGTCTTTTTCGGAAGACTTTACTTCCTTTTAATGATGGAATTGATTCATCGTGTAGATCCATCTTTTCTTTCAAATATATTACTGTAAATCTGGTAAAACTGATTAAAATCGTCCAAAACAAAAGTACCTGCAATAACTTTACAGAAACATGTGATAGATAGTTTTTAATTGAATAACTTGGTACATTCTCCCCACACTTAGTTTCTTTCTTAGCCTTTTTATTCTCCTTTATTCCATTTTAAATGAATTCAATCGTTTTAGGGTGTTTCTCAATTTATGTCCTTTCTGAGGTAACGATAATTTCGGTATTAACACCTAATTTTCATCGTTCATAAATATGTATAAACATGATTTTGAATTCATTTATTTGAAAATTTTTAAAATTTTCACAAAATTTGGCAAATAAACTAAGTGCAAACCCGAAAGAATTTATAAACTTTCCCCACACTTGAGATCATGCAATGCCCTCATTTGCATGAAATCGGACTATAATTATAAATTCACGAGGGTGATAAGTGTAGAAAAGTGATTAAAAATACCCAGTTTGTAATTACAAAGCTCGTCGAATGATAGATGGCGCGCCTCATCGTTCATTCCTTCTTGTTTTATCACACATGTTTTTCTTCAAAAACGGTTGCTTTTCTGGACTGTTTGCTAATTTTTGAAAATGCGTCTTTTACCCTAATAGTGCATTTTTATTAACTAGTTATGCACTAACCCGAACCCCTAATTTAACGTTAAGTGGGGTTAGACTTTCCCACACTTAGCTGACGACATGTGAAGTCGGTAGAATAAGTTCCACGAATTAGAATAGTGAGCCAGTTATTTACATCTCGGGTGGTGTATAATATATCAATGGGTTTAAAGTTTAGACCCACCCTATCATCACTACTTAATTCTTTTTTAAGTGTAGCTTTTAGTAAATGGATATGTCTCTTTTCTGGTTCTTGGTCAAATGGATCGATATACATCGACATACATATTATAGGGCGGACAATTCCTAACATTTCCTTCCGTTCATTCTCGGGATCAAAGGTTTCACCTCTATTACCCAATTGGGTGAAATTCGAGGTGTCATTATCTATTACAGCTCGTAGTTCATTTCCGGTGCATGACTCGTCTATTGAGAATATTGGGTTGGAAGGTTGTGGAATGGTGAATTTCGGGATCAAAGCAAATTCTTCTTCATTAATGGTACTTATTGGTCTCACCATTTTGGTCTCGGGGGTAAAATTTTCAACGTTATCGTTTTCCCAAGAGTACCAATTTGTCACCCTTACTTCTTCTTCATTCACTGATGGATCGATGATTTTGTCGGTAGAGGATAATGTGTCGATATGTTGTGAAATTTGTAAAACTGAATAAAAAGTATCATCGGGATAGTTGGTGATTTCGGAGCTCTCGAATTCATCAAAATTCGATGATATAAAATTTTCTTGCACAATACTCCTCAGATCAACAGGTGTGTAATCTGATAGGGTTTCAGCTTGCCGAATTACAAACTCTCTCATTTATTCATTTTGAGCATCAAGTTCTTCGAGTTTGATTTTCATATAATCTAAAGAATTTTCAGGAACATAATTTTCCTCGTCTTCTGGTTGTTGAGTTTGGATATATTCTTGTGAATTATCCCAATTAGAATTGTATTCCTCATAATCGTTCCATTCAGGTTCCATGGGTGCATAATTTTCCATAGGAACGTAATAATAACATTCTCATGTTGAGTGATAATCTCCACATATTTCACAACCATTTATTGTTTCGTCATTCGTGATCCAAGATTGACCGAATGAATTGTCATCAACACCTGTTTGAGAGTATTGATGAAATTGATTTCGGATGTCATAAAGAGTTTCTAAGATATTTTCGAGATTTTCCATAATGCGTTTATTACCAAATTTTAGCTACAATGTGGTGCATTTACTAATTATCCTATTAGTTATAAAATAAAATAAAAAAATTATATAAGTTATCAAATTAATAGATTTTTCTGCTTTTGCCACGTTTCGATTAGCCAATAGATGCAGCAGGGAGCCAGAACCCTTTAAATCGTAAGCTCGCAACTCAGCCACTAACAAATCCAACTATTACTACGAAGTAGAAAATTTGGATGTCTATCAATTTAACCGCTTAAAATAATTTTTCGTTGAAATTTTAAAGAAATTATAGAGAAGAAATAGAGAAATTTCTAAGTCCTAAAAACTAGATCGTCGAGAAATAAGAAAGAAAAAGAATACGCGTCGAAAAACGTTGAAAAATAAAAATAAGAAAGAAAAACGTCAAAACTTAAAAGTCTAAAAATTATATCTAAAAATTTGCGCCTAAAGGTCTAAAGGTAAATGCAATTTTATTCAGAAAACGGCAATTACTTAAAGGCACTAAAATCTATTTAAAACTAAAGCGAAAAACGGCGTCGCAAAATTCCAAAGCGCCTAAATCTTAATCTAAAGAAAAAGCACTTAAGGGATTTTACGGAAAAGCCTAAGAATCTATACATATAAAATAACTACGAAAAAACTAATTTTAAAACTAATTGCGAACGAAAAATATACAAAATATTACGATTACACTAAATAAAAGGATACAAATTATAAAAAGTGATAAAATTACTTATTTTTATAAAAAATATTCTTTTTATATTTTTATTTTTATATTTTATAAAAGTATTAATTTTTTATATATTAAAACTAAATATAATTAATTATAACTAATTAATTTAAAAACTTAAACTAAATAATAATAATAAAGTAATTAGGGTTAAATAATAATAATAATTAATAATACCCCGTAATTAATGCTTTTTAGGGTTTCTTTGTGGCCTGACAGGGCGGCTCCGCGAGTCGCGATGTCCCGTTCCAGAAAATCTCCGCGAGTCGCGGAGGTTGAAAAACGTTATTTTTTTTAAATTTTATATTGTTTTTCTAAAAATATATATAAATATATTTATACAAAAATAAATTAAAAATATAGCGTTTCGCCGATTTCCCCGGCAGCGGCGCCAAAAATACTTGATGTTATGCGAGGTGTATATGAAATAATATTAATTTAAATACGAAATACGACGAAATATTACACAAGTTTTAATTATTTATTTACAAAATGGATATACCTAAACCTTGCTACAACACTATAGGCAGTGTACCTAATCATAGAGTAGTATAGTTTTTAGTAAGTCCGGTTCGTTCCACAGGGAGACGGTTACACTATATTTTTATATAATTACATTTGTACAAAAATATATAAATACATATATATAATAATATATAAAAGGGGGGTTTACCGTTTAATGACCGGTTTGTCGAATTTATATTTTAAGCGAAGCGTAAAGTAAATTTAATTAACAAAATAAAATAAATAACAAAAAATATAAATGACGAATAATTAAAGGTGCGATGAAATATAAAATAAAATAATTATGCTTATTTAAACTTCCGTAATCATGATGTTTGATGTGTTGATTTTAGTTTTATGCCCATGGGTTAATTGTCCTTTGTCCTGGATTATTTAATATGTCCGTCTGGTTTTTGTCCATAACAGTCCATCAATCATAAATATAAAGTGCGAGTGTCCTCGTCAAATTATCCTTATACCTGAAGTCAAATATTCCAACTAATTGGGGACTTAAACTGTAACAAGGTTTTAATACTTTGTTTAATAATTACACCAGGTTATCGACTGCGTGTAACCCAAGGTTTTAATACTTTGTTATAAATTATGCCAAGTGTCCTTGTACATAATTTCACCACTGTTTTAATAATTCTAGTGACTATTAATCCATTCCCGTGTCCGGTTAAATGAACTATTATTCGTACATATAAATTCCCCGCCCATCGTGTCCGATCGAGTGTATATGGTTATTTATAGGGACGTTCAATTATAAATCTTTATATTAAAATTAACAAACTATCATTTAGTTAAACAAATATAAAGCCCATTAATAGCCCATAGTCTAATTTCCACAAGTGTCGTTCTTTTGTCCAAACCCCAATTATGGTACAAAGCCCAATTACCCCGTCTTTAATATTTAGTCCAACATCATGATTACTTTGGCTCAAATAAGCATAATAATAACTTAAGTACGGGACATTAATTTAAAAAGGAGAACATAACTTACATTGAGTATTTATCGCGTAGTGTTACACGGACAGAATTTCGACTTCAAAAACCCGTAAAATAACCTTTACATAACCCGAACTAATCTAATATAAAACTACCCTATACTATATATATATTATATATATATATATATATTTATTTATTATATCTTACAGAGTATTATTATTATTGTGTAAAAATATCGACAGAATGCTCGAGCTTTTATAGGCCATTTCTGAATTTTACAGCTCCGCGAGTCGCGGCATTTTAAGCCTTCAAACTCCGCGAGTCGCGAAGTTTGATTTTCCAGCCCACATCATTTTGGATCTTTGCTTGTCGACGTTATTAAATAATAATATAATATATATATAATTTTTAAGAATTATTTATATATTATATTTTATTTATGTGCATAGTTGACTTGTAATTTTTGCACCGTTGCGTCGCGCGTTGAGAGTTGACTCATGTCCTGGTTCTGAATTTTCGAACGTCCTTGCGTACTATTTTATATCGTGTACTTTGCGTTTTGTAACTTGTACTCTTGTAATTTTTAGACGTTTCTCATCATTAAATTGAACCACTTGGATTGTATCTTGTACATTTGAGCTTTTTGGACGTTTTTGTCTTCAAATCTTCGTTTTCGCCTTTTGTCTTCGCACTTATTTATTTAAACGAATATTACTTGAAAATAGAACAATTGCAACTGAAAACTTTACATATCGGAAGGATATTGCTACTAAATATATGTTCATTTGGAGCACTATCAAATATCCCCACACTTGAACGTTGCTTGTCCTCAAGCAATACATAACTTGAAATAATATAATACATCACACGAATCACTTCTTTATTCTTCACACTTTGTACATCAGTGATTTTGATATGGCGGTATGAACAATGGTAGTAACGATGTGGTTTATAGTCCCACATGACTATGAAAATTTAGATCCTTAAGGAAATTGAATTTTTATGAAAACATTTGATCTTTTGAAAATTTATTCTAGCTTTTACCCTAGATAAGTTTTCCGGAATAACCCTTCACCGGTGTTTGCAAAATATTTTTGTGGGTTTTGTGGGTTTCAGATTACATATTTTTGGCTCAAAACTTATGGTTTTGTGTCACCCACTTGCTAACCTTGTATTAGGAAAGCAACACGTCCAGTATACTTGCTCCATATATTACCTTTCGGTAAACTACCGTCCGGTTGTAAAGGAAAGCGTTGAACAAGCAACTGTTAAGGCAATGTCCCCTGACATGCTTTTAATTATAGTCTATAACGTGTCGGACGCAATTACTATCCTTTGTAGGAGCAATAGTAAAGCTCACCCTTATATTTTTTCGGTCTGGCACAAGGTCCTGTCTTCGACCATGCTATGCAACTACCATTCTTACGGTTGACACCCGATTTGGTTCAGGTGACCTAATGAATTCAAGGTGAATTCCTAGGATTTTACGTTCAATGGTAATGAACGCATTGAAAATAGGTTTTCAGAAAACAAATCGGTTTGTAATTTTGATCAAAATATTTTCTCGCTCAAGCTCGAGTTTAGATATCATCGAATTCCATGAGTTTGTAATTCTCAATCTTTAAGGTCAATCTCAAGGATTGAGTAATATCAGGCTTAAAAGCTGATATTTAATCTTTAAGGAGATTATCCTTTCTGGGGGTCTGATTCATTAGTCTTATCAAGCTAATTTGCACGGCGCCCTCCCCATTTTACGAGACAGATCCTCTCATGGTTAGGATAAGTCTGACCACTTGGCGACCCTGTTTGATGCTGAGGTCCGTGGATTTCCTGCTGATTTTAGTGATGACTTTTCTAGATTTTTCGTCAACCTACAGCTGGTCTGGACGACAACTTCCTGACCTAAATTAAGAAGCGCGTGTCTTTTTCGGAAGACTTTACTTCCTTTTAATGATGGAATTGATTCATCGTGTAGATCCATCTTTTCTTTCAAATATATTACAGTAAATCGGGTAAAACTGATTAAAATCGTCCAAAACAAAAGTACCTGCAATAACTTTACAGAAACATGTGATAGATAGTTTTTAATTGAATAACTTGGTACATTCTCCCCACACTTAGTTTCTTTCTTTGCCTTTTTATTCTCCTTTATTCCATTTTAAATGAATTCAATCGTTTTAGGGTGTTTCTCAATTTATGTCCTTTCCGAGGTAACGATAATTTCGGTATTAACACCTAATTTCCATCGTTCATAAATATGTATAAACATGATTTTGAATTCATTTATTTGAAAATTTTTAAAATTTTCATAAAATTTGGCAAATAAACTAAGTGCAAACCCGAGAGAATTTATAACCTTTCCCCACACTTGAGATCATGCAATGCCCTCATTTGCATGAAATCAGACTATAATTATAAATTCACGAGGGTGATAAGTGTAGAAAAGTGATTAAAAATACCCAGTTTGTAATTACAAAGCTCGTCGAATGATAGATGGCGCGCCTCATCGTTCATTCCTTCTTGTTTTATCACATATGTTTTTCTTCAAAAACGGTTGCTTTTCTGGACTGCTTGCTAATTTTTGAAAATGCGTCTTTTACCCTAATAGTGCATTTTTATTAACTAGTTATGCACTAACCCAAACCCCTAATTTAACGTTAAGTGGGGTTAGACTTCCCCACACTTACCTGACGACATGTGAAGTCGGTAGAATAAGTTTCACGAATTAGAATAGTGAGCCAGTTATTTACATCTCGGGTGGTGTATAATATATCAATGGGTTTAAAGTTTAGACCCACCCTATCATCACTACTTAATTCTTTTTTAAGTGTAGCTTTTAGTAAATGGATATATCTCTTTTCTGGTTCTTGGTCAAATGGATCGATATACATTGACATACATATTATAGGGCGGACAATTCCTAACATTTCCTTCCATTCATTCTCGGGATCAAAAGTTTCACCTCTATTACCCAATTGGGTGAAAATCGAGGTGTCATTATCTATTACAGCTCGTAGTTCATTTCCGGTGGATGACTCGTCTATTGAGAATATTGGGTTGGAAGGTTGTGGAATGGTGACTTTCGGGATCAAAGTAAATTCTTCTTCATTAATGGTACTTATTGGTCTCACCATTTTGGTCTCGGGGGTAAAATTTTCAACGTTATCGTTTTCCCAAGAGTACCAATTTGTCACCCTTACTTCTTCTTCATTCATTGATGGATCGAACGTCCTAGCGTACTATTTTATATCGTGTACTTTGCGTTTTGTAACTTGTACTCTTGTAATTTTTAGACGTTTCTCATCATTAAATTGAACCACTTGGATTGTATCTTGTACATTTGAGCTTTTTGGACGTTTTTGTCTTCAAATCTTCATTTTCGCCTTTTGTCTTCGCACTTATTTATTTAAACGAATATTACATGAAAATAGAACAATTGAAACTGAAAACCTTACATATCGGAAGGATATTGCTACTAAATATATGTTCATTTGGAGCACTATCAAACGTTGTCAACCAAACACCCACAAGTTTAATAATTCAAAAAGAGAATGCAAGTTTAATGTTTCATAAATCGTTAACAAAATCTGCCCAAATGCATGCAGACTCTTCTAACACAGCAGAAGCATCAAATAAATCAAGTACCCGTGAAAACATGCGAGTAAACTGTCAACAAAAATGTTGAGTGAATTATAGGTTTAATTAAACGAATAAACTTTAGACCACAAGATTTAAAATGTTAGAAAACATAAAACATTATTCCATTAACAATGAGCCACCTGGTAACCACTTAACCCTTTATTTACCCTTGCCAAACACAATATATATACACCGAACAAGTGTATCTTCAAATAAATACGAAGTACTAATACATTTCGATTATAAATTGCTAGCGCGACTAGCTCGAAATGGGGTTATCAAACCCGATAGATCTATCCATAGGATTCGCGGTCACCAGTAGAAACCAATGATTACAGTTAGCAGACTAGGGAATATTTTTGTTCAAATCATAATGAATAATTTAACTTTAATTGCCACTTGTGTCTAGACGTAAAACAAAATGCATGTAATCACATCCCAAAAATACTTTAAAAAGTATGAAAAACAGTACTATAACTCACCTTAAAGCAAATGAAGTAACCACACAAAAAGCGAACAGCAAACGAAGTAAAGTGATCAAGAATTATCACAACTTCGACCTATAAATAAAGTAGGTCGATATAAATAACTAACTTAGGTCAAGTCTTAGTATGATAGTTATAGTACTTGTCGCAAGTAAACATAGAACAACACTCAACATGCTTCGGTTTGATCAGAACGTCGTAAGGACACGTACTTTCTATTTTTAGAAAGTTTCTATTTTTACCAGGTTTCCATTTTTGAAAAGTTTCTATTTTAGGAAAGTTTCTATTTTAGGAAAGTTTCTATTTTTGAAAAGTTTCCATATTTAGAAAGTTTCTATTTTTGGAAAGTTTATAAGTTATGAAAGTTTCCTTAATTAGAAAGTCAACATAAGTCAACGAAAAGTCAAAGTCAACCGAAAGTCAACTCAAAAGTCAACCTTGGTCAAACGTAGTCAACATTGAATTTTAAAGTATAAGTTATATTAATAATATAAGTTATAATGTTATTAAAAGTCAAATATGTATAATTTTGTCATATCATAAGTTTAATTAAATTAAATTGAATTATTAAAGTTAACATAAGTTTAAATGATATAATTAATATAACATAAGTATTTAATTAAATAATTAAACATTAATCATAATATAAGTATTATTAATTAATAATAAATTTTAATCAAATCATAAGTATTATTAATTAATAATGAATTATTAGTCATATCATAAGTTTCTAATTATAATCATTAAATCTTAAGTATTTAATAATTAAATTATAATTAAATAATAACTAAGCTTTATAATAATTAAATAATTAATTAATATTTAATATAAGTCTTATTAAAATAATCTCATAACGTAAGTTTAATACTTACCATAAGTATTTTTCATTAGTAATAAAAGTATTATAAATCATAAGTTTAATTAAATGTTTAATTAAGTCATAATTTATTAATAAATGATATAATAAATATGTATATCATAAGTCTTAAATTAGAATAATTACTTTTTATATCATAAGTAATTTATTAATAATGAAAAATCATTATTTATGTCATAAGTCTTATTTAATAACCATAAGTTTTAATTAAAAGTTCATCGGGTCATAACTTGAGCCCCGGGAATCAGTTTTCGGCGAGTCTTATATATATCTTCGTCTAACCAACCCAACCGACACATTAGTGTGCTCAAGAATACCCCAATAACAGCCACCAAGTCGTGACCAACAGCCATTAATCAACTTGGAGTTTTAATCCGTTCAAAAACATGTTTTAGTCATAACGGGTGATCCGTGGCTCGGATCTCGATGACCCGAATATGAATTTTCATCTAAACATCAATCCTAACACACTAGTACACCCTAGAGACTCTAAAAATGGTCATAAAGTTGGACCAAACCTGGAACAATTCGTTTTTACATTTTGATTTCAATAAAGCACCATTTTAATCATATCTAGAGATCCGGGAATCGAAATAACATGAATCCGGAGTCTAAATTCAATGTCTTGATGAGAGGAACACATATTGACACTTTAGTGTAACATTTACATCAGTTATATTTACAAAAATGATCAAACAAACTGCTGTCCCAAAATAATCAAACCGAAAACATGAATTATGGAGTGAATCTACGTATACAATCAACAATACAATAACATACAATCATCATATCATCAAAATAACATGTAAATACAGAAAAATAAATGAAAAATCAAAAGCTAGGGTTAGGGTTTATACCCTAATCGATAATCAAAGAGTATGAACGCGTAGAGGAGAGCGAGAGGAACACGATTATGTAATCAATGGGATGATCCAAGCAATATTTGATGAAGATGATGATGATGATGTTTGGTGGTGGTATGGCGACAGCACAAGAACAAGGGAGAGGGAGAGAAAAATTAAAATGTGAAATGAGGGAGAATGAAGAGTGAGCTAGGTTTTGATCACTAAACCACAAGTTTGGAAGATTTGCACAAAAACCCCCCTCCCCTCATAGGTGGGTTCGGACAAAAATAGTAGTGGGGTGGGCCCCACTTGGCCCAATTTTGTATTTTGATAAAATTCTTGTGGCCCGAACGCTCGAACGAAACCCGAAACGCGAAAACGCGACTACGCGATTAATAATTCGGAGAGATAACAAATACGCGATGAAAAATATATATCAACACTATATATAATCATAAGATATTAAAATATCACATTTAAAATAATTTGGATTTAAAAATCCCGAAAGTTCGACTGTTGGTTTGAAAACCGAAAAGATTCGCCGGATAGAAATCCACGACACGTAGAAACGTACAATTTAAAATATGAATACAAATATTCACAAAACACATAATAATTAATATATTATTACTAAAATAATAATATTGGTCATAGAAATGACGTGGCACGAATAACAATTAACGGTCGTTAAGTAATAAAAGGTAAAAGATAACGGAAAAAGTAGGGTCGTGACAGGTTATCTCACTCGGGTCACTCATTTCACTAAAGTGTTTAGGGTGTCCAGTAGTTCTAAGAAATGAAATCGCTCTTAGCCAGTCATGCTCACATTCTTCGTCATAAGCTTGATCAACACTCAAATCTCCATCACGCATTTGAGAGAATTCCAGTTATTGACTCAGCTTGAATCGTGAAGAGATGGTGATTTGGAGGTTTTTGGGGTGCGAAGAGTTTTGATAGATAGGAGTTTCTTTGAAAGATCGAATTTTAGTGATCCTTTCAGCTTTTTGTCAGGAATTTCAAGGTGAGCATCCCTTTTTTTGACCGTCTGGAGTTTTTTTCTCGAATCTTTTCTGGTTCTGCTCCTCTTTTCAGAACCTTTATTCATAAATTTTTTTTTTAAGATAACAAGCATCTCTTGCTTTTCTCTTCGAGGTCTCCTTTTATTGGCAGTCTCTTTGATAATTGGCTTGGACGCTCGCATTTTCTAATGCGGTTTTATAGAGGATTTCTCGAAAGGAATAATTTTGTCGGGATTTTATTTCTATATTTATGAAGCGAATAGAATAGATAAGTAGTGGTGGATGGAATTGTGGGATGAAGATGAAAATGAAGATGTGTAATGGGGGATGTTTTTGTCTTCACGAATTGCTGAGGTTCTAACTTAGTCATCCTTGTCAAAATGTGTGATTCTGAAATGTAGATCAAGAGCAAGTTCTGATTCCGAGAAGTTAACATCGGCGCACTAATGAGTGCTTATAAAGCCTTATTTGGGGGTGCCTCACAACAATTATAATGGGTCGAATCGTGCCTTTTGTTATGCAATGCTCTTTTGGAAAGTTTGGTTTGATTTTCGCAAAAAGTTTTTAACCTTGTTTTACCCTTTGGTCTATTTTGTAGCAAAAATTTTTTGATCTTTTATAGAGTTTTATAATCCTTAGTGTTTTATAGTTCGAAAAGTTTTAAATTTTTGTGAAAAATTTAGTTATACCAACACTTGAGGGTTTTACAAGAATCGTTATGTGCAACATTTGCTATCCCACACTTTAAAATAACATTGTCTTCAATGTTAAGGATACATCATATCCCAAACTTTAGGTTTTAAAAGAGGCATTTTGTTATTAAAAGTTTTTGTTGATGGGGTTGCCAATCCCACACTTAGTTTTTAAAGTGGTATAGTAGTTTGCGTATATTCTATTTGAAAGAGTGGTGAAGACGTAGTACTCCCCTACGGTTGCACGACGTGTAGCCGGATGGCGTGCCAATTATGGTTTCTTTAGTTCTCGTGATGGCGTCATCCTCGTTCAGCGCTTCCTTGTCCCAAGCTGTGCTTCCATCTCGTATGGTCTCGATCGTCGTTTGTTTGTGACATTTTATTCATGCAATTTTATTCTAAATATCATACATACTCAAAAACATAAAGTGGTTATGCCCGAGATCGGGCGTACAAACATAAAGTAATAAAGTATCATAGGTAATTATCCAAATAGTTCAGAAATAAGGACAGTCATGGCTGAGGTGGTGGGTACGGAAGGGAGTAAGATACACTGGTGCGCGGCCTCATCGGGTTTCTCAAAGCGGACTGTCCCTCGTCAGTCATTTCCTCGTCTGTTGTGAATTGTTGTGCCAATTCTGCCGTGTTCATACTTGAGGATATCCTGAACTGTATCTCATCCGATCGCGCGATCAGTCCTGTGAGCGATGAGGTGCTCGTGTGAATCATAGGCCATGTACGCCAACCCATACCTTCCTTCAGATCCCTACCCCACTGTGGGTTTACACCCATACCATCTATACCCTGCATGACTCCCTCAGTCGTATATTGGTTCCCAGCCTGATCCCATACGGAAGCCTGAGCGTCGGTGGATGTATCTCTGTGAGTGCTCATGTGGGATGTGTCGAACAGGTTTTTGACGAAACCCGCGGCCCCTGTACTCGGTTCCCTAGGATGAGATGGAATGACTGTACGCTGCGTATAGTGATGCCGAGGTGGAGATGGGGGTCCTGTATACTGATAGCTCAGGCCTGCGCCTCTGGGGTCCCTGTGGGATACTAGTACCGGATACTCATGAGGATATGGTGAAACATTGAGTTTTCTGCCCGCATAATGTGTAAAGTGATCTAGATTCTAAAAGATCGCATGCTGAGCAAACCAACTCTCACGTCGAGGTAGATCTCCCATGTGATAGTGGTACGGCACAAAGCGCGGCCTATCCCCTTCCCCAACTGATGAGTGTCGGCGGGTGTCAGTGGGCCGTCCCTATGTGGTGGGATCATCCTCATCCCGCGGTTCCTGAGAACCTCGCCGTCTCTTACCATCTCTCGTCCTCGTATCAGGCCTAAACCCTATTACTCTTACCACTGGTACTGTCCGGTCCTCTGAGTCAGGTATCGCCGGATTTGCTGCAATGATTAACTGTTCACCCTCGATATGAATGTACTCCCAAGTGTTCAGTAGCCTATACCCTATCTCTTCTGACTCGGCTCCGATTTTATACCCAAATCTCTCAATACGTCCCAAAACTTGCATCCTACGGAGGAGTTTGGTAATGACGGTTCCCAAAACCGGCACAACTGTTCTCGTGGCATTCCCTTCATTGGTGAATGCCTGGGCTAGAAAGTGTGCAACTTGCATATTCTGGTTGTGGATCATGGCGTGCATCAGACGTATATCATTAATGGTAACGGCACTACCATGCTGGGCTTTCGGGTGAAGGGTTTTTGTGATGAGGTGGTGAAGAATGCGGTGTACGGGATTGATGAATTTCAAAGCCTTTTTACTTGACCTCCATGGTTCATTATCGGAGGTGTATTCGCGGCAGAAAGCTTGATGGTCTATAATGCTTAAGGTGGTGTACCCTCTCTTGAATACAGAACAGTTAAGATGTGATGGCTTGTACTGTTCTAGATACCTTGCGAACTGCGCAAGAGATAGGTGATACGTCTGATTTTGATGGCGGAAGTGGATGCACTCGTGATCATTGTAATCCTCTTGATCAACGTTCGACTTAAACCTCCAAGTTGCCATAAACTCTGCATATGGCTCCTCATACACCTTTTCATTTATTTCAAACAGCCTTTGCCAGGCTCTGTTTGTTTTCCCATATGCTCTAACATTCAAGATTTCTCTAAGCTCATCGGCCTATCCACACTGTTCCATTATTACCCAGTTAATATATTTGTTGGCCCCTTTTTGCCGATTAATCCAGGTTCTCATAAACGGTTCATTGTCTGCTGGATCATCTTGCCCATGAAGGTAATGGGGCAATTCATATTCTGCTGGATCATCTGCAAAGGTCAAGTAACATAGGTTATGTTCCAAAATATTAAGACTTAAAATAATACTTAGAATTTGAAAATGCATATATTTTTCGAAAAAAATTCGAAATGAGGGCTTTAAAAATGGCATTTTTCAAATTCCCGTCATAGTCAATTATAGTCAAAATTACCGCAAACAATATCTAATCTTACTACAAACTTATTTTTAAACAAAATTCAAAGCGTACCCGTGATTGCCATAAACAATGCTAAAAATAATAATTATAGCGAGTTAATCGTAATAAGCAATTTTGATCAAAATGTGATGATTTTTAAGCATACAATGATTCTAACAAGATTGAGGGTACGCGCTACGCGGCTATTAATAAGTGATTGCTATTTGATGAAGATAACGGCTGTCAAAGTATTATATAGCTGAAATGTTAACAGATGAAGTAATAAACTGATTTCAATAATAGCAGATAGATGTAAAATTTGATCAGTTAGAACATGATGGGTAGTTGATACACCTACACTAGAAATTTAAAGTCCCAACTTAGAAAGTTTGGAACACCAAGACTATGATGCCTAATATTCACCAATACAAGCCGCCTCTAAATTCAGTAAAATCCAAAAGTTAAGCGTTGTCATCCAAGTTTGCCCTGAACAAACAATTCATAAATCAAATAAATAAATAAATATATAAAAAAACTTTATACCTCACTTTTACCAAGAAAATTTTAGCATTTTAACTGCTAAATTTTGTAATTATGAATTCATAATTCAGATAAAAAAATAAAACAGTTAGTAACTCACTTTCATCAAGAACATTTTAGTATTTAAATTTCTAATTTTTGTAATTATCAATTAATAATTCAAAGAAAAAAACAAAAACCAAAAAAAATAAAAAATAAAAAAAATAAAAATTAGTTACTCACTTTTATTAAGAACATTTAGCATTTAACTGATTTTCTTAATTATATTTAAGACACTAACTACTCATAAAATAGCAATGTATATTCAGGTATAATATAAAGTTTTAGGGTTAACTATCCACATTAAGAGAGATAAAATTTTACTCTAATTAGCCAACTCCATAAGACCCATTTGCTACCCGCCCATATAGCCATATCTAACAAATTTCAAATTTATATCTTTCATTACCTAACAAATATTTAAATAAGTTTGCTTACCTTTGAGTCCTTCATATTTAACCACGTAACACTGTGCTACAACATTTTAGGTAGCTGTTTCTCAATGAGCGCAAAAGACGTTGTCCTATTCAGTTCTTCAGCACGAATGATAGATCTGCTCCTACATATTGTTTAACAATGTGAGATTCAAGGATGACTTTATTAACTGTGTATCAATCATAATATTATTGTTGCTTCATATATACACTTATAATTTATTAACAAATAATTGTCATGTAAACTTACTTCGATTAGACATCGTTGACTTACATTCAAATACTCAGTCAACATTGGACCATTCACCTTGGACACTTCCTAACCACATTTCATTCAACCGTAGGCGAACCAACCTTCATCAAAACAGATCACAAACCATAGCCTTTTACACACCATAAGACACCTAAATAATTACACCCAATTAAAACAGTGATTGTAACGACCCGTCAAAATCGCTATTGACGCGGCACGTTAATCATTGATTCCACAGTGAGGTTTTGACCTCTATATGATACGTTTTGATAAAATATTGCATTCATTAAAATAAGTGACTTTCTAAACATAGAAAGTTATAAACATGTGGGCGAGTGCTTAGGTATAAGCAAAACCCCAAAATACATAAGTCTTTAATTTACAGGTTGACATCACAGTCCAATTATTTATTACACAACGCAGTTTTATTTTGAATGCAATAAACTTTGTACAAAGCATGAGAGACTCCATGCAGGAAACAAGCACATCACAGCGGAAGCATTCTAAGGACCTGAGAATAAAACATGCTAAAAAGTCAACACGAATGTTGGTGAGTTATAGGTTTAATTGCTAGAGTCATAAACATATATAAAGATAGACCACAAGATTTCATCAAAAGTTTATCAATAGATTCTACGTAACAGAGCACCCTGGTAACTAAACTTAACGCTATAGTGATAATTACCCCATTCGTTTTAATACACGCAAACCAACGTGTCTTAAACTCAAATAACATACGTCCGTTAAAAGGCTAGTGCTCTAGCTCGGACGGGGATGTCAAGCCCTATGGATCCATATACAATTATTCGCGCCCACCAGTCCATATCCTATGTACTGGCAGCTACTAGTTACCAAAGCTAAGGGATTTTCGGTTTAACTCAGTGTAGAATTTAGTATGTACTTGTGTCTTATCGTGTTTAAAATAAATTGCATGTATTCTCAGCCCAAAAATATTTAAAGTATTTAAAAAGGGAGACTATAAACTCACAGTTCAATATTGAGACTCAATATTGTAGGCAAATTGCGTAGACGTAATGATGGTAGACGACTGTATGGTTGGTCTTGGATTCAAGAACAATACCCCGAACAATACCCAATATTTCTTTAGTTTAAAACGGTTTGAAACCCGAATTAAAAATACTCGTTCATAACCTCTTTTCAATATATTACCACTTATAAAAATATAACATCAAAATATGTAAAAGTATATATGTATGTGTAGTTTAAAAGCAAGAACGAATTCTCAATTTATAGATGAAAAACTTCGATCCTATCATGCATATTTTATTTAAATAATAATATAATAATTAAAGCCGCCATCACTTTTTATGTCGACAAACTTTTTATGTCGACAAACATTACGCGTTTCGCGTAGATAGGTACGCGGTCCGCGTATTGTGTCTTCATGAAAGTTGTAGATTTTTGAGTTACGGACGTCTGGACACCAGAATCACCCTTTTTCGAGTCAGTATGATTTAATTATGATTTTTCTCGTGAAACTACGCATGTTTAGTGATTTCCATCATTTTAACTTGAAATCTTGATACAAAATGTTGTAGTCTTTTGTTGCTCATTAGAAATCTTTATTTTATATTTAACAAAATTTAAATGAGACTAATTATATACACACACATCAGCTTGCATGATCAAATGTCTAGCTACATTAAATTTTGTCCTCGTCTAATTTCGAATTTATATAGATATGCATGTTTATCAAAAGTGAAAAATAGAAAGTCCCATATTTTTGTCCAAATACAATCTTGCCATTTTCAATGATATATATATCGAGTTACTTATATAAAATATATAATTACATTATTTATTTAAATCGTTATATATATATATATATATATATATATATATATATATATATATATATATATATATATATATATATATATATATATATGTATTAATGTGGAATTTTCTGGATCATTACAGTACCTCCCCGTTAAAGAAAATTTCGTTCCGAAATTTTGAGTAGTACCTGTTTTATGAGTGATATCAGTGAACAAATGTGGATACTTTTGCTTCATTTGATCTTCACGTTCCCAAGTAAACTCGGGTCCTCGTCTAGCGTTCCAACGAACTCTAACTATCGGTATTTTGCTTTGTTTTAATTGTTTGACCTCACGGTCCATGATTTCAACAGGTTCTTCGATAAAATGGAGTTTATCATTGATTCGTATTTCGTCAAGAGGAATTACGACATCCTCTTCAGCTAAACATTTCTTCAAATTTGACACGTGAAATGTGTCGTGAACACTACTAAGTTCTTGCGGTAGCTTTAATCGATAAGCAACTGTTCCAATTCTTTCGGTGATTTCAAAGGGTCCTACGTACCTAGGACTTAGCTTTCCTCGTTTACCGAATCGTACAACGCCTTTCCAGGGTGACACTTTCAACATGACTTTGTCGCCCACTTGAAATTCTAGCGGTTTTCTTCTTACATCAGCATAACTCTTTTGGCGACTCATGGCCGTTTTCAATCGCTGTTGTATTTGAATGATCTTTTCGGTGGTTTCGTGAATAATTTCTGGTCCAGTAAGTTGTCTTTCTCCTACTTCACTCCAACATATAGGAGATCTGCACTTTCTACCGTAAAGTGCTTCAAATGGCGCTGCGTTGATGCTCGTATGATAGCTGTTATTGTATGAAAATTCTGCCAACGGTAAGTGTCGATCCCAACTGGTTCCAAAGTCAATCACGCATGCCCATAACATGTCTTCCAATGTTTGTATTGTTCTTTCGCTTTGACCATCTGTCTGTGGGTGATAAGCGGTGCTCATATCTAATCGAGTTCCCAATGCTTTTTGTAATGACTGCCAGAAACGTGATGTGAATCGGGTGTCGCGATCAGATATGATAGAGATGGGTACACCATGCCTGGAAACTACTTCTTTCAAATATAGGCGTGCTAATTTCTCCATACTGTCTGTCTCCTTTATTGGTAGAAAGTGAGCTAATTTAGTTAGACGATCAACTATCACCCAAATAGTATCATGACTACTTGCAGTCCTTGGCAATTTCGTAATGAAATCCATAGTTATTCTTTCCCATTTCCACTGCGGAATTTCTGATTGTTGCAGTAATCCTGACGACTTTTGGTGCTCAGCTTTGACCTTTGCACACTTCAAACATTTGCTTACATAAGTAGCAATTTCTGTCTTCATATTAGGCCACCAATAAAACTTCTTGAGATCGTGGTACATTTTCCCGTTTCCTGGGTGAATTGAGTACCTCGTTTTGTGTGCTTCATCTAGTACTAGTTGCCTTAGATTACCATATTTTGGTACCCATATCCTATCAGCAAAATACAGGGTTCCATCGGCTTTTACCTCAAGCTGTTTTTCTAACCCTCTGCTCATTTCGCCTTTTTCATTTTCTTCTTTTAAAGCTTCTAACTGTGCTGCTTGAATTTGCTTTGTGAGATCGGTACGAATTGTAATATTCAAAGCTCGGACCCTAAGAGGTTTTACTCTTTCTTTTCGACTTAGGGCATCAGCTACAACATTAGCCTTTCTGGGGTGGTAACGGATTTCACAATCGTAATCGTTTAACAACTCTACCCAGCGACGTTGTCTCATATTGAGTTGTTTTTGATCAAAAATATGCTGAAGACTCTTATGGTCAGTGTACACTGTACACTTGGTGCCATATAGATAGTGTCTCCATATTTTGAGTGCAAAAACTACAGCTCCAAGTTCCAAATCGTGTGTTGTATAGTTCTTTTCATGAATTTTTAGTTGTCGTGAGGCATATGCGATAACTTTTGTGCGTTGCATTAATACACATCCTAAACCTTGGCGCGAAGCGTCACAATAGATCACGAAATCATCATTTCCTTCTGGTAATGACAAAATAGGTGCAGACGTTAACTTCTTCTTTAACAACTAGAATGAGGATTCCTGTTCCGTGGACCAATCATACTTCTTTCCCTTTTGAGTCAATGAAGTTAAGGGTTTGGCGATTCTAGAGAAATCTTGAATGAATCTTCGGTAGTAACCAGCAATACCTACGAATTGGCGGATTTGTGTTGGAGTCTTCGGTGTTTCCCATTTACTAATGGCTTCGATCTTGGCAGGGTCAACTTTAATTCCATGTTTACTGACAACATGTCCCAAAAATTGTACTTCTTGTAACCAGAAATCACACTTCGAAAATTTTGCGTACAATTCTTCTTTCTTGAGTATCTCTAGTACCAGTCTTAAGTGTTGCTCATGTTCTTCCTTGTTCTTCGAGTAAATCAATATGTCGTCGATAAAAACAATGACAAATTTGTCTAAATACGGTCTACAGATGCGATTCATTAGATCCATGAATACTGCTGGAGCATTAGTCAATCCAAAAGGCATGACTAGAAATTCATAGTGACCGTAACGGGTTCTGAACGCGGTTTTAGGAACATCTTCTTCCTTCACTCTCAGCTGATGATATCCGAAGCGTAGATCAATCTTGGAATAAACACTTGATCCTTGCAATTGATCAAACAA
The DNA here is from genome assembly GCF_046630445.1 of Rutidosis leptorrhynchoides. Taxonomy (NCBI): domain Eukaryota; kingdom Viridiplantae; phylum Streptophyta; class Magnoliopsida; order Asterales; family Asteraceae; genus Rutidosis; species Rutidosis leptorrhynchoides. The sequence continues at coordinate 185,784,653 of NC_092334.1, read as the reverse complement.
ATCATCAATCCTCGGTAATGGGTACCGATTCTTGATCGTTAATTTGTTTAATTCTCGGTAATCTATGCACATTCTCATAGATCCATCCTTCTTCTTGACGAACAGAATAGGAGCACCCCAAGGTGAAAAACTAGGACGAATAAATCCACGGTCCGATAATTCTTGCAACTGGTCTTGTAATTCTTGCATTTCTGAAGGTGCAAGTCTATATGGAGATCGGGCTACAGGTGCAGCTCCTGGTATGAGATCAATCTGGAATTCTACACATCTGTGTGGAGGTAGCCCCGGTAATTCTTCTGGAAATACTCCGGGATATTCTCTTACAACCGGCATGTCATTAATGCTTCTTTCTTTAGTATCGATCTTCTTTACATGTGCCAAAATAGCATAACAACCTTTTCTTATAAGTTTCTGGGCCTTCATACAGCTGATAAAGTTCAGCTTTGAGTTGCTCTTCTCTCCATAAATCATTAATGACGTTTCATCCTTACGAGGGATGCGAATTGCTTTCTCAGCGCAAACAACTTCCGCTCTTGTTTTGGACATCCAGTCCATGCCAACGATTACGTCAAAACTTCCTAATTCTACGGGTATCAAATCGATTTTGAAGGTTTCACCAGCGAGATTCATTTCGCAACTATGGCAAATTTTATCGGCTTTTATCAGTTTACCATTAGCTAATTCAATAGTATATTTATCATCTAGAGGTAATGATGCACATTTTAGTTTAAAACTAAAGTCTTTACACATATAACTTCTATCAGCACCCGTATCAAACATAATAGAAGCTAGTTGATTATTAACGGTAAACGTACCCGTGACAAGATTAGGATCCTCACGTGCTTTACTGGCACTAACATTAAATGCCCTCCCACGTGCGGGTTCTTTGTTCTTCTCCTTATCAGGGCATTGATTTATAAAGTGACCAGACTTCCCGCATCTAAAACATTTCTTGACATCGGTCAGTTTTGTCTTTACTTCAGAAACGGTGGCATAACAATCTTTCGCCACATGTCCTTTCTTGTTGCACTTATCACAGACCACTTGACAATAACCTGCATGATGTGTGTAACATCTTTTGCAGAACGGATGGGGTCCCTTATAGTTTGGACTTGCAGTTGCCCCATCTTGTTTACCTTTAAAAGTTTCTTGTTTCTTCAGGTGAGTACTTTTGCCCTTATAGTCTTCCCATTTCCTCTTTCCTTCAGTTGTCTTGACTTCGGTAATTGGTGCCTTAATCGAACTCTCTGTGATCTGGTCCATGAGTTGGTATGCCATTGTCATGGCTTCCTGCATTGTATTTGGTTTGGACGATGTAACATTTCCTTTGATATTGATCGATAAACCGTCAATATACATTTCTATCTTTCGTTTCTCGTTTGGCACCAATTCGGGACACAACAAGGCTAGTTCCATGAAACGCTTTTCATAGTTATTGAGATTACGCCGATAACCTTCAGATTACGTAACTCAGATTCCATTTTTCTGATCTCTTTTCGAGGACAGTACTCCTCGATTAGCATCTTTTTCAGTTCTTCCCAAGAGATATCATATGTCGTATCTATTCCTTCTGCTTTAGCATAATTGTTCCACCAAGTAAGTGCACCATCTTGCAACGTGCACGAAGCATACTTTGACTTGTCTCCGTTCGCACAATTACTGATTTTGAAAACGGACTCCATCTTTTCAAACCATCGGGTTAGACCGACTGGTCCCTCGGTTCCACTAAACGTCTGTGGTTTGCATCCTTGAAAAGTTTTGTATGAGCATCCGTTTCGTGAGTTTGTGTTTACGGCTGCTGCTTTGGCTGCTGCTTCGGCTGTTGCTTTTGCTGCTTCGGTTGCAGCAATTCTTTTATTCACACGTTTCTCGACTAGTTGCTCAAACTCAGCATCCGACATTTGAGACATGTTTCTTCAATAAACACAACAGATATAATTTAATCATATAGAATATTATAGGTAAAATGAGTTGTCAATAGTTAATCGTAGCATATTAATAATATGAACCAATTATTATAAAAGCCTTTTCTTCTTATTAGCATTTTATAATTATTTCTAGGGTATTACCTACCCGTTAAGTTCATACATAATAGCTAGTACAAGGAATTAACTACTAAAATCCTAATAATATTCCACTATAAAAAATTATAGCGAGTTACTACATTATTATGTAATAATAATAATAATAAGAAGTAGTAATAATACAAATAATCATTCCATGCATTTATTATTAATAAACCAAAATAATACAATACCATACAATACTGATATTTTACATATGCTTATTTTACATAACAAGATAGAGTAGCACACATAAGCAATAAAATAGCGCATGGAAGATTTATGGTTGCGAGGTCGTTCATTCAGAACTATCAGAAACTTCTTCCCATTTGGTTCTCTCTGCCAATTGTTTGTGTGCACATGGTCCGACAGACATTCTGGCAGTGTATTTTATTTTTAGTTGGGGTTTTGAGGTACCCGTTGCCTCAGTGGGTTTAATACAATAAGGGTGGTTACGGATCGAATGGTCCTGTTCTTTTTTAATAATTAAGGACATTTTATTATTGTGGTTGTTTTTATTATCTATAGCAAGTTGGAATTTCTCCTTAGTGATCTCTTTTATTTCATTAGCGAAATCCTCCTCCTTACTGATCCCGTCTGATGACGAACTGTCTGAGTCATGTGTAGGAGAATATGATGACGAACTGCAAGAATATGTACCGGTGGTCATGAACCGAAATCTGCCAGGCGTAATCGGCACAACCCGCCGGTCGGCGGTATATCTGGACCAATGTCCATATTTGTTTAGAAATGGACGATCCTCTTTTACTCCAGGGATCATGGGTCCATGCCAACGATACTGTGGCTCCGGAAAACTAAAGCTGGGTGGAGCTGGAACCTCCTCTGGGTTTACCGGGAGTTGAGATTCCCCGGCTAACACAATTTCTTCTTTAATAGGTATTGGAACGCCCTTTTCAGTTGTGGATAGAATAGATTCAGTGTCCGATTCTGAGTAGTACAAAATGATAGGATTAGAAGAAGTCATCTATCACATAATTGAAACAACAATTACGTTAGCATATAAATATATCACATATAATGTTTTTGACCAAATAATAAGCAAAAATCAGGAAAAACAGATATGGTCATAGTCCAGACTCACTAATGCATCCTAACAATTACCAGTTAAACACAATAATGTAATTTCTGGTTCCCTATGACCTCAAGCTCTGATACCAACTGTAACGACCCGTCAAAATCGCTATTGACGCGGCACGTTAATCATTGATTCCACAGTGAGGTTTTGACCTCTATATGATACGTTTTGATAAAATATTGCATTCATTAAAATAAGTGACTTTCTAAACATAGAAAGTTATAAACATGTGGGCGAGTGCTTAGGTATAAGCAAAACCCCGAAATACATAAGTCTTTAATTTACAGGTTGACATCACAGTCCAATTATTTATTACATAACGCAGTTTTATTTTGAATGCAATAAACTTTGTACAAAGCATGAGAGACTCCATGCAGGCAACAAGCACATCACAGCGGAAGCATTCTAAGGACCTGAGAATAAAACATGCTAAAAAGTCAACACGAATGTTGGTGAGTTATAGGTTTAATTGCTCGAGTCATAAACATATATAAAGATAGACCACAAGATTTCATCAAAAGTTTATCAATAGATTCTACGTAACAGAGCACCCTGGTAACTAAACTTAACGCTATAGTGATAATTACCCCATTCGTTTTAATACACGCAAACCAACGTGTCTTAAACTCAAATAACATACGTCCGTTAAAAGGCTAGTGCTCTAGCTCGGACGGGGATGTCAAGCCCTATGGATCCATATACAATTATTCGCGCCCACCAGTCCATATCCTATGTACTGGCAGCTACTAGTTACCAAAGCTAAGGGATTTTCGGTTTAACTCAGTGTAGAATTTAGTATGTACTTGTGTCTTATCGTGTTTAAAATAAATTGCATGTATTCTCAGCCCAAAAATATTTAAAGTATTTAAAAAGGGAGACTATAAACTCACAGTTCAATATTGAGACTCAATATTGTAGGCAAATTGCGTAGACGTAATGATGGTAGACGACTGTATGGTTGGTCTTGGATTCAAGAACAATACCCCGAACAATACCCAATATTTCTTTAGTTTAAAACGGTTTGAAACCCGAATTAAAAATACTCGTTCATAACCTCTTTTCAATATATTACCACTTATAAAAATATAACATCAAAATATGTAAAAGTATATATGTATGTGTAGTTTAAAAGCAAGAACGAATTCTCAATTTATAGATGAAAAACTTCGATCCTATCATGCATATTTTATTTAAATAATAATATAATAATTAAAGCCGCCATCACTTTTTATGTCGACAAACTTTTTATGTCGACAAACATTACGCGTTTCGCGTAGATAGGTACGCGGTCCGCGTATGGTGTCTTCATGAAAGTTGTAGATTTTTGAGTTACGGACGTCTGGACACCAGAATCACCCTTTTTCGAGTCAGTATGATTTAATTATGATTTTTCTCGTGAAAGTACGCAGGTTTAGTGATTTCCATCATTTTAACTTGAAATCTTGATACGAAATGTTGTAGTCTTTTGTTGCTCATTAGAAATCTTTATTTTATATTTAACAAAATTTAAATGAGACTAATTATATACACACACATCAGCTTGCATGATCAAATGTCTAGCTACATTAAATTTTGTCCTCGTCTAATTTCGAATTTATATAGATATGCATGTTTATCAAAAGTGAAAAATAGAAAGTCCCATATTTTTGTCCAAATACAATCTTGCCATTTTCAATGATATATATATCGAGTTACTTATATAAAATATATAATTACATTATTTATTTAAATCGTTATATATATATATATATATATATATATATATATATATATATATATATATATATATATATATATATATGTATTAATGTGGAATTTTCTGGATCATTACAGTGATGATAGTAGTTAGACTCTAAGTCTACAACATGAATGATGCTCTCAATATCTATGTACTATCAATTGATTACCTGCATTGTTGATCGAACTTCATTAATTGTTTTAGTTATCATCCTTATCCACGGGTGTGATAAAAAAAATAAATTAAGATCCAGATTGAGGGCTTCAAGTTAAATCGTCTCCGTCTCTAACATTATCGATCAAACTGTTTATAAATAAAGTTTGGAATATTACTATGTATTAGCTATTACATATTTATTAGATAACAAAAAAATTTAATTTGCCCATTTTGACAGTTGCCCAACCCAACCCACCCACTTGCCAACTCGGGTCTTTATAAATCAATGTAACTAAAGGATCTAAAATAACCTCATCAATGTACATTTATCTCCCAATTAGGTGTTCCCACAAACGTGACTTCCGATTTATACCTCGAAGGTCTGCATAAACTTTTTCAGAATTGAATGGCGAACTTCATCATCCCAAAACTGTAATGCAGCAATACAAAAGTTGTACCATCAAAACTGTCAACATCATTGGATAAATACAACAGGCTGATCATGAAATTGTCAACATACCAACTATTAGTAACATATAGCGTAAACTACCAGACAATGATGAAGTGGAAAAAAATAACAAATAAACGAAAGATGATAATACCTGGAGCAAATGCGCTCGATTCTGCTACTGAATCGTCGGCGAACATCGAATAAATTTAGATATACTTCAATAAACAGCCCCTTTTCGTGTCAAATAAATAGAAAACTGTGAATATCAATTCATATGATAAATGCCGAATTTCAAATATAGAAAACATACCATCATTCACAGTGTATTATTTTGTAGACAACTAAACAAACCTGTTATTTAATATAAACAAAAATACACATTTATAACAGAACAAATAAGCAAATATTCGAACAGAACGCATTAACTTGAGGCGTTTAACTGAAACGGATAAAATCAACAATATAATCGATTTTAAGAAGGAAAAAACAAAGAAAAACCTGTTATGAATCAGATAAAATCGGCTTATATAAGTGGTTGAAGTAAACCAAAAGAGCAGGAATCGTAACGGCTGCAAACTTTAAGTTGCCACGCCAAGCTACGAAACCATTTTACCTCATTTGTCAACTCAAGTCGAATGATTTAATCATCACAGCCTGTTTTAATATTCTTCTTTCTAGAAAACCATGCTTTTTTATTCCAATTTGTGAACATAGGCAGGTAAAAGCAAGTGTGATGAATGGGAGCAATCGTACGTGAAAGAAGTTTTGGCAAAAAAACTTGGAAACCATGAGCAGTAATTTATGTGAGGGGAGGTGACCAGTTTGACCAATCAGAACACAATTTTTACTTTTGTTAATAGAAGATGAGCAATGACATAGGCTCAGATAAGTTGTTGAAGTCAAGTAAAAGAGCAGGAATCATAACGGCTGCAAACTTTAAGTTGCCACGCCAAGCTACGAAACCATTTTAACTCATTTGTCAACTCAAGTCGAATGATTTGTTCATCACAGCCTGTTTTAATATTCTTCTTTCTAGAAAAAACATGCATTTTTATTCCAAATTGTGAACATAGTCAGCCACAATCGTTAATACGAATGTGCTACGTGACTAAAGAAAACCACTAAAAACTGTATTACAAATCTTTGTGGCTCAGACATAGGCATAAACTAACCAGTCGAAAACAAATCGCCATGGCTTCAATCCAGAGATTGCCCAGCCAAGATACGAAAATGTTTATTCAACTTACTCAGCCCACATATAATACCTTTATCATCACATCCTGATTTCCTCTAGATCAGTGTAAGAAGATCATTTGTTACGCATTTACAGGCCATCATGGCTGCAAATTAAGCATTTCCATGCCAAGATATGATCATCTTTTTGCTGTCATAAGAGTGAAGTTTAACCATAAAGGTTACCTGCAAAACAGAGCAACATAGATTCCATATTATTATGAATTCAAAATGGAACGTCACAATGTTTGTAATTTTTGTTCAACTCCCAAGTTAACTGAATATCAAAACACATACATCTTTTTATATCAAATTCAACAAAAAAATAGATGTCAGCTGCAACCATTGTGATCCTCACAAAGATGAGACGAGCCACAAAGATCTTACCTCTATTTTTTAAAAGTGGCTATTTGGATCCGGCTAATGATAAATGTGTTTCAGGTCATTTTTTTATCTCTGATAATGGGCCACACACCAAATTTGATTTTTAAATATTTAATTAAGATGTATGGCAATGAGGAAGACCGCAGTTATGGAATTCGATTGTACAAAGAACTGCAAAAAGATTACATGAAACGTTAAAAAACATGCTCTTCTTAATAGGACATACCAACATAATGAAATAATAAACAGCAGCTAATCAAATATATGTTGAAGGTATTCTGCAAAAAAATTACTAAATAATGTTTCAAGCTGACAGGATGTTTCATAATCTATTAAACTAATAGTGCTCCAATTTAACAATAACACATATATACAGTTGTTAGATCTCAATGATGCAAACCACTACAAATAGATTAACTACCATAATACTTTCCTATTTAGAAGCTACCAACATCAATAACACAACAATTAGATAAACCCTTGTTGTATCGACTAACATTTCATAATACATGATTCACAACCAAATTAAAATGTCGGTAAAGAGCATAAACATTAAATCCAAAGCCAAAGCCAAAAACAGAAACAAAAATCAATTACCGTGTAATTGAAGTATACTAAAACTACAGAAATCAACCACCTGTATAACAGGGAAAAAAATTCAAAAAACCTACACCAAACCCATGTTAACCGTATTCATTTAACCCAAAAATGACAATCATATAAAAAAACTAAAGTTAAAACAAAATAAATTTAACATACCTCTCAAATTGAAACGTCTACGACCAAAAATAGCGACCAACACAACGCCGTCTAAACAACGAAAGAGTCTACAATAGAGGAGCTGCATGAAAACAGATCGTGGATTAACAGATTATAAACATAACATATGGTGTAAATAAGCAAAAAAAACTTAAACTAACAAACCTGTTTTGTCACCAATTGTGCTACCAAACAATTTTAAAAACAAACTGGAGAAGGCTAACCCGAGGCTAACCCGATTACGTTAATTATAGAAGAGGATAATAAGACGAACTTTCAGATATAAATATATTCAAGCATTAAACGAAATCGTAGATGAAGAAGGATGATTGTTTTGGAGCCAAAAGAAGACGATTGAAATTAGGGTTTGTAGGGTGTAGAGAAGCAGGAAGAAGGTGGGAGAAAGCGAACGTGAAGAAAACGTGTGGTGTTAATTGTGTGGTTGAGTAAAGGAGCAAATGGTAAGGGAGAAGGTAAGGGGCAAGGTATGGGAGGAGGCAGGGAAGATATGGTGATGAACAGGGGACGCTCTTTTTTCATGCCTGATACTAAAATAAAACGTTAAATAAAAAAAAGGTAAAAGCTTGGAAAACGTGAGAAGTAATTTGGTGTGAGTGAAGGTGCCTAGGTGGACCAATCAGAAGCCAAAGATTACTCTTGTTAATAGAAGATGGGTAATAACCATTTTTGATTACCTTAAATATTTTTAATCATCAAACTTGAGCTATAACATTCTTGGGTCAAAACGTGTAAGTTGGTAGAGACACGCTAACCCTGTGTGCCGTAGCACCCACCAATCCCACCCCGAAAGAGACCTGTGCCGGAAAAGTACCTCCTCCCGGTACCCACAGTGACGGCTAGGCGATCTTTACCCCAGCTAGCTAGACCCCCGAAAGCACTTCACAAATTTTCCCCGGAGGGAGAAATAATTCCATGCGGGGCGCCCAGACTGAGAATCGAACTTGCGCCTTTCTTGGGTCAAAGCTTCCCCCACTGTGGGCCCAGGGATCAAAGGCATCGGGTACCACTGAGCTATAAGCTCGTTAGTGCTATAACATTCTTAAGTCAAGGATTAAGATCGTTTTATCGAAAAATAATCATTTTGTTAAAAACGTACAAAATAAGAAAAATCAAAGACTAAGCTATATTTTCATTAGCAAGTCAATGATATCTTCATTTGGGCTAGTTTTAAGGCAATTCTAAGTTTTAAAAACGTTTTAACTATAGGAATAACCCTAATTCTAATTGAGTGTAGTTTTACCAAAACTTCAAATTCAAGCAAACAAGCCTACATTGTTCCAAAATTAGTTTTTAAGCACTCTAAATGATTCACTAAGCCTAAATGAGCTAGCAAAACATCAATTTTCTAAAAATTTCACTAATTTCTAGCCTAAAACCTCAACTAACGAATCGAGAGCTAAAAACTATCCAAAATGCTTCAATCGAACCTAAAAAACTAACACATAACAATCACATTATCTAACTAAGCATAAAAGAATCAAAAATTGGGCATAAAACACAATTTTTTCTTAAAAGTCAAAAATTTGACTTTGAGTGAAAACTCGGATTTTAACCTTGAAAGAGTACCTTTTACACCAAATTGATGATGGAAACATGTTTAGGAGGCATGAGAGATTCGGATTTGAGCTTTGAATCGTTAAAAATGGTTAAGATTTGAGGTTGGAGTGGTGATGGTGATGGCGATGGCGTCGGTCGTGGTTCATAGAAGGAGAAGAAGAACAGAAAAAAAAAGAAAAAAAGGGAAGGGGAAAAGGAAAGGAGGAAAAGAAAAGAAGAAGAAAAGATGGGCCCGTGCGGCTCACGGGCTTATTTTCCCGACCCGACTCGCGAATTTTTAACTTTTTAAAATTTTAAAATTTTAACTAGGTTAATAAAAGATAAATAAAATTTTGCTTTGGATTTTAATCCGGTTATGTTATTAAATAAACTAAAATTTAAAAAATAAAAATGAACGGAGTAAAATTAAAATATTTTATTTTATTAAAAACACAAATTACACAGGTTCCACAACTAAGTTCCAGAAATGAAGTGGGAAGAAAGACAAGTTTAAAGCTTCTTTGACCATCCAGAGCAAATCAACGGAGTGTACTGAAAATATTTCGAAGTCACTTCACGCTTTTGTAAATCTCCAATATCGTCCATAAGTTTAACCAAACCCTTCTTCCTTTTTTAATGTTCGAAATTCCATCCCTTGGTCCAGTGTCTCGATAATTAAATTCAAAAAGAAGTTTTGACATTGTGTCTTGAAATAAAAGATCTTCCGCGCCGTCAGGATCACCGATAGTAAATTTAAAATTTGTAGATATTTCCTGAATGATCTTTCTTTGCGGAGTTGTAAATGGAAATTTTCACATAGTTAGAATTTGTACGAGTTGGAATATATTTCCTTTCTTTTTGTGAAGAAATTCTGATGTATTATTTCCTCGGTAGAATCCGGAAAAACTTCAGTTAATCTTTTGATGAGAAATGAGGCTGGATCAAAGTAGAAGAAATCTCGGTTTCCATATTTTGAAATAGGGTTAGGTTTCTTGCTTTCAATCTAAAATTCTAATTCAGAGATCATTGCGGTGACATAACGGTTTATATGAATTAGAGAAACTTCCTTATTGCTGAAGTGAGGGAGAAAACTGACGAATGACTCTAAATCAAATTTGAAATCAATTTCTGCATCCCGATACTTGACAAAAATGTTATCCCCACATTCTTTTAACAGTTTGTGAAGAGAACAAACTTAAGAAGGCAGCTCTTTTAACAGATTGATTTGAAATGTTGAGAACGGGAAGTCTGAGGAATAGAGGTGCCTAATGAATTCTCTATAGACGTCTAACCTTCTACTAGGATTTAACAGAATTCCAGTAAACAGAGCTTTTGTTTTATCAGTGTGTCGTTTCTCTTTGGGATTAAATTCAAACAAGTCCGGATAATTGAAAATAGTTGGATATTCTTCCCGTATTTCATCTTCCATAATTAGGAGTTCGTTAAGACTGAGCCTCCCTTTTGGATCGTGAAGAGGGTTGAATCCTGGTTCATTTGAGTAAAACTTATCCAAAAGCAATGAAATCTCTAAGTCAGATGAAATTATCTGGCTTATTGGACTACAAGGATCAAGAACTAATTCTTGATGAGATTCATCAGGGTTTAGATTTGTTTTAGCTTTATAAAGAAAAACTTCGCCGGTTTTCGAAGTTGTGGGAGAGCAACTGCCTTTCGCACTTTCTTCGTAGTCGGTTAAGTTTGAACTGGAATCTACAGAAATTAATACCATAATTAATATTTTATTTTTATAGTTTTGAAAAGGGTTTACTATAATGGCGACTTTAAATCCTTTACCGACAAACTCCATGTTTGTTGAGCATGTGTGTTTCTTGTCAATTTATCTTTGAAACAAGTGATCAGGCCGACAACGGAGAGGCAGGATCCTTTTGGTTCCAATATAATTGGAGACTGTTCGGAAAATCCAACAACTAAGTTCGTGTATAATTGTCTTTCTTAGACACCACTCAAGAGTCTCAGATATTTTGACAGAGTCAACGATTACCTTAACAGACAGAAAATAAGTCCCTGGCAGCGATGCCAAAAACTTTACTTCTACTTATGATATGGCCAAAACGGACGGTTTTATTTTTGCGGTGTCGTTAGGTCGCAACACGTCAGAATCAGCTACCAAAAGAGAGTAAGGGTTTTATCATTTATATTTAGCTGTGGTTTCCTAGCTATAACTCACCTACTTGTCTTCCTTTTAACGAGTAAGTGGAAAATATAACTCAGGTTCATATTTTTGTATGTTTGCTAAGTAACGTGGGATAAAAGTGCCTATATAGTTAACCCAAGTGACAAGAGGTGATAGATTAAGATTAACTAAATAAAACAGTAATTTAACATATAAAGATAAAGATAGATAGGTATGGAGAATAGAATTCTGATGGGGAATTATCACAAGAGTTCAACTTCCTAGGATAAACAAATAGCCTCAATCAACTGGGCTATGAACCTAACTGATTTGTCACTAAGAGTTTAGGCCTTGAAGATTCTGGCTAAGACGGATATCCCTACTCCTAACGTTAACCTTAAAGGGTTTAAACGACCTTATGGATAAAATCTTAGGTACATGAACAAAGTGGTATACCCATAAATGAAAGTCTCAGCTTTTCTTAATCCTATTTGGTCTAACTAAAGCAATATTCCACCACTTAACACTATGCTATGCCTTAACATTAACAGACGTGAAATCTTAGATATTATAAGGTACTGCTAATTGGATTAGAGGTCTCTCCTTTGCGATCACTTATTCAACCCCAGATCATCTTACAACATCTCAAGAACGTTGCTTCTGACGCGAATCATGCTTTTGAGCAAGCTAGTGTTCATTGAACTCTATGTTGCCTACTCTAATCACAACCTAAATGGGCAGCTATTCTTTGACGAATAAATGGTTATTCGTACGTAGGTACTATATCCCTATTGTGACGTAAACACACATAACGACTTACCTTGTATCCTAGGGTTGATTAGGTCCTAATACTAGGTTATAGCCACGTGAATAAGCGGAAAGGGTAATCATTAAATTAAACTTGTAAACCGTCAGGGTTTCAGCATTACAATAGGATAAGTTTCAGATAAAGTATTCAACATATAATATACATTTGTAACAGATAGATAAGCATGCAAGATGAAAGCAACTTAAGATAACAAGCTAACTTCATTAAATTAAGGAAAGCGTTCACCGTTTACAAACGAGATATGGACCATTACAAGTGCTGACATCCTCTAGACCGCTCCTATTACAATGTTCGACGTCCGCCTCCGGGTACTTAATTTCCCGCTCGGAGGTGAAAAGGCCTTGAAAGCTCTAGTGTGAGAAAGTGTATTGTAGTGAGAGAGTGAGGAGAGGTGTGTTGAAATTGGATGACAAAAATCCTTTAAATAGACTTGGATTTTCCCTGCAAACGGCTGGCAGGCCGTTTGCAGGGCCCGTTTGCCAGACCAGCCCGTTTGCAGGGGCTGTTTGCCCTGGCCATTTGGCAGGCCGTTTGTGAGCCAGGAAAGCCGTTTGGCAGGCCGTTTGGCTTGCCTGGTCAGCTGATTTTCCTGGATCGTAACTTGATTTCTTGTCTTTCACCGTTTTCGCTCTAGAATCTTCGTTTTAGCTCCGTTTCTCTTGATTCTTTTTGCATCGTCTTCGTAATTAATTTATCTACAAATTTAACCGAAAAAGCGATTATTTTGCCAATAAAGTTTTGAACTTTATGATTTTGGGACTCAATATCGGGGTAGAAACATGACTTTTTAGCCTATATCACCTCTCATGGACATTATTGTCCCCGCTGACACTAAAGGTCGTTCTTGTACCTTTATGAACCTTGATGATCTTACCAGGATTAGATCTTATGGTCATCACATTATAACAACCCGTCCTAAACTATCTGGACGAATACATTACATTTGGTTACATCGCGAGGTACTTGACCTCTATATGATACATTTTACAAACATTGCATTCGTTTTTAAAAGACAAACTTTCATTACATCAAAAGTTGATGGCATGCATACCATATCATAATATATCCAACTATAATTTTACTTAGTAAAAATCTTGATGAACTCGACGAATCGAATGCAACGTCTTTTGAAATATATCATGAATGACTCCAAGTAATATTTCTAAAATGAGCAAATGCACAACGGAAGATTTCTTTCATACCTGAGAATAAACATGCTTTCAAGTGTCAACCAAAAGGTTGGTGAGTTCATTAGTTTATCATAATCAATTATTTCCAATAATATAATAGACCACAGGATTTCATTTTTCATAAACATCATTCTCATATCAGGCATTTCGTAAACTGCATAGAGATAAAAATCATTCATATGGTGAACACCTGGTAACCGACCTTACCAAGATGCATATAGAATATCCCCTATCATTCTGGGACTCCCTTCGGACATGATAATTTTGAAGTACTAAAGCATCCGGTACTTTGGATGGGGCTTGTTGGGCCCGATAGATCTATCTTTAGGATTCGCGTCAATTAGGGTGTCTGTTCCCTAATTCTTAGATTATCAGACTAAAAGGGGCATATTCGGTTTAATAATTCAGCTATAGAATGTAGTTTTAAGTACTTGTGTCTATTTCGTCAAACATTTATAAAGCAGCGCATGTATTCTCAGTCCCAAAAATATATATTGCAAAAGCATTTAAAAAGGGAGCAAATGAAACTCACAATACGATATTTTGTAGTAAAAATATGCATACGACGATACTGAACAATGCAAGGTTGACCTCGGATTCACGAACCTATATCATTTATATGTATATTAACACATATAATGGTAATCGAACAAATTTAGGTATTATTATTAATTGTTATTTTAGTAACTTGTACGTTTCATTAATAATTAAATTTACTATATTTATTTTTATATACATTAAATAGTAATTAATATTTATTACAAATATATTAATATAATTATGTTTTATGTAAATAATATATTTTTATATAGAAAATCTTTACTTGATATATTAATAATTAACAATACTAATAATAATAATGATAAAAATAATAATTTTAGTGTTAGAAATAATAATAAAAAAATGATAATAAAAATAATATGATGAAAACAATGATAATTCTAATAATAATAATAATAATAATAATAATAATAATAATAATAATAATAATAATAATTAATAATAATAATAATAATAATAATAATAATAATAATAATAATAATAATAATAATAAATATGAGTAATAAGTAAATTACCTCAAAGAAGTAGTCTAAAAAAATGCCCAAGTCCGGGTTTGAACCTACGACCTCGCGCTAACCCGCATCACCTCTTAACTATTCCCTCTTCTTTGCTTTTCTGATATGATTTACCACCTAAATTTATTTAACCCATTTTCTAACTTCATCTTCTTTCTTCATGATTTAACTCCACATTTTCATCATCGATATGACTCACCATTATCATCTCATCATCGTCTCTTAATCCTCATCATTAACTTAATGCGCTTACCATCATTCTTTCTTAATCTAACCTGTTATCATCATCAATATAGCCACACATGTACACCATTTCCATGGTCCTTATCATCATCAACCCATCACCTAATCCTACGATTTTATTTAATCTTCATCATGTCACGTTTTAACCATCTTTATTATTACTATATATCATCACCATCATCTTCCTTTACAATCATCAACATTTATATATTAATCGAAACCCGTCTTACCTATTATCATTATCAAACCCATCAAGAACTACTTCAAAGATCCATAACATAATTCAATTCCAAGTTTTATGGCCTGCGGCCCAAATTGAATACAAGTTCATAGCCCAACAGAAAATTGTAAGTTGGATTTCGGCCCATCACTATTATTTAGCCCATGTTAATTTTCTTTAAAAAAAAGAAGCTGCGATGCTTTGGTCCAAAGAAAGAAAGAAAAAAAAAATAATAACAACCAGCATAAACGAACGTTCTCTTGGTAGGCCTTACAATTTATTCCACCTAATACTAATGTGCTATAAATTAGCACTATCAAAAAGAGAAACTTTCGGTTCTTTGACTCCTTATTTTACCGATCAGAAAAGAAAAAGGAAAACGCATCATCATCATCATTTATATCTAACTTAACACTATCATTATCCATTTATTAATCTCATACATAACCTCATCGAATACGAACAGAAAACTGAAGCAAACATATATTGTTTTGTTGGTGCTGTTTTGATATCATATAAAAAATTACAATAATAGCCGGTTGGTTGTCTGTGGTGGTTATCAGGTTAAATAGAAAACATAAAAGAAAAGGAAGAAGAAAAGTGGTGTATTGTAGGGTTGTGGTTCAAAGAAGATGGTGAAAGAAAGGTGATGGTCGCGTATAACAGCAACACTCCGGGTAGCAAGTGCAGCAAGTATTTGGGTTTGTATCGTGGTTGATACTCAACCATACAGATAGCAATAACAAGTTTACACAAGAAGATGTTTGGGTCGGAAATTTTGTAACCAGACATAGATAGTTGCTTGTTGATCATGGTTTAATGAAGGTTAAGCGATGATGGTATTGAGATTGAGTTCTCACGGCTGAAGTTAGAGACGATGTTTCGGTTGTAGTTGTGATGTGCTATGGTAGTTGTGGGTTTAATGGTGATGAAGATGTTTCAATCGAAGAGGGTGGAGATGGTTAACAAGTGGTGGAGTGGTGATCAAGGAAGTGGTTAGCTTTCAAACGTACACATGAAATAGAAACGAAGATATTAAGTGGGTGTTGTTTTGGCTCGAATGGAAATAGAAATAGTGAGCCTAGTAGCCATCTTTAATGGTGGAAGTGGTGTTGATTAGAGTGACGGGCTCGTGGTTGCAAGTTGTGGTTTGTGCCTCGATTAAAAGAAGATGAAGAAACGGAGATGGTTGTCGATGGTTTATGAGAGAGGAATGGAGAAGGAGTATGATAGGTCAGATCATGTTGAGATTGAGAGAAATGATAAGATAAAGAGAGATTCGGTATGTAAGCATGAGACTCGGTATTAGAGAGAATCAGTACAATTACATTCCATAGCTTCTAGAACTCGGTTACAATGCAATGGCTATCTAATTAGGACTACTTAGGTTCCTTATATAGCCCTCTTCTAAGGAACATTCATTTAAGCTTATTTTCACATTAACACTATACAACTTCGGGGTCCTAACAATCTCCCCCTTAGTGTTAAATGTGAACTTTACAACATAATCCTATTTTGAAATCTTGAGAGGTCCAAACGTTAGTTTCCATCGTGTGCCATCTGGTTTCGAAACTTCTACTTGATTTTCTGAAACTTGTTTAGAAGGTTTCCAGACACCCCACGCTTTTCTTGGATCTCCCTCATATAATGGATATTCATCCATTTCCTTGAAATATCTTCTCTTTCTCTGTCCACGAAGTATCTCAAACTGTCTTGTCCGAACTCGGAGTTTCAGACGAGCTCTTATATGCTTTATTAATTTTTCAAGACCCATTATCATGTCAATGTCATGGAACTTGCTTTGATGAATCTTAAGATACTTCAATGCAGCCTTAAGTGTTCCATCTGAATATTTGTTCAGCTCTTCAGTACGAATGAACACCTTTTCTTTTTGAGAATTTACAAAAACAAACCCTTCGGGTTCGCATTGCATTTGAAACATCCTCATATCCTTTAGTCCCTCTGTAAATTGATTCAGACACGTAATTCGAATCTTTTTCCTTTTTGCTTCGAGACCTATTTGAAAATCTTCACGTCTCATCAGTTCAATTGTCTCCATCATGTATCTTTTCACACCTTCCAAAGCTTGAGCCTTAGCAAAAGGTCGATTGATGATGATACTGAGGTAGTTGTAGATGTGAATGATGTCAAGCATGTGAAGATTATGAAAATCTGCTTCTGTGAACTTGTACTCTTTCTCATCTTCTCTAATAACGTGGAACTGACCGATGACGTCTTTCTTTTCACTTATCTCTACTCCGACTCGAGTAATATTCAACATTTCTGAAATACGATATTTTCTTTGAAGCCACAAATCATCTTCATCTTTGTTGATATGTTTTCTCCACATAAACTCATACCAATTCCTTTCACTTGCTGGAAGCAATCGTGAACCTCTATAAGTAAACCTTTTACTCCTTGGTAATTCATTGATGCGGAAGATCTTGTAAGCATTTTCCTCGATGAATGTATTTCGTAACGTTATAAAATCATGTTCTACTTCCAACAATAATCTTTGCTCCTGATTCTTAAAGAATATTCCATGATTGTATTTGAATCAGGAATTCACTGTTTCACTTGATGTAGGTGTACCAGAAGTTGAACTTTCATTAGCATTTGTTAGATTTGAACTCGATGAGGGTGTAGAATTTGATGAATGACCAGTAGGATTTGTTGCATCATCATCTTCAATATGATCAAAGATCTCATCTTCATTTGGATTAACATAAAGATTGTCTTCATCGTCATCAGAAGAATCCATTTCATCATCACTTTCTATTACTGGTTCAGGATTCTCTTCATCTACAATCTCTACATCTTTCGGAATTGAAGATACTGATGATAACTTGCTTAGAATGACAAATCCATCGTCATCCGTCTCTTCAAGATAGAAATCACTCAAGTTCAAATCCTCATCTACCAGTCCACTATCAGCCTCATTATGAACAATTGGAATTATAACTTGCTCAGGCTCCTTATCATCAATTTCATCATGTGTAGAAACCATTTCTGATTCCATCTGAACTTGTTGAGCTTGTGAAGCTGATGAAGACCTTACACCACCACCCTTAGTTGAAATGTTTGACGTTAGATATTCTACATCTACTCCTATCTCCCCCTCATGGCTATTCTGAGGATCAGAATCGTCATGTTCATCATCACGGTGAGGACTCAACGGAGAAGAGCAGGAATTAAGTGGATATCGAACACGAGCACGAAACAATGCTTGAAGCGAAGTGCATCGAAGAACATCTAGATTGACTCTAGAAAACATACGACTGAAATATTCTTGCTCCAAAGCATCATAGAAAAGTGGTAAACGAGAAGGTGATGGTGGAAAAGTAACAATAGGAACACCAGCAGCAGCAACTGTTGAAGGCGATGTCAGTGGAAGTGTTTGGGTTGCCGTGAGGGCAGGTAAGGATGATTGTGCAATATTATTCTTATATGTAGGGCTGTACATACTACTAGTCAGATTCGTGATATCCCCTTCTGATGGAGGTTGGGTAACAACCGGAGTTGTCACCGGCGAAGTTTCTTTCAAAGCATCCGCCTCCATGACTTTGGTCTCATGGGACTCTGACAGAGTAGTAGAACTACCCATCTGTTTAGTTCTCGCAGAGATATTGCTATCCCCGACTCCTGAAATCATTGATATACCATGAGGTGGCACATCTCTTTCAGTTAAAGAATCTTCCTCCAGACCCTGAGATTCAGAATCCGGAAGAGAAGTGGTTTGAACCAATGGATCACTTTCATGAAACAAGGGAACAGTCTGCTGGAAGTTTGATAAATATCCCGAAGGATTGTCATGTTGACTCATTTCCATGGGACGCAGCAGATCTTCCTCATCAAGATAAGCCGGACCTCGAGACCCTGTTGTACGTTGAAGTACAGGAGGATTTCCAGCCGATACGCAGGGTGCCTTTTCAAGATTTTTCGGCTCCCCTTCGGCAGTTCTAGACTTCAATGATTGAGTTTCCTCAATCGATTGAGTCAACGCAGACTTTACTGCAGAGGAAGACTTTACTTCCTTAGATTCCAAAGCACCTTGCTTTGTAGGATTTATTATTAAGTTCTGTTTAGATTGGATGGGCTTAGTGGTCGTTTTACCATCCGTGCGTTTAGATCTCTTGCCTACCGAAGCTTGCGCTTCATTTATCGTAGGGCTTACTGTTATTCTTGAATGTGATACGGAGATGGGTGAGGGTGACCTAATTGGCTCTAGGTCTTGGTCCGTATCACCACTGGTTGGAGTAACTGTTTGGCGGACGATGGGTGTTGAAGTCCTAGATCTAGTTACTCGTTGGGTTGGCGGAGTCTGAATCATCTCATCAGGCATGTATCGAGTTCTCTTAGGAGAATGTTTAGGAGATGATTCAGATGCTGTTGCTGAAGTGTCACTGCTTACTTCGGGTCTTGTGGAAAGGGTTGGTTCAATCCTAGTTGGACTAGGTTCCCTAATCCTCACGGGTTGAGCTTGGTGTGCTACCCTAGATCGTTTGAGGTTCACCCTAAGTGGAGGATTAGCTGGCCCGGGTGGTTGAACTACAGGTTCCTCTACAACCTCTGGGGCTGGAACCACGGCAGGTTAAACTTGTGCTTGTTGTACCGGGTTCGGAAGAGGTATTCTTACAACCTGAAAATAAGAACGCATACGAGCGTCTTGGGGTTCAGCTAGCCTCACTAGCCAATTTGGAATTGGCGCAGTGAATTGATTATCAGACACCATAGGGGTGTTCATCTTCAGCTCTCCAAACCTTTTCATCTGTAATCCATGTGTACCTGGTACAAAGATATTTGCATTTCTGCAAGCATTGATAGCATCATGGATAAAGATACAAAAAAACCATTCATAAGGGATGTATGAACCCCTTGGCTTTTTAACCTGTGCCTGAACCAAATCCCATATAAGTTCTGCATAATCAGGATTCTCTACTCTTGTGAATGAGTAGAAAAGTTTGAGCATCGGCACATTTAAGCTATCAGATCCACTTCTTGTCATCAACAAGCATCTGTTGATGATTGAGAAGATCACATACCACCTTGAGTGCAGATATTTCTTCTGAAACTTAGCTGGTGGAACATTGGTAGCTCCAACATAACTAAGATCAAAGACAGAAGTCATCATTTGCTGAGTAGCAGGAAAAGCAGGAGCATTCTGTACAAGAGGAATTCTGAATATCCTCTTGAAGTCTGCTTTTGTGATACTCCTGAATCCTTGTACTCCTCTCAGCCTAAATTCAAATCTGGCTGGTTCGCCCTGTGGATTAGTAGCATTTGGTTGTGTGGCCTCTACAAATCTGATTGATCTGTTAAGAATATCCAAGTCTGTTTCTGGCACACTAACTGTGGAGCTCAGAGCAGGCCATAAAATATGCCTCTCTAGAATTGCAGTCCAATATTTGCAGGGAATATTGGTTTCAGAGTTGATAAAGTGATTGTTCACCATTTAGCTGTATAAATAAGAAATAGAAGACCACAAGATATTTACCAAAAAGCATATAGCTTTATTCTTATTTGCCTTTGAAATCCTTTTTATATTTTTTAAATTTTAAGATTTTTATGGTTTTTCAAATATAAAAGTCTTTTATTCTCAAATATGAACAAATAATTGACAACCATGACATTCATATGATATTCATCTTAGTACAAAATCATCATGCAAAGTCAATTATATAACGCAAGGAATCAAAACAACACTTAGTCAATTTCAGCACAATTCAAGCAGATTCAGTAGTTATGAAAACTTTAGATTCTGTAACCAAATAAGCTTGAGTTTTCATATCAGAAAAATATAGAATAAACATGTTAAGTGTTTGAAGATAAAAATCAGAAAATTTCAAGGTACCAAATTTCAGACTCGGTATCAAGAAGGAAAACCAGATTCGGTATCTTCAATAATTAACAGAAAGTCACTCAAACATGCATATTCTATCACATATCATGTAATTTCACAACCATGATCAAACAACCATTCAATTACAAGCATATTAACATGTTAATTGTATGAACAAATTCGGTATCAAGATAAGAACACATTCGGTAGATACAGAATCCATCAAATAAGCAATTAAACATGTAATCAGGCTCGGTCAAATGATAGATCAGTCAATTTAACTCAGATTAGACAAGATTTCATGTTGATTTTCCAAATCAATTGAGTTTAATCAAAGATTAATTGAAATCGACTCAGACTCGGTATAATCAACAAGATTTCAAAAATTAAAGAACATAATCCAGTTATTTTGAACTTTTCTGGTTGATAAAAACATAATTATCTCAGATCTACAATAATATATCTTAAACATTGATTAAAATGAACAATTACCAAGAATTTGAAGAAACAGAATGACGGACTCGGTAGAATTAGGCAGGTTCGGTATAATCAACAGACTCGGTAGGTAATTAATAACAGTAAGAGTAATGTTTGACTTTGACTCTCCTTTTATAGATACCGAAGGTAAAATACCGAATGAGCTTTACAGAATGGGCCTAATATACCGAATTCAGTCCAATTTTTCAAAACATAAACAATTTAACTCCAAATCTTGACAAATTGATTTTTCCTCTTGAAATCCATTTCAATCTTTTCATGAAAAACAATTCTGAGACAATTTTTTGAAAACTTTGAACTTACCGAATATGTACAGTTGGTTGTCAGACTCGGTAAAATGCTAAAAATAGCATTTATTCAGTAAAATTTAAATATTTTTGGATTTTATCTTTTCCAATTTTTATGAATTTTTCAAAATAAGATTTGTACTTAAAAGAACTTTGAATTTTATACAAAGTACAAATCTCCAGTGATACCAATTGTTGACACGGGTTGCATACTGAGATATATAAAAGCCATAGTGAATTATTTCAGATAAAAATAAAGAAATTTTGAATTCACTTTAGAAAAACAATATTTTTGAATAATTTTCTCAATTTCTCCCTTTTTCTCCCCTCAAAATGTGATATACAAGAAAGTAAATCAACATTTTGATTATGTTCCCAAGAAAATGAATCAACTCCCCCTTGAAATAGGATATCAATGAGTTACCTCCCCCTTGCGTAACCATTGAACAAATGTACCTAGGAAGTTATCATTAATCTAAAGGCAGTTCCTTAAAGAAAAATTATCTAAAGCACTGAAACTTAGTTGCTCCCCCTAGAAAGTATCTACTCCCCCTAAACGCAAGATCTCAAAAATAAGTCCCAACAGATCTAAGGAATATCAAGCACTATACTCTACCATGCCAATCTCTTTGATCAAGAATTTTAGCCTAAGTTCATCTAAAGGTTTAGTGAACATGTCAGCTAACTGCACTTTAGTAGGCACAAAGTATAATTCTACATCCCCTTTCTCTACATGGTCCTTAATGAAATGATAACGAATATCTATGTGTTTAGTTTTAGAATGCTGAACCGGGTTTCTTGTTATTGCAACAGCACTTTGTGAATCACAATAGATCGGGGTCTTAGAAATCTTAAAGCCATTGTCCAAGAGTTGAGTTTGCATCCACAAAACTTGTGAACAACAGTGAGCTGCAGCAATGTACTCAGACTCAGCTGTTGATAAAGACACACAGTTCTGCTTTTTGGATGACCAACCAACTAGCCTATTCCCCAACATCTGAATTGATCCAGATGTGCTTTTTCTATCAACATGGCAACCACCATGATCCGCATCAGTATAAGCAGTGAGATTGAAATTGGATCCATGAGGATACCAGATCCCAAGGTTAGGTGTACCTTTAAGGTATTGAAAAATCCTAACAACTGCTTTGGAGTGAGATTTCTTAGGGTTGGACTGAAAGCGGGCACAGACAGTTACGGCAAGTGTAATGTCTGGTCGACTTGCAGTCAGATACATAAAAGAACCAACCATGCTTCGATAAAGCGTAATATCAAAGGGTTCCCCATTAGTATCAGCATCCAGTAAAGTCCTCATTGGGGTTGTCATTGGTTTTAAAGCAGTCATTTTAAAACGTTTTAACATATCATTGATATACTTTGTTTGACTGATAAAAATCCCATTTGGTAATTGTTTTACTTGTAACCCCAAGAAGAAAGTTAACTGGTCAAGCATGCTCATTTCGAATTTGCTGGCCATAAGGTCACCAAATTCTTTGCATAAGGCCGGGGACGTGGAACCAAAAATAATATGATCAACGTAAATTTGAACCAAGAGAATGTGACCGTGGTTTTTACAGATGAATAGCGTTGTATCAATCGTTCCACGAGAGAAGCCATTGTCCATCAAATACTTTGTTAAGGTCTCGTACCATGCACGCGGTGCTTGCTTCAGACCGTATAAAGCTTTCTCCAAGTAGTAAACGTGGTTTAGATGAGTGGGATTGACAAAGCCCTCTGGTTGATCAACATAGACTTCCTCTTGAAGATAACCATTCAAAAAAGCAGTTTTGACATCCATTTGAAACACCGTGAACTTCATAAGAGAAGCAAATGCAAGGAAAAGACGAATTGCCTCAATCCTAGCAACCGAAGCAAACGTTTCGTCATAATCAATGCCTTCTTGTTGTCGATATCCTTTGGCCACAAGACGTGCCTTGTTTCGAACCACAATTCCATGAGAATCTTTCTTGTTCTTGAAAATCCACTTTACCCCGACCCGTTGGTCTTGGAACTAATCGCCATACTTTCAATCGTTCAAATTGATTGATCTCCTCTTGCATTGCAACTACCCAGTATGGATCTAGTAAAGCTTGAGCAACCGTTGTTGGTTCAATCATACTAAGAAAGGCTGTGAATAGACACATATTCTGAGTAGCCCTTCGAGTTGACACTGGAGCAGATGCGTCACCAATAATAAGATCTATTGGATGACTTTTAGTCCATCGGGTGTGTGGAAGAGGTTGTACATCAGTGGTATCCATTGAAACATCAACCATTGTTGATGTTGAGCCTTGATCCGATGGATCTGATGTAACATTATCTAATGGATTCAATAGAGTTTCTGGAGAAACAGCTGGAGTTGTATCAACTGATGAATCTTGAATTGGTTCAAGATTATCAGTAACAGGAGGTTGGAGGGAGGATGAAGAAGCAACAGGTGAATCAGTTGGTATTGAATCTTCATCAAAAAGACTTTGAAGAGTCTCCACAGTAGTTGACTGTGATGGTGTAACCGGTACGGCTTGAACATTTGAATCCCGTTGAGGAGTATAAAGACTATCAAACAAGATATCCAGTTCCTCTGATGTAACCGTAGGAACACCCTTCTTCGAGAAAATTGAGTTTTGCGCGGAAGAAGTAATAGCCAGGTTAGGATCGGGTTTTGAACTGAGTTGTTCAAAAGCCATTCCCGAAAATTCATCGAACTTGATGTTAATGCTCTCTTTAATCATCTTTGTCCGCTTATGATAAACACGATAAACAACTTTGTTCGAGGAATAACCAAGAAATATGGCCTGATCGCCATGAGGATCAAACTTTACGAGGCTGTCAAAATCGTTAAGCACATAGCATATACAACCAAAAACACGGAAATATTTGACATTCGGGCGTCTACCATATAATAACTCATATGGAGTTTTATCAAAATGTTTGTTTACAATACAACGATTTTGGGTATAGCATGCAGTTGAAATGGCCTCCCCCTACATTTTTGGAGGTAATTTAGAGTAGGCAAGCATCGTTCGTGCTGCTTCGTACAACGTACGATTACGTCGTTCGACTACTCCATTTTGTTGGGGGGTCCGAGCAGCAGAGAACTGATGTTCAATGCCTTTGTCTTTCAAATAACTATCAAGCGGGTCATTCTTAAATTCCGTCCCATTATCAGTTCTGATGCTCTTAACATGTTTGTTAAAAGAGCGTTGAATCTTTTTAATGAATTCAATGATAATGGCGGGGGTTTCTGACTTAGTTCGCAAAAGAAAAATCCATGTAAACCGGGTATAGTCATCAACAATGACAAGCACATGTTTCTTGCCACCGAGGCTAGAAATACGCATGGGTCTACATAAGTCCATATGCAATAATTGCAAAGATGATGAAGTACTGGGGTTTTGCTTAAGCGGATGATTAGTCCGTTTCAGCTTACCCATCGCACATGATGGACACACATGATGCTTATCATATTGAAAGGTTGGAATACCATCAACTAAATCTCTAGAGACTAGTCGATTGATACCCTTGTAATTCAGGTGTGACATCCGATGATGTCATAACCATGAATTTTCTTTGGTAGAACGAGTGGCCAAACACATGGTTGCATGTGATGGTGCATCATTGAGGTCAATAGTATATAGTGAAGCACAACGTTTACCAACAAGAAGATCATTCCCTCCGGTGGATTGCACCGAGCATTGTCGACGTTCAAACAAAACTTTGAGATCTCCATCGCAGAATTGGCTCACACTAAATAAACTGCACCCCAAACCCTCAACATATGAAACCCGTTTGATTGTTATGCCATTTTACACAAAATCTCCGTAACCCGTTATTGTTGCAATCTCATCATTTCAATGTAACCGTTCCTAGGAATTTGTCAATGAAGTTGACAAGCAAGGATTTATCGCCCGTCATGTGTCGAGAACAACCGGAATCGATATACCAAACACAGACGTCGAAACCCTGTAAATGTGAATTTCCTAGAGTTTAGGTACCCAAAGTTTTTTGGGTCCTTTTCGGTTAGTACCAACAATAAACTTTGGATTAACAACAAACTTTGGATCAATGATGAAATAATCACGTAAAGCATCATGCAGTTTAGACAATAAAGCATCATTTAAAACCACATTACATGAAGCATCATACGCAATATCAATCTTTAGATCGTTATCAGAAGTCTTAACACACAATTTATTCCAAGTAGATGTTTTGTTCACAGACGAAAATTGAAAAACATGAGATGATTTCCTAGGCCGACTAGCAGATTGCTTTGGTTTGGTTGCTACTTTCTTAGTCGTGGACTTAGGAACCCATACAGATTTGTAATTCATGTTTGGATTATGACCTGTGACACGAAAAACACCTTTGTTAGTTATACGTCCAAACTTTTCAGTCGACACATGAGATGACTGATTTTGCAGAATTTCTGATTTGATTGTACGTTCTTTTGCATCATACTCACTTAAATCAGGTTTAGAACTTGTGTGTGTTGTGGACTTAACTGATTTCTTTAAAAGACTCTCTTTTGAAGTTTTTGTCATAGGAATCATAGGAATCTTTTCAGTTAACACAGAACCATTTGGAGAATGAACCTTTTTAACAATATACTGAGTTGTAGAAACAACTTTTGAACCATGATTACCAAATTGAGAACGTAGAGGATTTTTAAGAATAGTAATGGGTTTTACATCCTTAGATGTTGTTGTTCCCTTCCCCTTCTTAGTAATCCCACCAGTACATTCAAGCACATTGGTTGCAACATTAGACGTTTGCTTAAGTGTGTTAGCCTGTTTCATTTGAATTATCTTTTGTTTTAAGCTTTTAATCTCAAGACATAATTCTTCAGCAGAAACTATCACTTCACCCTCCTTAAAAGCATAAGTACATTCTTTCTTAGGCAGTGAAGGCAATTTATCACATAAAGCAAGCATTTGTTCTAATGATTGGCACTTAAGTTGCAAGTCAATATTCTCCTGTTCAAGTTGAGCTACTATACGATTCAAATTACACACAGCAGGCAAATGCAAGTAATAATCATGCAAAGGATCAAGTTGACTTTCAAAATCTATCAAAGGTTCAATGTTCGGTTCATCCTGAGGTTCTACTTTATCATCTAAAGAATTTTGACCTAGAGAATCTGTCTCAAAGAAGACAGTTAGTTCATGTGCTAGGTATGCACGGAAAATATCATCTGGACATGCAGGTAAAGTTGGTAGAATTGGTTTCACATCAAAAATTGGTTCATCAAACACCTCATCTATTGCAGTAATGCTAGAACTAGGTTTGTTAAACACTTCATTCTCAAGCATTAAAATGTATTTCTCTAGCATGAGTGTTGGGATATAAACCAGTCTACGCTTAGGCACATAATCTTCACGTTGCATGTTCTTTTCAGTTTCAACAAGATTTTTCAAGAAATCAGGATTTGATTTACCTATCTTAGCATTGATTTTTTCATACATTAAGCTAATTTGATGGTATTTCCAAGATTTACGATTTATAATAATATCATCAAAATCAGCATCAGAAGCATGTACAAAATGCGATGGTAAACCAGCTTGAAAATAATCAGAATGATATAATCCTGGAATCTTTTTGGAAGCATCTTCCAAAATTTTTGGATCTTCATAACCCAACCCCCACTTTTCACCATGAATCGTTTTTGGTCTATTCATGAAAATCGTTTGTTTTGAAAGTTCCATATCCATGATAGCTTTGGATTGCTCTGTTCGATAGAGTTTTTCCTCATATCGAGCAAGTTGTGCTTTCATTTGAAAAGATTCTTTTGACAATAAAGAAATTTCAGTGTTCTTTTCAATTATGGTGTTTTCCAATTGAACGATTTTCTTGTTTAGTTTTGAAAGTGTGGGTTCATGTTGGTTTTTTAAATCAGAAAGATCTTTTTCTAAAAATTGAACTTTTTCTGCAAGTCGTTCCGATTTTAAACGATAATCAGTTCTTTCAACTTTAATTGGATGAATTGTCTTTTTCAGATCTTCTAACTCAGTTTCCTTAGAGTTGAGTTGGAGAGTCAATTGTTGCACATCCATTTGCAATTTGGATGAGGAAGGTCTGGTCTCATTCATTTTGATTTTATATTTTAAAACTTTATTTTCAGATTTTAAGCCTTTGACTTCTTTTGACATTGAGACCAGATTCTTCATCAAGTCATTTTGCATTTTTATAAAATCAGGTGAGATTTCAGATGATTGTACCTCATCATCATCGGATGTTGAGTCAGAATTCTCCATTGCTTCCTTAGCTTTGATGAGCTTTGTCACCTTGCAAACATTTGCATGTTCCACCTCTGAATCTGAATCGTCAGTCCAGTTAAACCAAGTATCATCAATCGGTTTTAGCTCTCCCCCAGTTTCCACAATCTTAGCCATCAACATTTTCTTCTTGTAGTAAGCTGCGTCCTTCTTCTTAGGCATCTTGCACTCACGAGAGTAATGAAAAGCTTTGCCACAATTGAAACAAATTGAATCTTCCTTCTTGGAATCATCAGCACGTTGTTGTTTAGATTGATCAGCTTTCTTGTAGTACGAGGAAGATGACGAGTTTTTACGTTGATTGCTTGGTTTGCCCTTAAACTTGTGTTTGTTCAAGGCTTTTGTGAACATGGCTGCCATCTTAACTAATTCAAGATGAGAATCATCAACATCAGAAAGATTCAAATCTTCTGAATCAGTTGATTCTTCAACAAGCACTTTCTTGGACAAGCTTTTGGAAGACGTCAACGATTTGCTCTTCTTTTTGGTAATTAGGGCAAGTGGATCACCCGGAGAAGACTCTTTCCTTCCTTCTTGAAGTTTAGACACTTCAGGTTGGTAATGCATAAGAACTCCAACAAGCTCATGAATAGTCAACTTGTCAATCTCTTTAGTAGATCGAACAATGGTTCCATAAGGAAGCCAATCAGCATTGAGCTTTTTGAGAAACTTCATGTTGACTTCAGCATTTACTTTTATGATCTTGCACCTTTTCAACTCATTGAGAACACCATTAAAACGACGATAGGTATCCTTGAGTGGTTCATCAGTTTCCTGCTTGAAATCTTCATAGAATCCCAGAGCCTTATTCAATTTAGTAACGTCTGACATGTCATAACCTTCTTGCTGTCGTTTGATCTCATCCCATATATATTTTGCTGTTGTGTTGCTATCAACATTTTCAAACAATTCATACGGGATAGCTTGCATAACAATATTCTTTGCCTCTATGTCACCCTGAGCTCTCTCACGCTTATCACTAGAAAGTTCATAGACTGGAATTGGCATACCAGTATCCGGATGATAATCAACAACTGGACCATCTCTCAGAGAAGCCCAAATGTGTTTTGCTTTCTCACCCTTATAGTCTATGTACTGAGTGATACGGTGAAGCCACTGAGTGTATTTGCCATCAAACAACACTGGAGGATGGGAATCTGATCCAATGATCAAAGTATCTTGAGTAGACATCTTGAAAATGAGGTAGATTCGGTAAAGATTCTGTATTACACAAATCTAAGATGAAAAATCACAACAATCTGATCAGAATGTCAGATTCTGTAACAGATTCGGTACTGTAGCAGATTCAGTAAAGTAGCAGATTCGGTAAAGATTCTGTATATCAGATTCTGTAAAAGAAACTGATCAGAAATACAAGAGACACACCCAGATTCAGTATAGATTCGGTAATCACAAGAATTGTAGCCTGTAACCACTTAAAATAATGGATTAAGTGATACAGAAACTCAGATTCTGTATTTGATTCGGTAGTCAGATTCTGTATGAATTTGAAGTTCAAACTCAATTCAATCCTTTTGAATTAGATTCTTTAACCTTGCTACACAAAGAAACACGTTAGTATCACACAAAATATCAAAGATACCCAAAGTATAGGATACCGAATGTCAACTGTAGCAGTTGACAATACCGAGTCTAAGTTTAAAACTTAGAAATATGACAGAATCCTTTCTCAAACCACACCAATTAGCTGCATATAATCAAACCGAATGTGATAGAATCACAATCACACCACAATCTGCAACACTTAAGATGAATTTAAGTAATGAAGCAGACTCGGTATGACAGTTACGATACCGAGTGTTGATCAAATCTTCAAAACTTAATGAATTGAAGAAATTGAACCGTCAGAAATGTGATTTAACACCTCACGAACACAACTGAATCCTTAAATCTTCACAAAAATCCAGAATCAAGCTTGAATTAAGCAAAACCGAGATTTTTAGCCACAAACTCTAAAAATCAACTTGATTCTCCATAATTGAAGTTAAAAAGCTGTAATGATGATCGAAACTCTTTCTAAAATACCTAATGCACCTTTGATACTTGGAGGGTGGGAAAACAATTTCTTTTATCGGGATTAAAGGCTTAGCCGCCTGACTGCTGAACTTATCACAAGAATCTGAACGTCAGATTATCAAATTCGATGATACCGAATGTGATTCAAAATACCGAGAGTAATCAGATTCTGTAATCTACAATCTCTGGATCGATATAGTAATGTAGAATCACTTCCTGGAAACTCTGATACCAAATGATAGGTCAGATCATGTTGAGATTGAGAGAAATGATAAGATAAAGAGAGATTCGGTATGTAAGCATGAGATTCGGTATTAGAGAGAATCGGTATAATTACATTCCACAGCTTCTAGAACTCGGTTACAATGCAATGGCTATCTAATTAGGACTACTTAGGTTCCGTATATAGCCCTCTTCTAAGGAACCTTCATTTAAGCTTATTTTCACATTAA
Organism: Rutidosis leptorrhynchoides; assembly: GCF_046630445.1. Classification (NCBI taxonomy): domain Eukaryota; kingdom Viridiplantae; phylum Streptophyta; class Magnoliopsida; order Asterales; family Asteraceae; genus Rutidosis; species Rutidosis leptorrhynchoides. The sequence continues at coordinate 185,754,139 of NC_092334.1, read as the reverse complement.
CACTATACAACTTCGGGGTCCTAACAGTGTAAAACATGAGGATGGGTTTGGTTGATCATGGTGATATATGTATATGTAAATCAGTTAGCTATTTAGATATTCTATCCATATATAATCATACAAATACAGTAAATAATAATAATATAATATAATTAAAAACGTGTACATAAATGTATTAACTCTGCCGACTGTTCTAATGGGATATATTTCGTACCCTGTTGTTACTCAGTGGTGAATAAAAAGTCTTTCAAAAAAATCCCAAACTTTTATATTAATTATATTTATTTATTTTGGTCATTATGGCATAAAATTCGCTCATTAATTATGAAATAAAATTTATATTAATTATTCACTCCCAACCCCAAGTAAAATATAAAAAGTTTTTAAAATTTAACAAATAGCTCCTAAATACATTTTACTAAGTCTATAATTTATAAAACCCATTTTCGGATCACCGTTTATTTTAAAATCACATAAGTTCGTTTCTATTTTGATTAATAACTATCAAAATGACAAACGAGTGCTACGAGCATTTATTAAATAAATTCTAAATCATATATATATTTGTATTCAATATACTTTATATATATATATATATATATATATATATATATATATATATATATATATATATATATATATATATATATATATATATATATATATATATATATAGATTTATAGTAATATCATATATTATTTTATTTACACAAATGAATTAAATCATATAAGTTTCTATTTTAAATTTATATATATATTTAAATATATATGTATTTATTTACAGATAGTGGTTCCTAAATCGTCGGGAATAGTCGAAGATCAAATGAATTCATAGTTCAAAATTTTTGAGACTCAACCTTACAGACTTTGCTTATCGTGTCGAAATCATATAAAGATTAAGTTTAAATTTGGTCGGAAATTTCCGGGTCGTCACAGTACCTACACGTTAAAGAAATTTCGTCCCGAAATTTGATTGGAATCATCATGGCTGACAATAAGTATGTTTTCATGACGCATACGAGCTGAAAATTAAAGTTTTGTCATCATTGAGTAATATGGATAAAACAATTCGCTTAAGTGAAGCGTACGAGTGAAGCTATCACAAAAGAATTAATTGTGAAAAGTAAAGTTTTGTCATATCTTTTGACGTAGATAAGGTTGATTTCCGGAGTTCAAGGGATTTAGAAGAAAATCTTCGTAATAAGATTTTGTTCTTAAGGAAATTAGAATCCTTCTTGGTTAAATGCGATGATCTGTTTTGATTGCCCTGTCGGATATTTCACTATAAATCCACCCTCTTCATTTCCTTTATATTTTGGAGTTCCATCCTTTTATAAGTAAAGCGAATAATGTTCTAGAATTCATAGGTATGGAGTTTTGAATGAACATGACTAACGTTCTAAGAGATAAATTGTAATAGCACAATTTTGATTTGTTAAATTACAAGATTTCCAGAGAAAAGATAGAACTATCAGGAAGATATGTTCTCAAATATGTTTGGAGATTAGATAGAATGTAAGAGTCGTGTGACATAGCACATGCTGATGTTAGGGTATGTGAATCATCATGTTCCATTAGAAACTCAGCATGACTTACTATAATATAATCACGTTGATCAAGTTTCATTATATTATACTAACTCATGCTTCAGTTCCCAACACTACTTCAAAAACATTCATAATTTAAATTCGAAGGTTTACAGAATATAGAAACTAAAACAGTTTCCTTTTATGATATAACACAGATAGCGCGGAGAGATAATTAATATCGGGAGAGAATATTTATGAAGATATCTTCAGAAATATTGAGGATATTTATAATGAAAGATACGATAATATCTTATAATTCTACAATTAAAATGTGATGAAGAAATTCCTTCACAATGATTTAGAACAATTATGGAACAAGGTATTCGCTAAAGATTTTATCAGAAACAGAATCATATGTATTCTTCATGTACAAGTTTAGTCCTTGTGATTTGTTCAGAGTTTCAGAATGAGAGATCATAATTTTAAGAGATAAATGTTATATGTATATATAACTTTTGATGTAGAAACGCTGCGAGATTCACAACACTGATTGTTGATTTGCGGTAATTGGTATGGTAATTCTCGTCATAAGATGCGGATGAGTATACGGTAGATTTTAAATGAACAAATATAATGATTCTTCAGAGAAGCTTAAGTCAATGAGTAATAAAGTTGCTGGTAAGTTTACTGCTAATGTGGTGGAATATAAACGGTTCTCCGGTAACGATGAGGAAAGGCAAACTTATATATCACGGTTATAATAAGGCTAATCCGAATGAAAAATCGAAGTTGGCTTGCTGGAGCTGTGACAAAATTGGCTACTTTGGAAAGGGATTGCAAAGTTATTTTTGATAATAACAATGCCAAAAGATCTAGTATAGATACGTGATAAACGTTTACTCAGGTTTCGAGTGTTTTCAGGTGCATAACTATATGCATAAATCTTTCTTCCGTAGATGAAGTGCGGTTGGTTCATCCTCTCGATTGAGGTGTTTTCAAGAATTATGAAAGGTTTGAACGCAGATTGTAACCGTCAAAATAAAAATGAGGTTTAAGATGAAATCAAGTGGCAAACAAAAAAAAAATTGTTTAGTTTCATATGTTATAATCAATATTTTAATTCATTTTAATTTTCCAATGTTGGTAGTCCACGGTTAACAGTCCACAGTTAGTAATTCAATAATTCATATATAGTTTAATATATAATATTCGAATTAATTAATACGTGTCGTGACCCATTATATACATGTCTCAGACTCGAACACAACTCAAAGTATATATATATTATTTTAGAATCAACCTCAACCCTGTATAGCTAACTCAAGCATTACTGCATATAGAGTGTCTATGGTTATTCTAAATAATATATATAGATGCATCGATATGATATGTCAAAACCTTGTATACGTGTCCCGATATTTAAAGTACGTAAAATAAATAACAAAAATTAAATGACGATAAATAAAATTTTGAGAATTAAAATTGCGATAATTAAATTACGATAAATAAAATGTAATACGGAATTAACAGTTGGCTAGGAACAGTTAGCTAGGAATAGTTAGCGTGGATTCTTAACAAAATTTCTCATAATTAATTTGTTTGTTTCTAACAAATTTTATTTTGTCCAATGTTTTCTTCATTATGCCACTTGTTGGATTCTTATAGTTCAAAATCCAAATATTAAATTGAATGAAAATGGTTATTCTGCGGTGAACGGATACGTATATCTGTGGATGTAAGTAGGATAGTAAATGACTGTTGAATCAGCTTGGAAGAATGTACAGTGTAACTTATTAATGTGAAATTTAAATATTTCTAGGGTATTACCTACCCGTTAAAATATTTTCACCATTAGCAGTTTGTACAAAAGAATTTTTAATTACAATCTTTATGAAAACATATATACATATATATTTTCTTCAGATGTAATCATGGATTTAATGAGTCAATATGATATTAAACTCATTTGATTTATCATTAGAACAAGAATATATAATCTCTAAAACATTAGAGATTACATAATCGTCATGTCGAACGAAGATAAATAATGTAGAACGATTCGTAGAATGTTGATTATGCCCGAGGTACATAATGAGATGTTGAGGCATGTGATGTTGAAACTTGGGCTGTTGGTGGTACTGTTGGTGCCGGTGATGTTGCTGAAGCTGGTAAGTTTTGCACCATGTTTTCTAAATTGATTACTCGAGCGCGAAGCTCGTTGACTTCTTCCATTATTCCGGGATGATTGTCGGTCGAAACGAGCGGATGTATAAGGTTTGGAATTTTAGATAGAATATAATCGTGACGAACTACCCTGTAAATGAGGCTAAAAATGGTGTTTCGGATAGGTTCGCTGGTAAGTGCTTCAGGTTCTTCGCCAAGAGGGCAATTTGGTTGGTGGAAAGGATCGCCTTCTTAGTGTCTCCATTGATTAAGTCAACTACAATCCCATTAGATGAATTGGGGATGGCTGATTGGTCGAATTCATTCTGGTGATGCTGCTTCCAGAGCTTAGGTGAATATCCATGTCGGAATAGCTGTTAGAATTCGAGGAACTTGAACTAGTGGCGAGTTCCATTTCGTACATTTGAATAAAGGATTTTTCGGCATGAAATGATTTCCGGCTATCGAATGGTATTCTAATTACATAGAATATCTCTATATATATAAAACAAAAGATTTTGTAGATCACGGAGGAATTTACGGAATATGACAGGCAAGTCTACAGTAACAGATACGCTAAGATATGAATTATCAGATACGCTAAGATATGAATTATCAGATACGCTAAGATATGAATTTTGTCTATACACTATTCATGCAGTCAATGCAGTAAAACGTGTCTAGGCTAAGAATGATAAGTAGGTAATTTCCTACAGATGATAAGTAGATGATTTCCGACTAGAAATGATAAGCAAAACTTTTGACATGCAGACACGGTCGAAGTGCAGACCCACTAATGCATCTAAATAACTATCAGTTAGACACACTAATGCATGACCTGGTTCGCTAAGACCACCGCTCTGATACCACCTATAACGACCCATCCTAAACTATCTGGACGAATACATTACATTTGGTTACATCGCGAGGTACTTGACCTCTATATGATAAATTTTACAAACATTGCATTCGTTTTTAAAAGACAAACTTTCATTACATCGAAAGTTGACGGCATGCATATCATTTTTATAATATATCCAACTATAATTTGACTTAGTAAAAATCTTGATGAACTCGACGACTCGAATGCAACGTCTTTTGAAATATGTCATGAATGACTCCAAGTAATATCTCTAAAATGAGCAAATGCACAGCGGAATATTTCTTTCATACCTGAGAATAAACATGCTTTCAAGTGTCAACCAAAAGGTTGGCGAGTTCATTAGTTTATCATAATCAATCATTTCCAATAATATAATAGACCACAAGATTTCATTTTTCATAAACATCATTCTCATATCAGGCATTTCACAAACTGCATAGAGATAAAAATCATTCATATGGTGAACACCTGGTAACCGACCTTAACAAGATGCATATAGAATATCCCCTATCATTCCGGGACTCCCTTCGGACATGATAAATTTGAAGTACTAAAGCATCCGGTACTTTGGATGGGGCTTGTTGGGCCCGATAGATCTATCTTTAGGATTCGCGTCAATTAGGGTGTCTGTTCCCTAATTCTTAGATTACCAGACTAAAAGGGGCATATTCGGTTTAATAATCCAGCCATAGAATGTAGTTTTAAGTACTTGTATCTATTTCGTCAAACATTTATAAAGCAGCTCATGTATTCTCAGTCCCAAAAATATATATTGCAAAAGCATTTAAAAAGGGAGCAAATGGAACTCACAATACGATATTTTGTAGTAAAAATATGCATATGACGATACTGAACAATGCAAGGTTGGCCTCGGATTCACGAACCTATATATTTATATGTATATTAACACATATAATGGTAATCGAACAAATTTAGGTATTATTATTAATTGTTATTTTAGTAACTTGTACGTTTCATTAATAATTAAATTTACTATATTTATTTTTATATACATTAAATAGTAATTAATATTTATTACAAACATATTAATATAATTATGTTTTATGTAAATAATATATTTTTATATAGAAAATCTTTACTTGATATATTAATAATTAATAATACTAATAATAATAATGATAAAAATAATAATTTTAGTGTTAGAAATAATAATAAAAAATGATAATAAAAATAATAATGATGAAAACAATGATAATTCTAATAATAATAATAATAATAATAATAATAATAATAATAATAATAATAATAATAATAATAATAATAATAATAATAATAATAATAATAATAATAATAATAATAAATATGAGTAATAAGTAAACTACCTCAAAGAAGTAGTCTAAAAAAATGCCCAAGTCCGGGTTTGAACCTACGACCTCCCGCTACCCAGCATCACCTCTTAACTATTCCCTCTGTTTTGCTTTTCTAATATGATTTACCACCTAATTTTATTTATCCCATTTTCTAACTTCATCTTCTTTCTTCATGATTTAACTCGGCATTTTCATCATCGATATGACTCACCATTATCATCTCATCATCGTCTCTTAATCCTCATCATTAACTTAATGCGCTTACTATCATTCTTTCTTAATCTAACCCGTTATCATCATCAATATAGCCACACATGTACACCATTTCCATGGTACTTATCATCATCAACCCATCACCTAATCCTACAGTTTTATTTAATCTTCGTCATGTCACGTTTTCACCATCTTTATTATTACTATATATCATCACCATCATCTCCATTTACAATCATCATCATTTATATATTGATCGAAACCCGTCTTACCTATTATCATTATCAAACCCGTCAAGAACTACTTCAAAGATCCATAACATAATTCAATTCCTAGTTTTGTGGCCTGCGGCCCAAATTGAATACAAGTTCATAGCCCAACAGAAAATTGTAAGTTGGACTTCGGACAATCACTATTAATTAGCCCTTGTTAAATTTTTTTTTAAAAAAAGAAGCTGCGATGCTTTGGTCCAAAGAAAGAAAGAAACAAAATAAAAAAAAATAACAACCAGCATAAACGAACGTTCTCTTGGTAGGCCTTACAATTTATTCCACCTAATACTAATGTGCTGCAAAGTAGCACTATCAAAAAGAGAAACTATCGGTTCTTTGTGTAGCGACCCGTCCTTATCCACCTGGACGAAGTCATCAACATTTGGTCCCATTGCGATGATCGACTCCAAGTAATGTCCTTAAATTGAGCAAATGCGCAGTGGAAGACTTAATTCGTACCTGAGAATAAACATGCTTTAAAGTGTCAACCAAAAGGTTGGCGAGTTCATAGGTTTATCATAACAATCATTTCAATATTTTAATAGACCGCAAGATTTCATAATCATAAACATAATACACTCGCAAGTGTATGTAAAGCATTCTAAGTGGTTGAGCACTTGGTAACCACACTTAACATTTAATCACGTCGCATATTCCCTTTATTATGAAATCTCACTACACCGTACCAAGTGTAGTCACCGAAACGAAGTACTGTGCAACCGTTGAATACTGGTCGTCCAGTCCGGTTGGGGTTGTCAGGCCCGATAGATCTATCAACAGGATTCGCGTTTACAATACCCATGTAAATAGTAGTTACCAAGCTACATGGATTATGCCAGTGGTACAACTCAACGTAGAATATATTTTTAAGTACTTGTGTCTATTTTGTAAACATTTATAAAAGTAGCGCATGTATTCTCAGCCCAAAAATATATTTTGCAAAAGCAATTAAAAAGGGAGCAAATGAAACTCACCTAATGTATTTTGTAGTAAAATACATATGACGAAACTGAACAATGTAAAGTTGGCATCGGATTCACGAACCTATATCATTTATTTATATTAAAACATATAATTATCATGTAATAACAATCAAACTAGTTTATATATATTTTATTTATTTAGTTTAGTCATATATTTGTTATTTTAAAAGTTATATATATTTATTTTGTAATTTAATATTTATACCTATAGTTATATTAATAATAAAGATAATATTACTAAAAATAAATAAAAACTCATATGTTAATAATAATAATAATAATATTTGTGATAATAATAATGTTAATGACATTAATAATAATAATACCTTTTCTAATGATAGGAATAATAATAATAATAATAATAATAATAATAATAATAATAATAATATTATTATTATTATTATTATTATTATTATTATTATTATTATTATTATTATTATTATTATTATTATTATTATTATTATTATTATTATTATTATATTTATACCTAAATAAATGATCTACGCGGTTGTTTGTTATCTCCCCCAAATCAGATCGAGCATTCCATAGCCATAGCCAAAACAAATAGCAGAAAAAAAAATCATCCTACGACCAATCAACCAATTGTCTTTATCATCAACAGATCCATCTAACAACAATCACCGAGGTACCATAGGTCATCGATTTGTTGTCATCATCGTTCAATCATCCTCATCAGTCCGAATCATCGTGGTTACAGAAAATCGAAGCAAAACTGAGGTTTGTTCAACTAAGAAGAATCAATAATCAGGAACTGTATTAATTATCATTGATTGTTATCATCATCGAGTCACAACCAGCAACAAGAACAGTGGTTCGTGTTCTTATTTATTTACTTATTGATTTATATAAATATATATTTATTAGCCATCAGTTATTACTCAATTCAATCAGATTTACTGCGATGTAATCTTTCTGTTTGATTCGAATATGAAAGCTTGGAATATTTTGTTTCTTTTCTTAAATTGTAACCAGGTTCGTTTTATGTGAAGAATTCAAGAGTTTTATGGCTGGTTCATAGCTTAACATTAGAAATCGAAGGTGTTCTAGCTTGATGGTTTTGCAGGTGTAGCAGTAGTAGGATGGTGGTTCAAACAGAAGGGTAACAGGAAGCAGGAACAGGAATGAAAGTAGCAGCAACTAAGTGATTGAGAAAAGTGATTAAATAGTGATCGAATGACAGTAGGTTTTGAATGTTTTATGTTATGTTTTGGATGATTGAAATAGAAAGAGTGGTGATGAAGTGGGTCTTTTCCATTGGTGATGTTTATATCTAAGTAGGAAGGTGATCGATTATGCAAGGAATGAAGGAAACATAAAATGCAAGTGAGGGTTGACAAACTGGAAACAGAAAAATAGTGGTAGCAATCCACTTCGAACTAAAAACAGGAAATCAGTTTAAGAGATGGGTTCGTGATCAAGGGTGGTCTCGTATAGAGGTTGTGTTTATTTAATAACAAGAAGTAAATAAGAGGTTCAAGTGATGGATTATAGTTTTGTTCGAGCTGCACTTAGTCGTGATGGGTTAATGTGGTTTTCTTGATTTAATACTAGCAACGAAACAACCGAATGATAATAGTAGCAAATGGGTTTTGATCAAAAATAACAAGTCTTAATTGTGGTGTTTTAATGGTTTATGGTTGTTGAGTTTGTAACCAGAGAAAATAAATAATTGGTAGGATGGTGAACTCCTTTCCATTAAGTAAGGGAGTAATATATGTATATATAGCTCATAGTGTGCATATGTATATGTATAATATATAGATAGAGTTAGGGAATATATCATATTCTGAACAAATAAATACCAACAAAACATAGTACCATTTAATATATAAATTATTAATTTGAATAGAAGTGAGATGTGAAATGAAACAGAAAGTAGAAACGGGTATCAATCAAGAAAGAAAATAGAATTAGGGTGTGACTGTTGCATGGTTGACATGTTTCATATATCATATATTTATATAGTATAATAATATTAATAGCAACTAGTTGATAATATAAATATTTGAAATATAATAAACGTGTGATACAATGAAACCATTGGGTGTTTGTAATTATGCAGTCGACATCCAGACAATATTTCATATTTCGTGCTCCATCGTTAATCAGTGGCGGATAAAGTACACGGAAAAATCTCATATTTTAGATTAAATATAGTTATTTATTTTGGTCAATAGAAGTGAGAAATAAGATCAAAAATATTCGTCTACTATTAGAGCTTAATCCCAACTAATAAAGTACGTTGTATTAAAACTCAACTTAAAATATCTAAATATATTTTTAACAAGTCTAAAATTTATATCATCTAATTACAGAACAACGTTTATTATTAAATTTTCATAAATTTCAAATTTTAACTTGTTAACTATCAATCGAATGACAACAAATGCTATAATAAATTTGAAATCATTTATATTCAAATTACATTGTATTTATTATGTTTTAATAACAATTTAATTATTTTGTAAATTATAATTAGTTCAAATCATCAATTCATATAATACTTTATTTACTATTTCTAATTATTATTTGTACATACATATTTATTTATAATCAATTGTTCGTGAATCGTCGGGAATGGTAGAAGGTCAATTGAACAGTTCAAAATTTTTGAGACTCGACCTAATAGACTTTGCTTATCGTGTCAAAAATATTAAATCATATCGAGAGTTTGATTCAAAATTAGTCGAAATTTTTCGGGTCGTGACACTTTGACTCCTTATTTTACCGATCAGAAAATAAAAAGGAAAATGCATCATCATCATCATTTATATCTAACTTAACACTATCATTATCCATTTATTAATCTCATACATAACCTCATCGAATACGAACAGAAAACTGAAGCAAACAGATATTGTTTTGTTGGTGCTGTTTTGATATCATAAAAAAATTTACAATAATAGTCGGTTGGTTATCTGTGGTGGTTATCGGGTTAAACAGAAAACATAAAAGAAAAGGAAGAAGAAAAGTAGTGTATTGTAGGGTTGTGGTTCAAAGAAGATGGTGAAAGAAAGGTGATGGTCGCGTATAACAGCAACACTCCGGGTAGCAAGTGCAGCAAGTATTTGGGTTTGTATCGTGGTTGATACTCAACCATACAGATAGCAATAACAAGTTTACACAAGAAGATGTTTGGGTCAGAAATTTTGTAACCAGACATAGATAGTTGCTTGTTGATCATGGTTTAAAGAAGGTTAAGCGATGATGGTATTGAGATTGAGTTCTCATGACTGAAGTTAGAGACGATGTTTCGGTTGTAGTTGTGATGTGCTATGGTAGTTATGGGTTTAATGGTGATGAAGATGTTTCAATCGAAGATGGTGGAGATGGTTAATGAGTGGTGGAGTGGTGATCAAGGAGGTGGTTAGCTTTCAAACGTACACATGAAATAGAAACGAAGATATTAAGTGGGTGTTGTTTTGGCTCGAATGGAAATAGAAATAGTGAGCCTAGTAGCCATCTTTAATGGTGGAAGTGGTGTTGATTAGAGTGACGGGCTCGCGGTTGCAAGTTGTGGTTTGTGCCTCGATTAAAAGAAGATGAAGAAACGGAGATAGTTGTCGATGATTTATGAGAGAGGAATGGAGAAGGTGTAAAACATGAGGATGGGTTTGGTTGATCATGGTGATATATGTATATGTAAATTAGTTAGCTATTTAGATAGTCTATCCATATATAATCATACAAATACAGTAAATAATAATAATATAATAAAAATTATAATATAATATAATTAAAAACGTGTACATAAATATATTAACTCTGCCGACAGTTCTAATGGGATATATTTCGTACCCCGTTGTTACTCAGTGGTGAATAAAATGTCTTTCAGAAAAATCCCAAACTTTTATTTTAATTATATTTATTTATTTTGGTCATTATGGCATAAATTTACTCATTAATTATGAAATAAAATTTACATTAATTATTCACTCCCAACCCCAAGTAAAATATAAAAAGTTTTTAAAATTTAACAAATAGCTCCTATATACATTTTACTAAGTCTATAATTTATAAAACCCATTTTTGGATCACCGTTTAATTTAAAATCACATAAGTTCGTTTCTATTTTGATTAATAACTATCAAAATGACAAACGAGCGCTACGAGCATTTATTAAATAAATTCTAAATCATATATATATATATATGTATTCAATATACTTTATATATATATATATATATATATATATATATATATAGTAATATCATATATTATTTTATTTACACAAATGAATTAAAGCATATAAGTTTCTATTTCAAATTTTTATATATATATATATATATATATATATATATATATATATATATATATATTTAAATATATATGTATTTATTTACAGATAGTGGTTCGTGAATCGTCGGGAATAGTCGAAGATCAAATGAATTCATAGTTCAAAATTTTTGAGACTCAACCTTACAGACTTTGCTTATCGTGTCGAAATTATATAAAGATTAAGTTTAAATTTGGTCGGAAATTTCCGGGTCGTCACACACATCAACATATTTGCACTTGAAGAAATGATCTGTCAGTTCTTTGGTTCTTTCAGTTTCTTCTGGAGCAAAATCTGTAGGGACCTTCTCAGCACATTCCAGTTTGTCAAAGACTTTATCATATGATTTAACGATGGCTTTTACTAACTTAAGAGATGTAGCTTCTTGTTTCCCGTCAGCAGTGAGTTTAGCTTCTTGCTCCCTAAGCCTCAATCTTTTAGCATACTCAGCATCATCAATTCTTTGTTGTTCAAGTTGAACACTTGTAATGTATTCATTTACTGTGATGTTCAGGGATTTTGCTATTGCAATCAATTTCCTGCCTTCATCAATTGTCAAGGCATTGCAATATTGCTCTAAGTCCATATCCAGCTGCAAAGCCTCATGGAAGAGGGCTTTCTCCTCATCATTGTGGAGTCTGTAACCACTATTCATCAAATACATACCAATATCAATGTTGAAATCTATGGCATCGATGTAGAATTGATGGTCAAGAGGATGATACAACATTCTGATTTGGCGTATTCTTTCTGGTCTCCCTGCTGCTTGCATGTTCAGCAAATCTGCAACAGGTTTTTCAAGCCTATAAGCCTCCCTTTCTTCTGGATTCATCTTTCTAATATCAGGTTTTCTTTTTGCAGCTGAGTCATCTTCCTAAGTGGCGTGCTTATCATTTAGTTTAGGGGAAGATGGAGAATATACAAAAGGTGATTCTGCTGTGCCTAAAGGACCCACTGGTTCATAGAAATGAAGATCACCCAGTGTCCTGTCAAAGTAAGCAAGTGATTCTGCTGGTAGTGGTGATTGGACAAACGTTGAGCTACCACTACTCCAGACACTATAGTTAGCAGCAACAGCAGAATCATTATCAGTTTTAACTCCCATCTCATCCTCCTTTGCTGGGTCTTCAGTTCTTCTTTCACCCAAAAACTCACTTCTAGCTGGGTCTTCTATCACATCACTCCTTGTTGTGTCTTCAGTACCAGCTGACTGAAGTATCAGCTAGTACAACTGCCACAGTACCTTCACCAGCTGCCTCAAATAAGGGCTCTTTCTTTAGGGGCTGGTTATCCCTATGGGCAGATTTTACCCTTTGTTTGTCAATAGGCTTGGGTTCAGCTGGTGGTTCTTGGGTGGATACTGGTTCTTGTGGAGGCAGTAAGGGATTTATTGCAAGATACTCCCCTCAGCAGCAAACAGATCTATCTCTACTGGCTTCTCAACATCATTATCAAGGATAACACTTCTACTGACTTTGTTCGAGTAGCTGGCTGAGCATGAGATGTTGGTTGGCTGGATTTTATCATACCATCTTGCCATTTAAGAAACACATCGGCTCTTTCTCCCCCTGACCTGTTAGAATCCAATTATTTTTGCATCCCTTTAGGTGTCAAGTTTCTGATTCTTTCAACTCGCTCAGCATACAGCTTTGCATTCTTCTTATCATATTTCATCATGAACTTAGCATTTCTTTTTCTTCCATCTTTCTTATACTAATTAATGCTGAGCAGTTCATTGTGAGTCTCAATTTGTTCACGAGAGAGGCCTCTTCTATGGTAAATTCTATGCCTTTTTCCTGGCAGCATAGTCCTCAAACCTAGTATTGAAAGCAGCATTTAAGTCCTGCTGTTTCTTCTGGTGTCTCTCCATCTTTCTTTTTAATTTCTTTTCAATGGACTGAGAGGCAACAAAAGATTCAGCGAAAGCCAATTTAGATACAGTATCACTGGGCTTGCTGCCAGAACCAATATCATTCATAGGTGTTTCAGGCATGCTGGGTTGAAATTCACCAGCATCCTTGGCACCTACTTCAGTATGAGAGTTGCTGGGCTTAGGGCTAGTTCTTCCTTGATCACCACCATCATCACCATCTCTCCTCTACTGTTTAGGAGCTTTTTCATGTTCATGCTCCCCCTCAGATTGTTTTCTTTTCTTATGTATTTTAGATTTCTTCTTCCCCTTTTCGTCATCAGCAGGGGCAGAAGTGGAGCCTGGGGGAACACTTACATCAAGATCACTATCGAAGTCAGGCATTGAAAATGCAAAGTTGTTCCATTCAACATTAGCAGGAGAAAGGTGAGCACCAGGGTCGACACCATGTTGTTGAAGACAAAGGTTGGACATTCTCACTTCATTTCTTGCTATACCCATAGCTATCTGATTAACACTAGCTCGAACATCAGCTTGTAGATCAGCCATTCTGTGCATTGTCTCAACCAGCCTAACATACACAGAAGTAGGAATCATGGTAGCCATCTGCTGTTCATGTGACTCCAATCTCTCTTCCAACACCCTATTCTCTTCATTCAAAAATCTATTTCTTTGATTTGCAGCATCCAATTCTGCTTGAAGACGGGTGATATGATCAGTATACTCGTTGTGAGAGATGATTCGCTGCTTTAGCTGCTCTTCTTCTTCATAGTGGTGTCGAATTGCATCAACTGATACATCAGCAAAGGCATTTGTTTTAAGTAGATGGGTTTCAATAACAGAAGAGGTAATATAGCCAGCTCGTCAAATAGCTTCAGCCATGCAGTCAACTAGAGTTTCCCTAATGGTCTTGGTAATGTCAGGGGTGATTCTGGCCACTGTTCTGTAGATAACCAGAATAGACAACCCAATAATGTCAGAAGTATCAGTTGAACTTGTTGAGGGTTGTTCAGTAGCAGCCACAATTAGAGTACCTCCATGGGGTAGTGGAGGTGGAAGGTTAGAATCTGACTCATCACCATGATGACCCTCATTTTTACCTTCACCCGAAGGCTTAGAACCACTGGTATCCTTTGCAACATCATCAGCATCATCAGCTGTGAGATCCACTTGTTCATCTTTGAAGCCAGTCACATTATCATGATGACTGGCTATTCCTTACAAGTACCTTTATCAGCATCACCATCAGATGTAGAAGATGATGAGGAAGAAGCTGATGAATCAGAAGGTACTGGCGAATTAAGAATATTTTGCATGACATACTTACCAGTATCTGGATCACGAACAAACTTGAGAGGCCTCCATGTATCAGGCCATGGGGAAGCAGCAGGAGCCATATCAAAGACATGGTAGTATGGCTGCTCGTTAATGTTCTTAAGTGTAATCAGCCTCTCATAAACTTCATCTCTGGATGGCTGGTCCAACTGTGAAAGTAGTTGAGTCAGTTCCTCATCAGGTAATTTGCTGGCCTCAACAAGAGCAGTTTGTGGATTAATTGTTAGCTGGTCCACCTGGTGAGCAACTCTAGGAGTAATGGATACTCCTTTAAAAACAGGTTTAGGAACAACCTCCTCTGGATCTGGTACCTGGCAAACATACTTAGACTTTTCAGCAGAAACCTCAGCCTTAGTAGATGCAGCAGTGGCAGTAGCAGAGGTACTAACATCCAATTATGGTTCTTGTGAACCAGTAGCAGCAGTAGGTGACTGTGCAGAAGGTGGAGTAACAGTGTCCATAGTACCTTGAAATAATGTATCTGGTGTTGTTTCAGAAATATTAAGATTACCAGCAGCATCCACAGTGATGAATTCTCTGGATTCAATAGCAGCAACAGCCGGAATACTAGTAGAACCAGTAAGTTCAGAAACTAAAACCTCCTCAGGAAGAATTACATGAGTAGCATGAGGAGGTTCATTCACCATTTCACCAACTACTTCAGAATCAGTAGTTGGGGCAGTAACATTAGGGATAACAGGAGGAGTAACAGAAGTATCAGCAGTAGGAATCTCTTCATCAACAATAGAATTAGCGGAACCAGCAACCACTTCAATCCCTAGTATCAACAGCATTAGTAGGTTCATTAACATCCTTATTAGGACTAGTACCAGCAGCAACATAAGGCTCGCCAGTACCAGCCACAACACCAGTAGAAGTAACATCTGCTGCCCTGCTAAGATCTGAAAAAAAGTAACAAGTTTTGTTAACAATAGCATAATCAAATAAATTTGACTCAACAATTGCATCTGATGTTGGTCTCTGGGGACAAACGTGTGTTTTAGTTAGCCCTTCAATTGAGACAAAGTGTGGTGTCTGTAAGTGCAGCTGTGACTCTGCTGAATCATTGGCAACACATGATGACTCTGATAGTGTAAGAGTTTTAGCTGGTTTTGATTTATTAGTGTGACTCTTATCATGATTTAAGTTATAAGTGGGCTGAGAAGTAGCATGAATTGGTTCAACATGATGAGTACCCAGCTCAAGTCTGCTTTGGGGGTCAAGTATGTTCTATGCTGGTTATACTATCAGCTGAGGATATTTCTTGAAGTACAATTTTGAAAAATGTGGAGGTGCATGGTTAGAGGAGTATGGGTTGCTACTCCTCTTAACACTAGTTTTAAAACCAGTTAGCTTAATAACATTTAAGTCAGCAGATAAAATATTTTGAATTAAGTTAGTAATTTTTGTTGTTTAGTCTAGAGACGCACCAAGTTCCATAGCAACATTCTTTTTAGAAGTAGCAGTTGAGACTGGTGCAACCTCCCCTGTGGCATGCTTGAAGTTAGTTTTAGCACGTTTGGATTTGCCTGTTACCAAGAAATAGATGAGCAACGGATTCTAATACTAGAAGTGGGTAGCCGGTATATAAGACTAGGACTGTTCTTTATGATCAGAGAGCACTAGATTCTAATACAACTACTGCTTTACCAATATCTATGACGGTGGCAGTTCTAGTTGTGGTAGTTGGCTTCTTCCTTCGAATAGCTGGCTTGCGCTGAGGTCCCTCCCCCTCAGCTGGAGCACTACCAGAGGCATTCAATTGAGTATCTCCAACTCGAGCAACAAGATACTCGAGCATTCCTAGCGTCAGACCAGTATGTGGAGCAGCTGGTGCTGCTTTCGTCATCCTCCCTTGTTTCAATGGTAGGTCGATAGATTCATCAGTAATTTGCTAGTAAGCATCACCCATCTCACTTTCAAACACCAAGCTTAAAAACCTTGGAAAGGGGATTAAATTATTTCTTTTTGGTGCCAGCACCATTTCCCTTAGCCTCAAATAAATTTCAGCGGCATAACCAATTTTACGATTGTACAGCAACTCATGACCAATTTTCAGTTCAAAATCAGAACACTGGTCAAAACTCCCAGATTTTTGGCCGATACAGTGAGTCAGCAGACCGAAAAAGTAATAACACAAGTGTGGCATATTTTTCCTTAAAGTCGTATGAGCCACTGGACCAGTATATCCAATGATTTCCAGTATTTGTCTCCTAAAATCATCACTTATTGGTGAATTAAAAAATGGTCCACCTGGTAATTGAAGAGCACATCGAATAGCATCAACGATGATTGAGCAGGTTAGGGTTTCAGTTACCATGCCACGAACACATGGAGTACCCTGTGGAGTGTTAGCCATTGTGGTAGTAAACCAGAATCTGCCTAAACACGTTGGATAAAAGCGAGAAGGAACACCAGTAATCGATCTGGCAAGAGGAGATTGCCTCACATATTCAATCATGGTTACATAACCAATGTTAGCCTTCGATTTGGGAATCGAGAGAAAATGAGCAGCATTGCCTCTAGATAGGCGAATTTCATCATAAGCAGGAGAAGGATCAACCTTTACCAGACTTGGATGAAGAGCAAATAAAGATTCAGGTTCATTATGTTCCTCTTGTTGGGGTTCAGGTTGTTGCTGCTGAGTTTGTTCAGGTTGCTGTGGTTGTTATTCCTCAGG
This sequence comes from Rutidosis leptorrhynchoides, assembly GCF_046630445.1. NCBI lineage: Eukaryota > Viridiplantae > Streptophyta > Magnoliopsida > Asterales > Asteraceae > Rutidosis > Rutidosis leptorrhynchoides. The sequence goes on along the minus strand of NC_092334.1, from coordinate 185,736,583 downwards.
TTGGTTCACGATTGGTTATGGTTGTTAGTCTGTCATTGATGAAGATTGAAAATGAATGTTTGAAAGTTTGAAGATTTGGGGATTTTTGAGAGAAGAATATGATTGTGAAAATTTTAATAACCGAAGGTTATTATGCAAAGTGAATCACCCTATTTAACCTTTCGGATTGGTGAAAAAGTGCAGGAGAGAGAAAATAGCAACTGTCATATGCAGGCGTATGGGCAGATGTGACAGACTGGCACGTTTTTGAGGGGGCACAGACTGTTGACATGACGTTTAATCGGCTTGAACACTCATCACTCCCATTACGCATTAAATGCAGTAGGTTTTAAATCAAAAATTGAAGTTAAAGACCACAAAATAAAGTTTGTAGTAAATACAAAAATTCTTTTGTAACATTTAATATGTCGTGTATTAAATTTAAATCATTGGGATTAAATGAGGTTCAGTTTTAAGGTATCATTTTAATGTTTTGAGCTATTTATTACTTCATTTTATACATTGTGTAACCATGACATAAAAGACCTTGTTGTGCTGATTATTTGGCATATAGGCAGTAAGCAAAAGGTTTGTGTCTTACTGGTTTGCCCTATATGCTGTAGAAATAGCACACCAACAAAATTGTCTTTTATTTTTAGAGTTCAAGCATACCTAGCTTAGAGATGAGGTAGTTAAAACATTTCTCATCTAAGGGTTTTGTGAAGAGATCTGCTAACTGCTAGTCTGTTGAAATGAAGTGAAGCTCCACATCTCCCTTTTGAACATGATCTCTTATGAAATGATATCGAACATCAGTGTGCTTTGTCCTTGAATGCATCACAAGATTGTTGGTGATAGCAATTGCACTGGTGTTGCAACAGTAGATTGGAGTTTTTGTAACATGAACACCATAGTCCTTCAGCTGGCTTTGAATCCACAGTACCTGAGCAGTACAACTCCCAGCAAAAACATATTCTGCTTCGGCATTAGATGTGGACACAGTATTTTTCTTTTTGCTCGTCCAGCTGACTAGCCTACCACCCAGTAACTGGCACCCACCAGTAGTACTTTTCCTGTCTATTTTACATCTTGCAAAATCAGCATCTGAATATCCAATTAGTTCAAAATCCTGGTCTTTGGGATACCAAAGACCACGTTTGGCAGTACCTTTCAGGTACCTGAATATCCTCTTTACTGCCAGCAAGTGTGACTTTTTAGGATCAGCTTGATATTTGGTACAAAGACATGTGGCAAACATAATATCTGGTGTGCTGGCTGTGAGATAAAGTAGGGACCCAATCATACCTCTATATTCAGTGATATTGACTGGTTCACCATTGGGATCAGCATCTATTTTAAAAGATGCTGCCATTGGAGTCCCTATGTATTTTAAACAGGTCAGACCAAATTTCTTTAACATATCTTTGATATATTTATCTTGACTTATAAAAATTCCATCATCAAGTTGTTTAATTTACAATCCTAAGAAGTATTACAAATCTCTTTGTAAACTCATTTCATATGTCTTTGACATAAGTTTTGAAATTTTTTGACAATGTTTTTCATTTTTAGACCCATAAATAATATCATCCACATTTATCTGTACCAACAAGAGATCACCATCTATCTCCTTTGAGAATCGAGTGGTGTCAATTGTTCTAACTTTAAAACCTAAACCAGCGAGATACACATGAAGTGTCTCATACCATGCTCTTGGTTCCTGTTTTAGGCCATATACAGCTTTGTCTAACTTGTAGACATGGTTTAGATATTTACTGCTTACAAAACCAGGAGGTTGTTTAACATAGACTTGTTCTTGCAGCTTCCCATTTAAAAATGCAGATTTAACATCCATCTGGAATACCCTAAAGTTCATCTTAGCAGCATATGCCAAGAATAATCTGATAGCTTCCATCCTAGCCAATGGTGCATATGTCTCTCCATAATCCAAACCTTATTCTTTTCTAAAACCCTGAGCTACCAATCTAGCTTTGTTTCTGACCAAAATCTCATCTTCATCCATCTTATTCTTAAAAACCCACTTGGTACCAATGATCTTCTTTGTTTCATCATCAGGTTTAGGTACCAATGTCCAAACTTTATTCCTATCAAACTGGGAGATTTCTTCTTGCATAGCTCCTACCCAGTTAGGATCTTTCATTGCTTCTTCAGGACACTTAGGTTCAATGGTAGACACAAAATTCACATGCTTACAAAAAATACTGGTGGCATGTCTCCTTGTCTTAACACCACTAGCCAGATTACCAATAATCTGCTCAATTATATGCTCGTTTGTCCATCTAGTGTTATGAATAGGCGAGCTTGTTGTGGAACATACAACATCTTGATCATCAGCTGGTTCGACAGTATGTACAACAGTAGAAGACAACTCTTCATTGTTAGTGAATCCAGTACCAGCTTGTGATCCTTCAGAACCAGTAGGACTTCAGTTGAGCCAGTAGGTCCACATGGTTTAGACACAGATGGAACAGAATATTCCATTTCATCATCAGAGAACCCAGCATCGTGGATTGGAGAGGGAATGACTGCTGGTTCTGCATCATCATCAAGAGCTTGCTGAGTAGGCTCTTCAAATAGTAAATCTTCATCTTCTTGAATAGAAGGTGAAGTGGGGACCGTTTCATCAAATGTAACATTAATGGATTCTTCAAAATAGCCCCTTGTCTTGTTGTAGACCCTATATGCCTTTGACATGTTGGAATATCCAAGAAATATACATTCATCAGCTTTAGCATCAAATTTACCAAGCTAATCCCTATTGTTTAGAATGTAATAGGGAGTGCCAAATACATGAAGAAATTAAAGTGAGGGTTTTATTTCTTTGAGAACTTCATAAGCAGTCTTCTAATGTCTTTTCACAATTAAAGATCTATTCTGGGTAAAACAGGCAGTATCTACAGCTTCTACCCAATATGAATTTTTTAGCCCAAACTCAGCCAACATAGACCTTGCTGCTTCAATGAGAGTTCTTTTTGAAATGACCCGTTCATATACATTATAAACAATTCACAATAGTTGATTACATCGCAAGGTACTTGACCTCTATATGATATATTTTACATACATTGCATTCATTTTTAAAAAAGACAAACTTTCATTTCATCGAAAGTTGACGGCATGCATACCATTTCATAATATATCCAACTATAATTGACTTAATAATAATCTTGATGAACTCAATGACTCGAATGCAATGTCTTTTGAAATATGTCATGAATGACTCCTAGTAATATCTCTAAAATGAGCAAATCCACAGCGGAAGATTTATTTAATACCTGAGAATAAACATGCTTTCAAGTGTCAACCAAAATGTTGGGGAGTTCATTAGTTTATCATAATCAATCATTTCCAATAATATAATAGACCACAAGATTTCATTTTTCATAAACATCATTTTCATATCAGGCATTTCGCAAACTGCATAGAGATAAAGATCATTCATATGGTGAATACCTGGTAACCGACCTTAACAAGATGCATATAGAATATCCCCTATCATTCCGGGACTCCCTTCGGACATGATAAATTTGAAGTACTAAAGCATCCGGTACTTTGGATGGGGCTTGTTTGGCCCGATAGATCTATCTTTAGGATTCGCGTCAATTAGGGTGTCTGTTCTCTAATTCTTAGATTACCAGACTAAAAGGGGCATATTCGGTTTAATAATCCAACCATAGAATGTAGTTTTAAGTACTTGTGTCTATTTCGTCAAACATTTATAAAGCAGCTCATGTATTCTCAGTCCCAAAAATATATATTGCAAAAGCATTTAAAAAGGGAGCAAATGAAACTCATCTAATGTATTTTGTACTAAAAATACACATGACTATATTGAACAATTGAACACTTATGTCTAATGTAGCGAGAAAATGAAACTCACCTAATGTATTCGGTTTAATAATCCAGTCATAGAATGTAGTTTCGATCACTTGTGTTTATTTCGTAAGGCATTTATAAAAGCAGCGCATGTATTCTCAGTCCCAAAAATATATATTGCAAAAGCATTTAAAAAGGGAGCAAATGAAACTCACAATACTGTATTTTGTAGTAAAAATACATATGACGACATTGAACAAGTGTAGGGTTGGCCTCAGATTCACGAACATATATCATTTATATATATATATATATATATATATATATATATATATATATATATATATATATATATATATATATATATATATATATATATATATATAAATACATATAAATTGTAATCGAACAAATTTATATATATTATTATTAATTGTTTATTATAGAAAATTATATGTTTCATTAATAATTTAATTAACTATATTTATTGTATATATACTTTAGATAAATAATGTTAAAAATAATAATTTTAATGAAAAAAAATAATAATGATGATAATCATAATAATGATAATTAAAATATTCATAAAAGTAATAATAATAGTAATTTTCATAGAAATAATATTAATACTCATAAAAATGATAATAATGATAATAATAATAATGATAATAATAGTAGTTTTTAATAAAGGTGCAAAGTTTAATAATAATGGTAATGAAAATAATAATTTTGATAATAGTACTTAATACTTAATAATAATAATAATAATAATAATAATAATAATAATAATAATAATAATAATAATAATAATAATAATAATAATAATAATAATAATAATAGAATTATAAATAAGAGATTATATCCTTTAAAAGCTTTTGTAAAAAGAATTGTCCCAGACCGGGCTCGAACCCGCGACCTCTCGTTCACCCAAAACTCCCTCAAACCATCAACCCATTCCATTTTTTTCTGATTTGTATTACGCCCATTTTTATATATCCCGTTTTCAGTAATCTCCTACATAAGATCAATTTCTTGGCCCAACTACAAACAAGGCCTAATCTGAAATCAGTTCATTCGTTCAGCCCGTAATATTAATTAAAAGAATTCCACAGCTTGACGTGGCCTGCTGCTACTTAAAACCTAGACCGAGAATGGTTCAAACTTAATAAGAAATAAGTGGAAGTGGTAGGGTTATAAGTGTCGGCCACAAAACAAATAAACGCGTATCATCTGGAGCTTATTCGCATAACTCACTATCCACCTTCATTATCATTCATCAATCAATATCATTAGATAAAAGGAAGAAGAAAAGAAGAAGGGAAAAAAAGACTAGCTGCAGTTGCAGCTCGATTAATATGCAACAGTCACAAGGTTTTCATGGGTTGTCGAACAAGAAACAATAAGGCCGCAGGTTATGATGGTTTGGTGGTTAATTGGTTGTGGTTTGGGTTAGTTGTAGGGTTGTTTAGGTTACGTTTGAATTAAAGCAGAAGGTGTAGTGACCCGAACTTTTCCATGTTTATATATATTAATTGAGATTGATATTTACATGATTAAATGTTTCCAACATGTTAAGCAATCAAACTTGTTAAGACTTGATTAATTGAAATATGTTTCATATAGACAATTGACCACCCAAGTTGACCGGTGATTCACGAACGTTAAAACTTGTAAAAACTATATGATGCCATATATATGGATATATATATAGTTAACATGATACTATGATAAGTAAACATATCATTAAGTATATTAACAATGAACTACATATGTAAAAACAAGACTACTAACTTAATGATTTTTAAACGAGACATATATGTAACGATTATCGTTGTAAAGACATTTAATGTATATATATCATATTAAGAGATATTCATACATGATAATATCATGGTAATATAATAATTTAAAATCTCATTTGATATTATAAACATTGGGTTAACAACATTTAACAAGATCGTTAACCTAAAGGTTTCAAAACAACACTTACATGTAACGACTAACGATGACTTAACGACTCAGTTAAAATGTATATACATGTAGTGTTTTAATATGTATTTATACACTTTTGAAACACTTCAATACATTTATCAAAATACTTCTACTTAACAAAAATGCTTACAATTACATCCTCGTTCAGTTTCATCAACAATTCTACTCGTATGCACCCGTATTCGTACTCGTACAATACACAGCTTTTAGATGTATGTACTATTGGTATATACACTCCAATGATCAGCTCTTAGCAGCCCATGTGAGTCACCTAACACATGTGGGAACCATCATTTGGCAACTAGCATGAAATATCTCATAAAATTACAAAAATATGAGTAATCATTCATGACTTATTTACATGAAAACAAAATTACATATCCTTTATATCTAATCCATACCCCCAACGACCAAAAACACCTACAAACACTTTCATTCTTCAATTTTCTTCATCTAATTGATCTCTCTCAAGTTCTATCTTCAAGTTCTAAGTGTTCTTCATATATTTTACAAGTTCTAGTTACATAAAATCAAGAATACTTTCAAGTTTGCTAGCTCACTTCCAATCTTGTAAGGTGATCATCCAAACTCAAGAAATCTTTGTTTCTTACAGTAGGTTATCATTCTAATACAAGGTAATAATCATATTCAAACTTTGGTTCAATTTCTATAACTATAACAATCTTATTTCAAGTGATGATCTTACTTGAACTTGTTTTCGTGTCATGATTTTGCTTCAAGAACTTCGAGCCATCCAAGGATCCGTTGAAGCTAGATCCATTTTTCTCTTTTTCAGTAGGTTTATCCAAGGAACTTAAGGTAGTAATGATATTCATAACATCATTCGATTCATACATATAAAGCTATCTTATTCGAAGGTTTAAACTTGTAATCACTAGAACATAGTTTAGTTAATTCTAAACTTGTTCGCAAACAAAAGTTAATCCTTCTAACTTGACTTTTAAAATCAACTAAACACATGTTCTATATCTATATGATATGCTAACTTAATGATTTAAAACCTGGAAAAACGAAAAACACCGTAAAACCGGATTTACGCCGTCGTAGTAACACCGCGGGCTGTTTTGGGTTAGTTAATTAAAAACTATGATAAACTTTGATTTAAAAGTTGTTATTCTGAGAAAATGATTTTTATTATGAACATGAAACTATATCCAAAAATTATGGTTAAACTCAAAGTGGAAGTATGTTTTCTAAAATGGTCATCTAGACGTCGTTCTTTCGACTGAAATGACTACCTTTACAAAAACGACTTGTAACTTATTTTTCCGACAATAAACCTATAATTTTTCTGTTTAGATTCATAAAATAGAGTTCAATATGGAACCATAGCAATTTGATTCACTCAAAACGGATTTAAAATGAAGAAGTTATGGGTAAAACAAGATTGGATAATTTTTCTCATTTTAGCTACGTGAAAATTGGTAACAAATCTATTCCAACCATAACTTAATCAACTTGTATTGTATATTATGTAATCTTGAGATACCATAGACACGTATACAATGTTTCGACCTATCATGTCGACACATCTATATATATTTTGGAACAACCATAGACACTCTATATGTGAATGTTGGAGTTAGCTATACAGGGTTGAGGTTGATTCCAAAATATATATAGTTTGAGTTGTGATCAATACTGAGATACGTATACACTGGGTCGTGGATTGATTCAAGATAATATTTATCGATTTATTTCTGTACATCTAACTGTGGACAACTAATTCTAGGTTACTAACGAGGACAGCTGACTTAATAAACTTAGAACATCAAAATATATTAAAAGTGTTGTAAATATATTTTGAACATACTTTGATATATATGTATATATTGTTATAGGTTCGTGAATCAACCAGTGGCCAAGTCTTACTTCCCGACGAAGTAAAAATCTGTGAAAATGAGTTATAGTCCCACTTTTAAAATCTAATATTTTTGGGATGAGAATACATGCAGGTTTTATAAATGATTTACAAAATAGACACAAGTACGTGCAACTACATTCTATGGTTGAATTATCGAAATCGAATATGCCTCTTTTTATTAAGTCTGGTAATCTAAGAATTAGGGAACAGACACCCTAATTGACGCGAATCCTAAAGATAGATCTATTGGACCTAACAAACCCCATCCAAAGTACCGGATGCTTTAGTACTTCGAAATTTATATCATATCCGAAGGGTGTCCCGGAATGATGGGGATATTCTTATATATGCATCTTGTTAATGTCGGTTACCAGGTGTTCACCATATGAATGATTTTTATCTCTATGTATGGGATGTGTATTAAAATATGAAATCTTGTGGTCTATTGTTACGATTTTATATATATAGGTTAAACCTATAACTCACCAACATTTTTGTTGACGTTTAAAGCATGTTTATTCTCAGGTAAATACTAAGAGCTTCCGCTGTTGCATACTAAAATAAGGACAAGATTTGGAGTCCATGTTTGTATGATATTGTGTAAAAACTGCATTCAAGAAACTGATTTCGATGTAACATATTTGTATTGTAAACCATTATGTAATGGTCGTGTGTAAACAGGATATTTTAGATTATCATTATTTGATAATCTACGTAAAGCTTTTTAAACCTTTATTTATGAAATAAAGGTTATGGTTTGTTTTAAAAATGAATGCAGTCTTTGAAAAACGTCTCATATAGAGGTCAAAACCTCGCAGCGAAATCAATTAATATGGAACGTTTTTAATCAATAAGAACGGGACATTTCAGTTGGTATCCGAGCGTTGGTCTTAGAGAACCAGAATTTTGCATTAGTGTGTCTTATCGAGTTTGTTAGGATGCATTAGTGAGTCTGGACTTCGACCGTGTTTACTTGAAAAATGATTGCTTAACAAATTTTGTTGGAAACTATATATTTTTAACATGTGAATATTATGTGATATATTAATCTCTTAACGCGTTTGATATTATGTGATAGATGTCTACCTCTAGAACAAGTCCCATTAACTCACCTAATAATAATGAAGAGTCAAATGTAAATTGGAATGATTCGTGGACTGATTCACAAGTTCCCGAAGAGGAACCGGAAGAAGAGTCGGAACCGGAAGAAGAATCGGAACCGGAAGAAGAATCAGAACCGGATGAAGAAATAGAACTGGTGGGGGAAATAATAAACGGTTAAGTAAAAGAAAATCCTCAACCAACCGACCAAGGTTAATTATGGTCAATGGTGTTTCCGCCAAGGAAGCAAAATATTGGGAGGATTACCAATTCTCCGATGAATCGGATTCCGACGAGAATTCCGATGATGTTATAGAAATTACCCCAACTGAATTTAAAAAGGCAAAAGAAAATAATAAGGGAAAGGGCATAAAAATAGAGAAATCTAATTCCAACCCCGATGAACTTTATATGTATCGTCAACCCCCGAAGTCCTTAAGTTGTAACAATGACCCGGGAACCTCTAAACCACCAGGTTTTTCTAAACCAATGTGGAAAACGACGGCTCGTATTAGGGAAACATCATATATCCCTAGAAACTTGGCAAAACGAACCAAAACTGAAGAAGAAGAAACAAGCGAGTCGGAATAAGATAGTTGTATTCGTGTGGTGTAATATATGTAATATAGTGTGCTTATGCTTTATGATATATGTAAAAATTGCTTGTATTAATAAGTATTTTTTTTATGAATCTAACTCTTGTCTATTTTACAGTATAAAAACACAAAATGGATAGACAACCCAATATTTTAAGAGACCTACCCGGAGACATGATTGTTGAAATCTTGTCTAGAGTCGGTCAGAATTCTTCGGCACAACTATTTAAGGCGAGATCAGTTTGTAAGACATTCGAAGAACGTTCCAAGAATGCCTTGGTTTATAAAAGGCTTTCGTTCGAAAGATGGGGGATATCACATTGGGAACTCCATAAGTTACGATGTGTTTACTTTGACGCATATATTGCGGGGAACCCAAATGCTATTTTACGCAATGGGTTAAGAAATTATTTTGACTCAATATATCCGAATATTGGACTTCGTGATTTAGAAAAAGCGGCTAACATGCAACATAAAGAAGCATGTTATGCTTACGGATTAGTAATGTTCGCTTCTCACCAAAGTGAGAACAAGAACATCGGACTACAACTATTAAACAAAACGTTCCCACAAGTGACGGAGTCGGTAATTGGGGTAAGAAATGAGGTTTTTAGATTGTTACGGGACTGTTGGACATTACATAACCCTCGTCCCTTTGACGACGTTACAACACGATGTCTTATCAACGGCCAAAATGGTTATGTTCCACAAGACCAAGGATGGGAAGTAATCCTAGTAAAACCAGAATGCATGACTTGTTTCTGGACGTATGAATTACGTGTCTTTATTGCCTTTGCTGAACGACTTGTATACTAGCTAGAATTATCTTCACAACCATCTTGTATCAAATTTATTGTGTGCTATATTTCATGATATATGTAAAATAAGCGGTGTTGTAAGTTTGTAAAATATTGTATAAATGTTTGAACGCGAAATATTATTATAATCAGTTTTTCATATAGAATTGTAGTAGTTGAATTGTATATTAGCTACTAAGTATGAACTTAACGGGTAGGTACTACCCGAATTTAAACTTATAAAACGCTAATATGAAGAAAATGCTTTTATAAATGAGTTCATATTATGCTACGAAATACTATTAACTACTCTTAATATTTTGTATGATTAACTTGTTTCATTTGACTATTTTGAAGGAAATGGCACCGACTACTCGAGACACCGTGAATATGAATGAAGAGGAATTCCGTACTTTTCTAGCTTCAAACATAGCCGCAGTACAGGCTGCACTACATACCAACAATAACCTTGGATCTAGCAGTACAGGAAATCATGTAGGATGCACCTACAAAGAATTCACTGCCTGCAAACCTTTGGAATTTGATGGAACCGAAGGACCGATCGGATTGAAACGGTGGACCGAGAAGGTCGAATCGGTGTTTGCCATAAGTAAGTGTACTGAAGAGGACAAAGTGAAGTACGCTACGCATACCTTCACAGGTTCTGCGTTAACATGGTGGAATACCTATCTAGAGCAAGTGGGGCAAGATGATGCGTACGCACTACCGTGGTCAGCATTCAAGCACTTGATGAACGAGAAGTACCGTCCCAGAACCGAGGTCAATAAGCTCAAGACAGAACTTAGAGGGTTACGAACCCAAGGATTTGATATTACCACGTACAAAAGACGATTCACAGAATTGTGCATATTGTGTCCGAGAGCGTTCGAAGATGAGGAAGAGAAGATCGACGCGTTTGTGAAAGGATTACCGGAAAGAATCCAAGAAGATATAAGTTCACACGAGCCCACCTCCATACAACAGGCATGTAGAATGGCTCACAAACTAGTGAACCATATTGAGGAAAGAATTAAAGAACAGACGGCTGAAGAGGCCAATGTGAAGCAAGTCAAAAGAAAGTGGGAGGAAAACGGTGATAAGAATCACCAATACAACAACAACAGCAATTACAATAATAATCGCAACAATTATCCCAACAATCGCAACATCAATCGCAACTACAACAAACGGCCCAACAACAACAACAACAACAACAACAACAGCAACTACAACAATCATCCCAACAACAATAACAACCGCAACAACAACAATCAGAAGCAGCTATGCCAAAGGTGTGAAAAGTATCACTCGGGGTTCTGCACCAAATTTTGCAAAAAGTGTAAAAGAAATGGTCATAGCGCTGCGAAGTGTGAGGTCTACGGACCAGGGGTTAACAGAACGAAAGGAACAAATGGTGTCGGAACGAGTAATGGCGGAGCAAGTAGTGTCGGAGCAAGTTATGCCAATGTAGTTTGTTATAAATGTGGAAAACTGGGCCACATTATTAGAAATTGCCCGAACCAGGAGAACACGAATGGACAAGGCCGCGGAAGAGTTTTCAATATTAATGCGGCAGAGGCACAGGAAGACCCGGAGCTTATTACGGGTACGTTTCTTATTGACAATAAATCTGCTTACGTTTTATTTGATTCGGGTGCGGATAGAAGCTATATTAGTAGAGATTTTTGTGCTAAATTAAGTTGTCCATTGAAGCCATTGGATAGTAAATTTTTACTCGAATTAGCAAACGGTAAATTAATTTCAGCAGATAATATATGCCGGAATCGAGAAATTAAACTGGGTAGCGAAATATTTAAGATTGATTTGATACCAGTAGAGTTAGGGAGTTTTGATGTAATAGTTGGCATGGACTGGCTGAAGAAGGTGAAAGCAGAGATCGTATGTTATAAAAATGCAATTCGCATTGTACGAGAAGAAGGAGAACCCTTAATGGTGTACGGAGAAAAGGGCAACACGAAGCTACATCTTATTAGTAATTTGAAGGCACAAAAACTAATAAGAAAAGGTTGCTATGCTGTTCTAGCACACGTCGAGAAAGTACAAACTGAAGAAAAGAGCATCAATGATGTTCCCATTGCAAAAGAATTTCCCGATGTATTTCCGAAAGAATTACCGGGATTACCCCCACATCGATCCGTTTAATTTCAAATAGATCTTGTACCAGGAGCTGCACCAATAACTCGTGCTCCTTACAGACTCGCACCCAGCGAGATGAAAGAACTACAAAGCCAATTACAAGAACTTTTAGAGTGTGGTTTCATTCGACCAAGCACATCACCGTGGGGAGCTCCTGTTTTGTTTGTCAAGAAGAAAGATGGTACGTTCAGGTTGTGTATCGACTACCGAGAGTTGAACAAACTTACCATCAAGAACCGCTACCCACTACCGAGAATCGACGACTTATTTGATCAACTACAAGGCTCGTCTGTTTATTCAAAGATTGACTTACGTTCCGGGTATCATCAAATGCGGGTGAAAGAAGATGATATTCCAAAGACTGCTTTCAGAACACGTTACGGTCATTACGAGTTTATGGTCATGCCATTTGGTTTAACTAATGCACCAGCTGTGTTCATGGACCTTATGAACCGAGTGTGTGGACCATACCTTGACAAGTTTGTCATTGTTTTCATTGATGACATACTTATTTACTCAAAGAATGACCAAGAACACGGTGAACATTTGAGAAAGGTGTTAGAAGTATTGAGGAAGGAAGAATTGTACGCTAAGTTTTCAAAGTGTGCATTTTAGTTGGAAGAAGTTCAATTCCTCGGTCACATAGTGAACAAAGAAGGTATTAAGGTGGATCCGGCAAAGATAGAAACTGTTGAAAAGTGGGAAACCCCAAAAACTCCGAAACACATACGCCAGTTTTTAGGACTAGCTGGTTACTACAGAAGGTTCATCCAAGACTTTTCCAGAATAGCAAAACCCTTGACTGCATTAACGCATAAAGGGAAGAAATTTGAATGGAAGGATGAACAAGAGAAAGCGTTTCAGTTATTGAAGAAAAAGCTAACTACGGCACCTATATTGTCATTGCCTGAAGGGAATGATGATTTTGTGATTTATTGTGACGCATCAAAGCAAGGTCTCGGTTGTGTATTAATGCAACGAATGAAGGTGATTGCTTATGCCTCTAGACAATTGAAGATTCACGAGCAAAATTATACGACGCACGATTTGGAATTAGGCGCGGTTGTTTTTGCATTAAAGACTTGGAGGCACTACTTATATGGGGTCAAAAGTATTATATATACCAACCACAAAAGTCTTCAACACATATTTAATCAGAAACAACTGAATATGAGGCAGCGTAGGTGGATTGAATTGTTGAATGATTATGACTTTGAGATTCGTTACCACCCGGGGAAGGCAAATGTGGTAGCCGACGCCTTGAGCAGAAAGGACAGAGAACCCATTCGAGTAAAATCTATGAATATAATGATTCACACTAACCTTACTACTCAAATAAAGGAGGCGCAACAAGGAGTTTTAAAAGAGGGAAATTTAAAGGATGAAATACCCAAAGGATCGGAGAAGCATCTTAATATTCGGGAAGACGGAACCCGGTATAGGGCTGAAAGGATTTGGGTACCAAAATTTGGAGATATGAGAGAAATGGTACTTAGAGAAGCTCATAAAACCAGATACTCAATACATCCTGGAACGGGGAAGATGTACAAGGATCTTAAGAAATATTTTTGGTGGCCAGGTATGAAAGCTGATATTGCTAAATATGTAGAAGAATGTTTGACGTGTTCTAAGGTCAAAGCTGAACATCAGAAACCATCAGGTCTACTACAACAACCTGAAATCCCGGAATGGAAATGGGAAAACATTACCATGGATTTCATTACTAAATTGCCGAGGACTGCAAGTGGTTATGATACTATTTGAGTAATAGTCGATCGTCTCACCAAATCAGCACATTTTCTGTCAATGAGAGAAGATGACAAAATGGAGAAGTTGGCACGATTATACTTGAAAGAAGTTGTCTCCAGACATGGAATACCAATCTCTATTATCTCTGATAGGGATGGCAGATTTATTTCAAGATTCTGGCAGACATTACAGCAAGCATTGGGAACTCATCTAGACACGAGTACTGCCTATCATCCACAAACTGATGGGCAGAGCGAAAGGACGATACAAATGCTTGAAGACATGCTACGAGCTTGTGTTATTGATTTCAAAAACAGTTGGGATCGACATCTACCGTTAGCAGAATTTTCCTACAACAACAGCTACCATTCAAGCATTGAGATGGCGCCGTTTGAAGCACTTTATGGTAGAAAGTGCAGGTCTCCGATTTATTGGAGTGAAGTGGGGGATAGACAGATTACGGGTCCGGAGATTATACAAGAAACTACCGAGAAGATCATCTAAATTCAACAACGGTTGAAAACCGCCCAAAGTCGACAAAAGAGCTACGCTGACATTAAAAGAAAAGATATAGAATTTGAAATTGGAGAGATGGTCATGCTTAAAGTTACACCTTGGAAAGGCGTTGTTCGATTTGGTAAACGAGGGAAATTAAATCCAAGGTATATTGGACCATTCAAGATTATTGATCGTGTCGGACCAGTAGCTTACCGACTTGAGTTACCTCAAAAACTCGCGGCTGTACATAACACTTTCCACGTCTCGAATTTGAAGAAATGTTTTGCTAAAGAAGATCTCACTATTTCATTAGATAAAATCCAAATCAACGAAAAACTTCAATTCATCGAAGAACCCGTCGAAATAATGGATCGTGAGGTTAAAAGACTTAAGCAAAACAAGATACCAATTGTTAAGGTTCGATGAAATGCTCGTAGAGGACCCGAGTTCACCTGGGAGCATGAAGATCAGATAAAGAAGAAATACCCGCATCTATTTCCAGAAGATTCGTCAACACCTTCAACAGCTTAAAATTTCGGGACGAAATTTATTTAACGGGTAGGTACTGTAGTGACCCGAACTTTTCCATGTTTATATATATTAATTGAGATTGATATTTACATGGTTAAATGTTTCCAACATGTTAATCAATCAAACTTGTTAAGACTTGATTAATTGAAATATGTTTCATATAGACAATTGACCACCCAAGTTGACCGGTGATTCACGAACGTTAAAACTTGTAAAAACTATATGATGACATATATATGGATATATATATAGTTAACATGATACTATGATAAGTAAACATATCATTAAGTATATTAACAATGAACTACATATGTAAAAACAAGACTACTAACTTAATGATTTTTAAACGAGACATATATGTAACGATTATCGTTGTAAAGACATTTAATGTATATATATCATATTAAGAGATATTCATACATGATAATATCATGGTAATATAATAATTTAAAATCTCATTTGATATTATAAACATTGGGTTAACAACATTTAACAAGATCGTTAACCTAAAGGTTTCAAAACAACACTTACATGTAACGACTAACGATGACTTAACGACTCAGTTAAAATGTATATACATGTAGTGTTTTAATATGTATTTATACACTTTTGAAACACTTCAATACATTTATCAAAATACTTCTACTTAACAAAAATGCTTACAATTACATCCTCGTTCAGTTTCATCAACAATTCTACTCGTATGCACCCGTATTCGTACTCGTACAATACACAGCTTTTAGATGTATGTACTATTGGTATATACACTCCAATGATCAGCTCTTAGCAGCCCATGTGAGTCACCTAACACATGTGGGAACCATCATTTGGCAACTAGCATGAAATATCTCATAAAATTACAAAAATATGAGTAATCATTCATGACTTATTTACATGAAAACAAAATTACATATCCTTTATATCTAATCCATACCCCAACGACCAAAAACACCTACAAACACTTTCATTCTTCAATTTTCTTCATCTAATTGATCTCTCTCAAGTTCTATCTTCAAGTTCTAAGTGTTCTTCATATATTTTACAAGTTCTAGTTACATAAAATCAAGAATACTTTCAAGTTTGCTAGCTCACTTCCAATCTTGTAAGGTGATCATCCAACCTCAAGAAATCTTTTTTCTTACAGTAGGTTATCATTCTAATACAAGGTAATAATCATATTCAAACTTTGGTTCAATTTCTATAACTATAACAATCTTATTTCAAGTGATGATCTTACTTGAACTTGTTTTCGTGTCATGATTTTGCTTCAAGAACTTCGAGCCATCCAAGGATCCGTTGAAGCTAGATCCATTTTTCTCTTTTCCAGTAGGTTTATCCAAGGAACTTAAGGTAGTAATGATGTTCATAACATCATTCGATTCATACATATAAAGCTATCTTATTCGAAGGTTTAAACTTGTAATCACTAGAACATAGTTTAGTTAATTCTAAACTTGTTCGCAAACAAAAGTTAATCCTTCTAACTTGACTTTTAAAATCAACTAAACACATGTTCTATATCTATATGATATGCTAACTTAATGATTTAAAACCTGGAAACACGAAAAACACCGTAAAACCGGATTTACGCCGTCGTAGTAACACCGCGGGCTGTTTTGGGTTAGTTAATTAAAAACTATGATAAACTTTGATTTAAAAGTTGTTATTCTGAGAAAATGATTTTTATTATGAACATGAAACTATATCCAAAAATTATGGTTAAACTCAAAGTGGAAGTATGTTTTCTAAAATGGTCATCTAGACGTCGTTCTTTCGACTGAAATGACTACCTTTACAAAAACGACTTGTAACTTATTTTTCCGACTATAAACCTATAATTTTTCTATTTAGATTCATAAAATAGAGTTCAATATGGAACCATAGCAATTTGATTCACTCAAAACGGATTTAAAATGAAGAAGTTATGGGTAAAACAAGATTGGATAATTTTTCTCATTTTAGCTACGTGAAAATTGGTAACAAATCTATTCCAACCATAACTTAATCAACTTGTATTGTATATTATGTAATCTTGAGATACCATAGACACGTATACAATGTTTCGACCTATCATGTCGACACATCTATATATATTTCGGAACAACCATAGACACTCTATATGTGAATGGTTAAGTTAGCTATACAGGGTTGAGGTTGATTCCAAAATATATATAGTTTGAGTTGTGATCAATACTGAGATACGTATACACTGGGTCGTGGATTGATTCAAGATAATATTTATCGATTTATTTCTGTACATCTAACTGTGGACAACTAATTGTAGGTTACTAACGAGGACAGCTAACTTAATAAACTTAGAATATCAAAATATATTAAAAGTGTTGTAAATATATTTTGAACATACTTTTATATATATGTATATATTGTTATAGGTTCGTGAATCAACCAGTGGCCAAGTCTTACTTCCCGACGAAGTAAAAATCTGTGAAAGTGAGTTATAGTCCCACTTTTAAAATCTAATATTTTTGGGATGAGAATACATGCATGTTTTATAAATGATTTACAAAATAGACACAAGTACGTGCAACTACATTCTATGGTTGAATTATCAAAATCGAATATGCCCCTTTTTATTAAGTCTGGTAATCTAAGAATTAGGGAACAGACACCCTAATTGACGCGAATCCTAAAGATAGATCTATTGGGCCTAACAAACCCCATCCAAAGAACCGGATGCTTTAGTACTTCGAAATTTATTTCATATCCGAAGGGTGTCCCGGAATGATGGGGATATTCTTATATATGCATCTTGTTAATGTCGGTTACCAGGTGTTCACCATATGAATGATTTTTATCTCTATGTATGGGATGTGTATTAAAATATGAAATCTTGTGGTCTATTGTTACGATTTTATATATATAGGTTAAACCTATAACTCACCAACATTTTTGTTGACGTTTAAAGCATGTTTATTCTCAGGTGAATACTAAGAGCTTCCGCTGTTGCATACTAAAATAAGGACAAGATTTGGAGTCCATGTTTGTATGATATTGTGTAAAAACTGCATTCAAGAAACTGATTTCGATGTAACATATTTGTATTGTAAACCATTATGTAATGGTCGTGTGTAAACAGGATATTTTAGATTATCATTATTTGATAATCTACGTAAAGCTTTTTAAACCTTTATTTATAAAATAAAGGTTATGGTTTGTTTTAAAAATGAATGCAGTCTTTGAAAAACGTCTCATATAGAGGTCAAAACCTCGCAGCGAAATCAATTAATATGGAACGTTTTTAATCAATAAGAACGGGACATTTCAGAAGGGGTTTTCGGATAAGAGAAAAAAATATAGCAGGTTTCATCTTTGGTTCTTCTTCATCATATCATCATAGTTTATCAACATCATCATTCGGTCATTATCATCCTTATCACGATTTCATCTAGTCATCATCATCAATATCACCGTGTATGTTAACATCATCGTTCGCCTTTTCCCCTACCCACTTGAAAGAAAAAGAATTTTAACAACACCCACCAAGTAATAAATAAATACGGAGCCATAACATTATTCAAAAGCAATTTGAACAACACAAAAAACAAGGTGGTTAGTGGATACCCCATCTTGTTCCCCTTCTCTCCTCTTTTTAAATCGTGAAAACAGTTTCCAATCATTCGCTTTTGTGTTACTTAAACAGGAACTGCAGCAACATTCAAGTAGGATTCAATGGTTTGTTGTGGGTTTCTATGAACAAAACAAAAATAAAGTAAGTGGGTTTGAGGATGGTGAAAGGTGGTGTAATCGATTTGTTTTAGTTCTTGGGTGGTGTCGTTCGAATGGAAAACAGAAACAATATTAGCGGCTGCAGCGAAGTAAATGGGTTCGGTGATGGTGTTTTACAATCAAGAATGCAGCAGCAGTGTTTATGGTGTTTTGGGTTCATGACTTCAAAAGAAAAAAAAAGTGGATATATATATATATATATATATATATATATATATATATATATATATATATATATATATATATATATATATATATATATATATATATATATATATATATATATATATATAGATGATCATGAAAACCGTAAACAAGTATAGTGGTGAACCAGTTGGTTGTGATGATCGATATATAGTTTATAGATGGTGGTTGTTTTAATCGAAACAGAAAAATATAACCTGTACCAATAGCCATGACTTGTCGCGAGTGAGGGTGGTGATTTGAGATGGTAATAGTTTGTATTCCAATAGAAATAGTAACAGGAATAGCGATTGTTGTTGCAGCAGTTCTTGATGAAATTTTGGAGTTTTTGTCGATAGGAACACGATCAAACGGAAACAGTTTGAATTAGTATTTGGATAAGACAGATAACAAAAAATATAGCAGCAATCTTAAAGTGGGTGTAGTGGTGATTCTAAGTGACGTATAGCTGCAGTAGTTGAGACCACAACGGAGAAGAAGGAAGTTACGGGTTTTGATTTTTGTATTCGAATAAGAAGTAAGAAAATAAAAGGGTTGATCATGACCTGAATTGGAAATAAAAACAACCTAGCTCGAGCAGGTTGTTGTGGTTGTAGTTCATAATCATACATGTATATCGATGTATATATATATGGGATATATATATCCTACAAAAAAAAAAATAGTAGATAGTGATGGGTGTTTGTTCATGGAAAGTAGAAACATTTACTCAAGAATTGTAATGTGAGGACAAGATAAAGAGAAGAAAAAATGACTCATTTAACTCCCGTCAAACTTATTTGTTTGATTGATAGTACGTGAGGACGAATGAGAAAAGGGAAAGGAAACAGAAAAAGTAAACTCAATTTGTTTGTGGATGTATGTATTGTATGTATATATATATATACATATATATATATATATATATATATATATATATATATTATTCAAATTGAAATAGAAATAGATAATGGAGATAGATGTCGAGTAAGTGGTGATATATCTATCAAGTGGATGAGTAAGTTGGTTAAAGCATGATGATGATGTTGGAACAACATAATTGATTGTATGTGTGATGGTTGAATGTCCAGAAAACAAATCCATTTGTAATATATAATGCAATTAATAATTTATAATATTTAATAATATAATAGTAATAATAATAATTTACATTCAAAAATATACATATCTATACATATAAAATATATATGTATCTATTTACAAATAGTTGTTCGTGAATCATCGGAGATAGTCGAAGGTCAAATGAATATATGGAACAGTTCAAAGTTTTTGAGATTTAATTAAATAGACTTTGCTTCTTGTTTCGAAATCAAATATAGATCAAGTTTAAATTTGGTCGAAAATTTCTGGGTCGTCACAGTACCTACCCGTTAAAGAAATTTCGTCCCGAAATTTGATTGGGATGGTCATGGTTGACAATAAATATGTTTTCATGACGCATGTGAGCTGGTGAATAGAGTTTTATTACCATTGAGTAATAAGGAATAAATAATTCGATTATTCGAAGAGTATAAATGAAGCTGTCGCAAAAGATTGAAATACAGAAATAGAGATTCGTCTAAACTTTTGACGTTGTCTTGGTTGAATTCCGGAATTCAAGGGATCTAAAGAAAATCTTCGAAATCTAAAGGATTTGATTATTCGGCGAGTAAGGAAATTAAGATCTCTATAATTAAATACGGTGATCTGCCTTGATTACTCTATCTGATATTTCCATTATAAATTAAACTCTTTCGTTCCATTATTCTCACCATTCTTATACTTTCTTTCTTAGTTCATACATCCAAAAAAATTGTGAAAATGCTTAATACCGTTCTAATCCTTGATATTTTCCTAATTATCATTTCTGTCATCCTTCTTTTCAATCTTCCACCAGAAAAATCTGTTTACTTCTACTATTACCTTGGGGTGATACTATTCTTAATTCTACCGTGTCTTTATATTGCTATTCGTATTAATATCCACGGTTTGTAACCTCCGTGTTGTTATTGGGCTTTATATTTTCTCTTATATTTTGGAGCTCTTTGCCTTTTTATTCTCTTCTCGACCTCTAGTAAAGCGATTAATGGTCCAGAATTCGTAAGTATGGAGTTTCGAATGAAATTAATGTTCTAAACAAGAAAGAACGTGATAGCACGATTTGATTTGTCAAATTACCAGAATCACTGAGAATAGAACTATCAAGAATATACTTTCTTGATATGTTCAGAAGTTAAGCAGAATGAAAGAGTTATGTAACAATGCACATGATGACGTTATGATCAGTGAATCATCACGTCCCATTAGAAACTCAGAATGACTTACTGTAATATAATCACGTTGATCAAGTGTCATTATATTATACTAACTCATGCATCAATTTCCAACACTACTTCAAAATCATTCATAATTCAAATTCGAATTTTTTTTTCTTCAGAATTTTAGAAACTAAAATAGTTTCTTTTATGATATAACACAGATAGAGCAGAGAGATAATTAATATCAAACAAGAATATTTATGAAGATATCTTCAAAAATATTGAGGATATTTATAATGAAAGATATGATAATATCTTATAATTCTACAATCAAAATGTGATGAAGAAATTCATTCATAATGATTTAGAACAATTACGGAACAAGGTATTCGCTAAAGATTTCATTAGAACAGAATCATCATGATTCTTTTTTTTGTACAAGTTTAGCCCTTGTGATTTGTTCAGAGTCTCCTTCATGGTTTGCTCAATTCATTTTCAGTATCAAAATCTTTGAGCTTTTTCAACACTCCATTCTTCAACATCAAATTTTTAACTGTTAAGGCAGTCTTCAGTTTTTGTTGCTTCTTTCAGCTTTTTAAAACTTCAGAGTATTGATTCGTAGACTGGGTGCTTTTCAGAATTTCATAATGGAAGATCATAATTCTAAGAGATAAATGTTATATGTATACATATAACTGTTGATGTAGAAATGTGGCGAGATTCAAAATACTGATTGTGAATTCCCAGTAATTGGTATGGCAATTCTCGTTAATAGATGTGGATGAGTATATGATAGGGTTTTAAAGAACAAATAAAATGGTTTTTTGGAGAGTCTTAGATCAATGAGTAATGAAGTTGTTGGTAAGTTTACTACTAATGTGGTGGTATATAAACGATTCCTCGGTAACGATGACGAATGGCAACTTATATAACAAGGTTATAATAAGGCTAATTCGAATGAAAATTGAAGTTGTCTTGCTGGAGCTGTGACAAAATTTGCTATTTTGAAAAGGAATTGCATTGTTATTTTTGGTAATAACAACACTAAAGGAGCTAGCACAGATACGTGTTAAACGTTTACTCAGGTTCCGAGTGTTTTCAGGTGTATAACTATATACATCAATCTCTTCTTCCGTAGATGAAGTGCGGTTGGTTCATCCTCTCGATTGAGGTGTTTTCAAGAATCATGAAAGGCTTGAAAGCAGATTGTAATCGTCAAAATACAAATGAGGTTTAAGATGAAATCAAGTGGCAAACTTGAAGAATTTTTTAGTTTCATATGTTATAATCAATATTTTAATTCATTTTAATTGTCCAATGTTATTAGTCCACAGTTGATAGTCCACAGTTAGCAGTTCAATAATTCATATATAGTTTAATATATTATATTCAGATTAATTAATACGCATCGTGACCCATTGTATACATGTCTCAGACTCGATCACAACTCAAAGTATATATATTATTGTAGAATCAACCTCAACTCTGTATAGCTAACTCGAGCATTACTACATATAGAGTGTCTATTGTAGTGACCCGAACTTTTCCATGTTTATATATATTAAATGAAATTGATATTTACATGATTAAGTGTTTCCAATATGTTAAGCAATCAAACTTGTTAAGACTTGATTAATTGAAATAGGTTTCATGTAGACAATTGACCACCCAAGTTGACCGGTGATTCACGAACGTTAACACTTGTAAAAACTATATGATGACATATATATATATATATATATATATATATATATATATATATATATATATATATATATATATATATATATATATATATATATATATATATATATATATATATATATATATATATATATATAGTTAACATGATATTATGATAAGTATGTATCTCATTAGGTATTTTAACAATGAGTTATATACATAAAATTGAGTTTATTGAATTAACAAACTCAAAAACGATATATATATATAACGATTATCGTTATATCAACGTCTTACTAATTACATATGAATCATATTAAGATATTAATACACTATGTTTAGCATGATAAAATGATAATTAAGTATATCATTAAGTATGTTAACAATGAACTACATATGTAAAACAAGACTACTAACTTA
Source organism: Rutidosis leptorrhynchoides (assembly GCF_046630445.1). Classification (NCBI taxonomy): domain Eukaryota; kingdom Viridiplantae; phylum Streptophyta; class Magnoliopsida; order Asterales; family Asteraceae; genus Rutidosis; species Rutidosis leptorrhynchoides. The sequence continues at coordinate 185,713,170 of NC_092334.1, read as the reverse complement.
ATGATTTCGAAACGAGGCATATATGTAACGGTTATCGTTGTAACGACATTTAATTGTATATATATCATATTAAGATATATTAATACATCATAATATCATGATAATGTAATAATTTAACATCTCTTTAGATATAATAAATAATGGGTTAACAACATTTAACATGATCGTTAACCTAAAGGTTTCAAAACAACACTTACATGTAACGACTAACGATGACTTAACGACTCAGTTAAAATGTATATACATGTAGTGTTTTAATATGTATTTATACACTTTTGAAAGACTTCAAGACACTTATCAAAATACTTCTACTTAACAAAAATGCTTACAATTACATCCTCGTTCAGTTTCATCAACAATTCTACTCGTATGCACCCGTATTCGTACTCGTACAATACACAACTTTTAGATGTATGTACTATTGGTATATACACTCCAATGATCAGCTCTTAGCAGCTCATGTGAGTCACCTAACACATGTGGGAACCATCATTTGACAACTAGCATGAAATATCTCATAAAATTACAAAAATATTAGTAATCATTCATGACTTATTTACATGTAAACAAAATTACACATCCTTTATATCTAATCCATATACCAACGACCAAAAACACCTACAAATACTTTCATTCTTCAATTTTCTTCATCTAATTGATCTCTATCAAGTTCTATCTTCAAGTTCTAAGTGTTCTTCATAAATTCTACAAGTTCTAGTTTCATAAAATCAAGAATACTTCCAATTTTACTAGCTCACTTCCAATCTTGTAAAGTGATCATCCAACCTCAACAAATCCTTGTTGTTTACAGTAAGATATCATTCTAAATCAAGGTAATACTCATATACAAACTTTGGTTCAATTCCTATAACTATAACTATCTTAATTCGAGTGATAATCTTACTTGAACTTGTTTTTGTGTCATGATTCTACTTCAAGAACTTTCAAGCTATCCAAGATCCTTTGAAGCTAGATCATTTCTTGTCACTTCCAGTAGGTTTACCTACTAAACTTGAGGTAGTAATTATATTCATAACATCAATCGATTCATACATATAAAACTATCTTATTCGAAGATTTGAACATGTAATCATTAGAACATAGTTTAGTTAATTCTAAACTTGTTCGCAAACAAAAGTTAATCCTTCTAACTTGAATTTTAAAATTAACTAAAAACATGTTCTATATCTATATGATATGCTAACTTAATGATTTAAAACCTGAAAACACGAAAAACACCGTAAAACCGGATATACTCCGTCGTAGTAACACCGCGGGCTGTTTTAGGTTAGTTAATTAAAAACTATGATAAACTTTGATTTAAAAGTTGTTCTTCTGGGAAAATGATTTTTCTTATGAACATGAAACTATATCCAAAAATCATGGTTAAACTCAAGGTGGAAGTATGTTTTCCAAAATGGTCATCTTGACGTCGTTCTTTCGACTGAAATGACTACCTTTACAAAAATGACTTGTAACTTATATTTCTGACTATAAACCTTTAATTTTTATGTTTAGATTCATAAAATAGAGTTAAATATGAAACCATAGCAATTTTATTCACTCAAATCGGATTTAAAACGAAGAAGTTATGGGTAAAACAAGATTGGATATTTTTTGATTGTTGTAGCTACGGGAAATATTGTAACAATTCTATACAAATCATATCCTAGCTAACTTATATTGTATTATACATGTATTCTAATATATTATGTAATCTTGGGATACCATAGACATGTATGCAAATGTTTTGACATATCATATCGACCCATGTATATATATTATTTGGAACAACCATAGACACTCTATATGCAGTAATGTTGGAGTTAGCTATACAGGGTTGAGGTTGATTCCAAAAACATATATACTTTGAGTTGTGATCTAGCCTGAGACGTGTATACACTGGGTCGTGGATTGATTCAAGATAATATATATCGATTTATTTCTGTACATCTAACTGTGGATAACTAGTTGTAGGTTACTAACGAGGACAGCTGACTTAATAAATTTAAAATAGTAAAACGTATTAAAAACATTGTAAATATATTTTGAACATACTTTGATATATATGTACATATTTGTTATAGGTTCGTGAATCGATCAGTGGCCAAGTCTTACTTCCCGACGAAGTAAAAATATGTGAAAGTGAGTTATAGTCCCACTTTTAAAATCTAATATTTTGGGATGAGAATACATGCAGTTTTATAAATCTTTTACGAAATAGACACAAGTAATTGAAACTACATTACATGGGTGAATGATCGAAGCCGAATATGCCCCTTTTGCTTGGTAACCTAAGAATTAGTAAACCGATCTACTAATTGACGCGAATCCTAAAGATAGATCTATTAGGCCTAACGAACCCCATCCAAAGTACCGGATGCTTTAGTACTTCGAATTCGTTTATATCATGTCCGAAGGATTTCCCGGAATGATAGGGGATATTCTTATATGCATCTTGTTAATGTCGGTTACCAGGTGTTCACCATATGAATGAATTTTATCTCTATGTATGGGATGTATATTGAAATATGAAATCTTGTGGTCTATTATTATGAGTTGATAATATATATGTTAAACCTATAACTCACCAACAATTTTGTTGACGTTTTAAGCATGTTAATTCTCAGGTGATTATTAAGAGCTTCCGTTGTTGCATACTAAAATAAGGACAAGATTTGGAGTCCATGCTTGTATGATATTATGTAAAAACTGCATTCAAGAAACTTATTTTTGATGTAATATATTCTTATTGTAAACCATTATGTAATGGTCGTGTGTAAACGGTATATTTTAGATTATCATTATTTGATAATCTACGTAATGCTTTTTAAACCTTAATCGATAAAATAAAGGTTATGGTTGTTTTAAAAATGAATGCAGTCTTTGAAAAACGTCTCATATAGAGGTCAAAATCTCGCGACGAAATCAATTAATATGGAACGTTTATAATCAATATGAACGGGACATTTTAGTTGGTATCCGAGCGTTGGCCTTAGAGAACCAGAAAATTGCATTAGTGTGTCTTACCAAGTTTGTTAGGATAAATTAGTGAGTCTGGACTTCGACCGTGTTTTTCTTCAAAAACAATTGCTTAACATTTTTTTGTTGGAAACTATATATTATTAACATGTAAATATTATGTGATATATTAATCTCTTAACGTGTTTGATATTGTGTGATAGATATCTACCTCTAGTACAAATCCCATTGATTCACCTAATAATAATGAAGAGTCGAATATATTTTGGGAAGATTCACAAATTCCCGAAGAGGAACCGGAAGAGGAGGAACCGGAAGAAGAGGAACCAAAAGAGGAGGAATCGGAAGAGGAGGAATCGGAAGAGGAAGAGGTTCCGGAGGAAGAAATATTGATACCTATAGTAAATCGATTAAATAAAAGAAAATCCTCAACCAACGGACCAAAGTTAATAATGGTCAATGGTGTTTCCGCCGAGGAAGCAATATATTGGGAAGATTACCAATTTTCTGATGAATCGGATCCCGATGAGGATTCCGATGATGTTATAGAAATTACCTCGACCCAATTTAATAAAGCGAAAGAAAATAATAAGGGAAAAGGTATAAAAATAGAGAAACCCGATTCCAACCCCGATGAACTTTATATGTATCGACAACATCCGTATTTCCTAAAATGTAACAATGACTTGGGAACCTCTAAACCACCAGGTTTTTCTAAACCATTATGGAAAACCGACGGCTCGTATTAGAGGAACACCATATATTCCTAGAAAATTAGGAAAACGAACCAAGTCCGAAGAAGAAGAAACCAGTGATTCAGATTAGAGGGTTGTAATCATGTTGTGTATTATATGTATTGTAGTGTGCATGTACTTTTTTGTTCTATGTAAAAATTGCTTGTATTGTTTGTTATTACGAATCTAATCTTTGTCTATTTTACAATATAAAAACAAAATGGACGTTAAGGGTTGACAACCGAATATTTTAGAAGACCTACCAGAGGATATGATTGAGGAAATCTTGTCTAGAGTCGGTCAGAATTCATCTGCACATTTAGTTATGGTGAAATTAACTTTTCAAACATTTGAAAGACTTTCCAGAAATGCCTTAGTTTATAAAAGGCTTTCCTTTGATAGGTGGGGTATATCACATTGGGGAGACCGTAAGTTACGCCGTGTTTTCTTTAAAGCATTAAATGCGGGGAACCCAAATGCAATTTTACGCTACGTGTTAAGAACCTATTTTGACTCAACATATCCCAACATAGGATTTCGTGAATTAGAAAGAGCTTCTAACATGCAACATAAAGAAGCATGTTATGCTTACGGGTTAGTGATGTTAGCTTCTTACCAAAGTGAGAAAAAGAACATCGGATTGCAACTTTTAAATAAAACCTTCCCACAAGTGACGGATTCAGTAGTTGGGGTGAGAAACAAAGTTTTTAGATTATTACGGGGCTGTTGGACATTACGAAACCCTCGCCCTTTTGATGACATTACAACATGCTGCCTAGCCAATGGTCATAACGGTTATTTTCCACAAGACCAAGGATGGAAAGTCGTCTTAGTAAAACCAGAATGCATGACTTGTTTCTGGACTTATGAATTACGTGTCGTTATTTCCTTTGCTGAATAACTTGCGTATTAACTAGATTTATCTTTAAAACTGTCCTGTATCATAGTGTACTATATTTCACGTTATATGTAATATAGCGAAGTTGTAAGTTTGAAGAATATTTGTATGTGATATATTATTATAATCTGTTTTTCATATGGAATTGTAGTAGTTGAATTGTATATTAGCTACTAAGTATGAACTTAACGGGTAGGTAGTACCCGAATTTAAACTTATAAAACGCTAATATGAAGAAAAAGCTTTTGTAAATGAGTTCATATTATGCTACGAAATACTATTGACTACTCTTAATATTCTGTATGATTAACTCGATTCATTTGGCTATTTTGAAGGAAATGGCACCGACTACTCGACACACCATGAATATGAGCGAAGAGGAATTTCGTACCTTTCTTGCAGCAAACATAGCCGCAGTACAGGCTGCGCTACATACTAATAATAACTCTGAATCTAGCAATGCAGCTAACGGCGCAAGAAATCGTGTAGGATGCTCCTACAAAGAATTCACTGCCTGCAAACCTTTGGAATTTGATGGAACCGAAGGACCAATTGGATTGAAACGGTGGATCGAGAAAGTCGAATCAGTGTTTGCCATAAGTAAGTGTACTGAAGAGGACAAAGTTAAGTACGCTACGCATACCTTCACAGGTACTGCGTTAATGTGGTGGAACACCTATCTTGAACAGGTAGGACAAAATGCTGCTTACGCACTACCGTGGTCGGCATTCAAGCAATTGATGAACAAGCAGTACCGTCCTAGAAACGAAGTCAATAAACTCAAGGCAGAACTTAGAGAGTTACGAACACAAGGGTTCGACGTTACCACATATGAACCACGATTCACAGAGTTGTGCCTATTGTGTCCGGGAGCATTCAAAGATGAAGAAGAGAAGATCAACGCATTTGTAAAAGGGTTACCAGTAAGGATTCAAGAAGATGTGAGTTCACACGAGCCCGCTTCTATACAGAAGGCAAGTCGAATGGCTCATAAACTCATAAATCAGATTGAGGGAAGAATTAAAGAGCAGGTGTCTGAAGAAGTCAACACGAAACAACTTAAGAGGAAGTGGGAGGAAAACGGTGACAAGAGTCACCAGTACAACAACAACAACAATTACAACCACAATCGCATCAACTATCCCAACAACAGCAACAACAATCGCAACAATAACCGCAATCCTAACAATAACTACAACAAACAACCAAATAACAACAATAACTACAACAACCGTTTCAACAACAATAACAATCCCAACAACAACCTCAATAACAACAACGGCAACAAAAAACAAAAACAGCCATATCATAGGTGTGAAGAAAATCATCAGGGGTTTTGCACGACATTTTGCAACAGGTGTAAAAGAAATGGTCATAGCGTGACAAAGTGTGGTGTCTACGGACCAAAGTTTAACAGAACTAAAGGAAAAAATAATGTCGGAACAAGTAATGCCGAAACGAATAGTGTCGGAGCAAGTAATACCAACGCTGTTTGTTATAAATGTGGAAAACCGGGCCACATTATTAGAAATTGCCCGAATCAGGGGAATACTAATGGGCAGGGCCGTGGAAGAGTTTTCAATATTAATGCAGCAGAAGCACAGGAAGACCCGGAGCTTGTTACGGGTACGTTTCTTATTGACGATAAATCTACTTATGTTTTATTTGATTAGGGTGCGGATAGAAACTATATGAGTAGAGAATTTTGTGCTAAATTAAGTTGCCCATTGATGCCTTTGGATAGTAAATTTTTACTCGAATTAGTAAACGGTAAATTAATTTCAGTAGATAATATATGTCGGGAGAGAGAAATTAAACTGGGGGATGAAATGTTTAAAATTGATTTAATACCAGCCGAGTTAGGAAGTTTTGATGTAATAATTATCATGGACTGGTTGAAAAAGGTGAGAGCAGAGGTCATTTGTTACCAAAATGCGATTCGCATTATGCGTGAAAAAGGAAAACCTTTAATGGTGTACGGAGAAAAGAGCAACGCGAAGTTAAATTTTATTAGTAGTTTGAAGGCGCAAAAACTAATAAGAAAAGGTTGTTACATCATTCTAGCACACATCGAGGAAGTTAAACCTGAAGAAAAGAACATCAGTGATGTTCCCGTTGCAAAAGAATTTTCCGACGTATTTCCGAAAGAATTACCGGGATTACCCCCACATCGATCCGTTGAATTTCAAATAGACCTTGTACCATGAGCTGCACCAATAGCTCGTGCTCCATACAGACTCGCACCCAGCGAAATGAAAGAATTACAAAGTCAGTTACAGGAACTTTTAGAGCGTGGTTTCATTCGACCAAGCACATCACCATGGGGAGCTCCTGTTTTGTTTGTCAAAAAGAAAGATGGTACATTTAGGTTGTGTATCGACTACCGAGAGTTGAACAAACTTACCATCAAGAACCGCTACCCACTACCGAGAATCGACGACTTATTTGATCAACTACAAGGCTCATCTGTTTATTCGAAGATCGATTTACGTTCTGGATATCATCAAATGCGGGTGAAGGAGGATGATATTCCAAAGACTGCTTTTAGGACGCCTTACGGTCATTACGAGTTTATGGTTATGCCGTTTGGATTGACTAACGCACCAGCTGTGTTCATGGACCTCATGAACCGAGTGTGTGGGCCATATCTTGACAAGTTTTTCATTGTTTTTATCGATGACATACTTATTTACTCGAAGAATGATCAAGAGCACGAAGAACATTTGAGAAAAGTGCTAGAGTTACTGAGAAAAGAAAAACTGTACGCTAAGTTTTCAAAGTGTGAATTTTGGTTGGAAGAAGTTCAATTCCTCGGTCACGTAGTGAACAAAGAAGGTATTCAGGTGGATCCAACAAAGATTGAAACCATTGAAAAGTGGGAAACTCCAAAAACTCCGAAACACATATGCCAAATTTTAGGACTAGCTGGTTACTACAGAAGGTTCATCCAAGATTTTTCCAAAATAGCAAAACCCTTGACTGCATTAACGCATAAAGGGAAGAAATTTGAATGGAAGGATGAACAAGAAAAAGTATTTCAATTGTTGAAGAAAAAGTTAACTACGGCACCTATATTGTCATTACCTAAAGGGAATGATGATTTTGTGATATATTGTGACGCCTCAAATCAAGGTTTTTTTGTGTATTAATGCAACGAACGAAGGTAATTGCTTATGCGTCGAGACAATTGAAGATTCACGAGCAAAATTATATGACGCATGATTTGGAATTAAGCGCGGTTGTTTTTGCATTAAAGACTTGGAGGCACTACTTATATGGGGTCAAAAGTATTATATATACCGACCACAAAAGTCTTCAACACATATTTAATCAGAAACAACTGAATATGAGGCAGCGTAGGTGGATTGAATTGTTGAATGATTACGAATTTGAGATTCGTTACCACCCGGGGAAGGCAAATGTGGTAGCCGACGCCTTGAGCAGAAAGGACAGAGAACCCATTCGAGTAAAAGCTATGAATATAATGATTCACACTAACCTTACTACTCAAATAAAGGAGGCGCAACAAGGAGTTTTAAAAGAGGGAAATTTAAAGGATGAAATATCCAAAGAATCGGAGAAGCATCTTAATATTCGGGAAGACGGAACCCGGTATAGGGCTGAAAGAATTTGGGTACCAAAATTTGGAGATATGAGAGAAATGGTACTTAGAGAAGCTCATAAAACCAGATACTCAATACATCCTGGAACGGGGAAGATGTACAAGGATCTCAAGAAACGTTTTTGGTGGCCATGTATGAAAGCCGATGTTGCTAAATATGTAGGGGAATGTTTGACGTGTTCTAAGGTCAAAGCAGAGCATCAGAAACCATCAGGTCTACTTCAACAACCCGAAATCCCGGAATGGAAATGGGAAAACATTACCATGGATTTCATCACTAAATTGCCAAGGACTGCAAGTGGTTTTGATACTATTCTGGTAATAGTTGATCGTCTCACCAAATCAGCACACTTCCTGCCAATGAGAGAAGATGATAAGATGGAGAAGTTAACACGATTGTATTTGAAGGAAGTCATCTCCAGACATGGAATACCAATCTCTATTATCTCTGATAGGGATGGCAGATTTATTTCAAGATTCTGGCAGACATTACAGCAAGCATTAGGAACTCGTCTAGACATGAGTACTTCCTATCATCCACAAACTGATTGGCAGAGCAAAAGGACAATACAAACGCTTGAAGACATGCTACGAGCATGTGTTATTGATTTCAGAAACAGTTGGGATCGACATCTACCGTTAACAAAATTTTCCTACAACAACAGCTACCATTCAAGCATTGAGATGGCACCGTTTGAAGCACTTTATGGTAGAAAGTGCAGGTCTCCAATTTGTTGGAGTGAAGTGGGGGATAGACAGATTATGGGTCCGGAGATTATACAAGAAACTACCGAGAAGATCATCCAAATTCACCAACGGTTGAAAACCGCCCAAAGTCGACAAAAGAGCTACTCCGACATTAAAAGAAAAGATATAGAATTTGAAATTTGAGAGATGGTCATGCTTAAAGTTGCACCTTGGAAAGGCATTGTTCGATTTGGTAAGCGAGGGAAATTAAATCCAAGGTATATTGGACCATTCAAGATTATTGATCGTGTCGGACCAGTAGCTTACCGACTTGAGTTACCTCAACAACTCGCGGCTGTACATAACACTTTCCACGTCTTGAATTTGAAGAAATGTTTTGCTAAAGAAGATCTCACTATTTCGTTAGACGAAATCCAAATCAACGAAAAACTTCAATTCATCGAGGAACCCGTCGAAATAATGGATCGTGAGGTTAAAAGACTTAAGCAAAAAAAGATACCAATTGTTAAGGTTCGATGAAATGCCCGTAGAGGACCCGAGTTCACCTGAGAATGAAAAGATCAGATGAAGAAGAAATACCCGCACTTATTTCCAGAAGATACGTCAACACCTCCAACTGCTTAAAATTTCGGGACAAAATTTATTTAATGGGTAGGTACTGTAGTGACTCGAACTTTTCCATGTTTATATATATTAAATGAAATTGATATTTACATGATTAAATGTTTCCAACATGTTAAGCAATCAAAGTTTTAAGACTTGATTAATTGAAATAGGTTTCATGTAGACAAATGACCACCCAAGTTGACCGGTGATTCACGAACGTTAACACTTGTAAAAACTATATGATGACATATATATGGATATATATATAGTTAACATGATATTATGATAATTATGTATCTCATTAGGTATTTTAACAATGAGTTATATACATAAAATTGAGTTTATTGAATTAAGAAACTCGAATACGATATATATAACGATTATCGTTATATCAACGTCTTACTAATTACATATGAATCATATTAAGATATTGATACACTATTTTTAACATGATAAAATGATAATTAAGTATATCATTAAGTATGTTAACAATGAACTACATATGTAAAACAAGACTACTAACTTAATGATTTCGAAACGAGGCATATATGTAACGATTATCGTTGTAACGACATTTAATTGTATACATATCATATTAAGATATATTAATACATCATAATATCATGATAATGTAATAATTTAACATCTCTTAAGATATAATAAACAATGGGTTAACAACATTTAACATGATCGTTAACAACATTTAAAAGGAATTGCATTGTTATTTTTGGTAATAACAACACCAAAGGAGCTAGCACAGATACGTGTTAAACGTTTACTCAGGTTCCGAGTGTTTTCAGGTGTATAACTATATACATCAATCTCTTCCTCCGTAGATGAAGTGCGGTTGGTTCATCCTCTCGATTGAGGTGTTTTCAAGAATCATGAAAGGCTTGAAAGCAGATTGTAATCGTCAAAATACAAATGAGGTTTAAGATGAAATCAAGTGGCAAACTTGAAGAATTTTTTAGTTTCATATGTTATAATCAATATTTTAATTCATTTTAATTGTCCAATGTTATTAGTCCACAGTTGATAGTCCACAGTTAGCAGTTCAATAATTCATATATAGTTTAATATATTATATTCAGATTAATTAATACGCATCGTGACCCATTGTATACATGTCTCAGACTCGATCACAACTCAAAGTATATAATTATTGTAGAATCAACCTCAACTCTGTATAGCTAACTCGAGCATTACTACATATAGAGTGTCTATTGTAGTGACCCGAACTTTTCCATGTTTATATATATTAAATGAAATTGATATTTACATGATTAAGTGTTTCCAACATGTTAAGCAATCAAACTTGTTAAGACTTGATTAATTGAAATAGGTTTCATGTAGACAATTGACCACCCAAGTTGACCGGTGATTCACGAACGTTAACACTTGTAAAAACTATATGATAACATATATATATATATATATATATATATATATATATATATATATATATATATATATATATATATATATATATATATATATATATATATATATATATATATATATAGTTAACATGATATTATGATAAGTATGTATCTCATTAGGTATTTTAACAATGAGTTATATACATAAAATTGAGTTTATTGAATTAAGAAACTCAAAAACGATATATATATATAACGATTATCGTTATATCAACGTCTTACTAATTACATATGAATCATATTAAGATATTAATACACTATGTTTAGCATGATAAAATGATAATTAAGTATATCATTAAGTATGTTAACAATGAACTACATATGTAAAACAAGACTACTAACTTAATGATTTCGAAACGAGGCATATATGTAACGGTTATCGTTGTAACGACATTTAATTGTATATATATCATATTAAGATATATTAATACATCATAATATCATGATAATGTAATAATTTAACATCTCTTTAGATATAATAAATAATGGGTTAACAACATTTAACATGATCGTTAACCTAAAGGTTTCAAAACAACACTTACATGTAACGACTAACGATGACTTAACGACTCAGTTAAAATGTATATACATGTAGTGTTTTAATATGTATTTATACACTTTTGAAAGACTTCAAGACACTTATCAAAATACTTCTACTTAACAAAAATGCTTACAATTACATCCTCGTTCAGTTTCATCAACAATTCTACTCGTATGCACCCGTATTCGTACTCGTACAATACACAGCTTTTAGATGTATGTACTATTGGTATATACACTCCAATGATCAGCTCTTAGCAGCCCATGTGAGTCACCTAACACATGTGGGAAACATCATTTGGCAACTAGCATGAAATATCTCATAAAATTATAAAAATATTAGTAATCATTCATGACATATTTACATGTAAACAAAATTACACATCCTTTATATCTAATCCATATACCAAAGACCAAAAACACCTACAAACACTTTCATTCTTCAATTTTCTTCATCTAATTGATCTCTCTCAAGTTCTATCTTCAAGTTCTAAGTGTTCTTCATAAATTCTACAAGTTCTAGTTTCATAAAATCAAGAATACTTCCAATTTTACTAGCTCACTTCCAATCTTGTAAAGTGATCATCAAACCTCAAGAAATCCTTGTTGTTTATAGTAATATATCATTCTAAATCAAGGTAATACTCATATAAAAACTTTGATTCAATTCCTATAACTATAACTATCTTAATTCGAGTGATAATCTTACTTGAACTTGTTTTTGTGTCATTATTCTACTTCAAGAACTTTCAAGCTATCCAAGATCCTTTGAAGTTAGATCATTTCTTGTCACTTCCAGTAGATTTACCTACTAAACTTGAGGTAGTAATGATGTTCATAACATCATTCGATTCATACATATAAAACTATCTTATTCGAAGATTTGAACATGTAATCATTAGAACATAGTTTAGTTAATTCTAAACTTGTTCGAAAACAAAAGTTAATCCTTCTAACTTGACTTTTAAAATCAACTAAACACATGTTCTATATCTATATGATATGCTAACTTAATGATTTAAAATCGAAAAACACGAAAAACACCGTAAAACCGGATATGCTAACTTAAATGCTGTTTTGGGTTAGTTAATTAAAAACTATGATAAACTTTGATTTAAAAGTTGTTCTTCTAGGAAAATGATTTTTATTATGAACATGAAACTATATCCAAAAATCATGGTTAAACTCAAAGTGGAAGTATGTTTTCCAAAATGGTCATCTAGACGTCGTTCTTTCGACTGAAATGACTACCTTTACAAAAATAACTTGTAACTTATATTTATGACTATAAACCTATAATTTTTATGTTTAGATTCATAAAATAGATTTAAATATGAAACCATAGCAATTTGATTCACTCAAATCGGATTTAAAACGAAGAAGTTATGGGTAAAACAAGATTGGATATTTTTTGATTGTTGTAGCTACGGGAAATATTGTAACAATTCTATACAAATCATATCCTAGCTAACTTATATTGTATTATACATGTATTCTAGTATATTATGTAATCTTGGGATACCATAGACACGTATGCAAATGTTTTGACATATCATATCGACCCATGTATATATATTATTTGGAACAACCATAGATACTCTATATGCAGTAATGTTGGAGTTAGCTATACAGGGTTGAGGTTGATTCCAAAAATATATATACTTTGAGTTGTGATCTAGCCTGAGACGTGTATACACTGGGTCGTGGATTGATTCAAGATAATATATATCGATTTATTTCTGTACATCTAACTGTGGATAACTAGTTGTAGGTTACTAACGAGGACAGCTGACTTAATAAATTTAAAATAGTAAAACGTATTAAAAACATTGTAAATATATTTTGAACATACTTTGATATATATGTACATATTTGTTATAGGTTCGTGAATCGATCAGTGGCCAAGTCTTACTTCCCGACGAAGTAAAAATATGTGAAAGTGAGTTATAGTCCCACTTTTAAAATCTAATATTTTGGGATGAGAATACATGCAGTTTTATAAATGTTTTACGAAATAGACACAAGTAATTGAAACTGCATTATATGGGTGAATGATCGAAGCCGAATATGCCCCTTTTGCTTGGTAACCTAAGAATTAGTAAACCGATCTACTAATTGACGCGAATCCTAAAGATAGATCTATTGGGCCTAACGAACCCCATCCAAAGTACCAGATGCTTTAGTACTTCGAATTCGTTTATATCATGTCCGAAGGATTTCCCGGAATGATAGGGGATATTCTTATATGCATCTTGTTAATGTCGGTTACCAGGTGTTCACCATATGAATGAATTTTATCTCTATGTATGGGATGTATATTGAAATATGAAATCTTGTGGTCTATTATTATGATTTGATAATATATAGGTTAAACCTATAACTCACGAACAATTTTGTTGACGTTTTAAGCATGTTAATTCTCAGGTGATTATTAAGAGCTTCCGCTGTTGCATACTAAAATAAGGACAAGATTTGGAGTCCATGCTTGTATGATATTATGTAAAAACTGCATTTAAGAAACTTATTTTTGATATAATATATTCTTATTGTAAACCATTATGTAATGGTCGTGTGTAAATGGTATATTTCAGATTATCATTATTTGATAATCTACGTAATGCTTTTTAAACCTTTATCGATAAAATAAAGGTTATGGTTGTTTTAAAAATGAATGCAGTCTTTGAAAAACGTCTCATATAGAGGTCAAAACCTCGCGACGAAATCAATTAATATGGAACGTTTATAATAAATATGAACGGGACATATCATCTATGGTTATTCCAAATAATATATATAGATTCGTCGATATGATATGTCAAAACCTTGTATACGTGTCCCGATATTTAAAGTGCGTAAAATAAATAACAGAAATTAAATGACGATAAATAAAATTGCGATAATTAAAATTGCGATAAATAAATTGCGATAAATAAATGTAATATGGAATTAATAGTTAGCTAGGAACAGTTAGCTAGGATTTTGTTAGCATGGATTCTTAACAAAATTTCTCGTAGTTAATTTATTTGTTTCTAACAAATTTTATTTTGTCAAATGTTTGCTTCATTATGCCACTTGTTGGATTCTGATTGGTTAACATTCAAATATGAAATTGAATGAAAATGGTTATTCTGCGGTGAACGGATACATATATCTGTGGATGTAAGTAGGATAGTAATTGACTATCGAATCAGATTCGAAGAATGTAAAGTGTAACTTATTAACGTGAAATCTATATATTCCTCGGGTATTACCTACCCGTTAAAATATTTTCACCATTAACAGTTTGTACGAAAGAATTTTTAATTACAATCTTTATGAAAATATATTTACATATATATTTTCTTCGGATGTAATCATAGATTTAATGAGTTAATATAATATTAATCGCCATGAAGAACGAAGATTACATAATCGCCATGAAGAACGAAGATTACATAATCGCCATGAAGAACGAAGATAATTGATGTAGAACGATACGTAGAACGATGATTATACTCGAGGTACAAAATGAGATATTGAGGCATGGATTGTTGATGGTACGGGTGCTGTTACTGATGGTACTGTTGGTGCCGGTGATGTTACCGAAGCTGTTATGTTTTGCACCATATTTTCCAAGGCTACAACTCGAGCGCGAAGCTCGTTGACTTCTTCCATTATTCCGGGATGATTGTCGGTCAGAACGAGCGGATGAATAAGGTTTAGAATTTTAGATAAAATATAATCATGACGGGATACTCTGGAAATGAGAGAGAAGATGGTGTTTCGAATAGGTTCGCCGGTAAGTTCTTCAGGTTCTTCACTAAGAGGTGAATTCGGTTGGTGAAAAGATCACCTTCTTCGCGTCTCCATTGATTAAGTCGACTACGAACCCATCCCCAATTCATCCAGAATTGATGATGACTGATCGGTTGATCAATTCCGGTTACACTGCTTTCGGAGCTCGAGTGGACTTCCATGTCGGAATAGCTGTCGGATTCCGAAGAACTTGAACTAGTGGCGAGTTCCATTTCGTACGATTGAGTAAAGGATTTTTCGATATAAAATGGTTTTCAGATATTGGATGATATTCTAATTACATAGAATACCTATATATAGTACAGAAGATCCCGTAGATTACGAAGGAATTTTAAAAAGTTGTCAGGCAAAGTTTACAGTAACAGATATGCTAAGATATGAATTAGCAGATACGCTAAAATATGAATTTTGTCTATACACTATTCATGCAATCAATGCAGTAAGATGTGTCTAGACTAAGAATGATAAGCAGGTAATTTCCTAAGGATGATAAGTATGTAATTTTCGACACAAAATGATAAGCAAAACTTTTGACATGCATACACGGTCGAAGTCCAGACTCACTAATGCATCTAAGCAACTATCAGTTAGACACACTAATGCAAGACCTGATTCGCTAAGACAACCGCTCTGATACCAACTGAAATGACCCGTTCATATACATTATAAATGATTCACAATAGTTGATTACATCGGGAGGTACTTGACCTCTATATGATACATTTTACAAACATTGCATTTGTTTTTAAAAAGACAAACTTTCATTTCATCAAAAGTTGACGGCATGCATACCATTTCATAATATATCCAACTATAATTGACTTAATAATAATCTTGATGAACTCAATGACTCGAATGTAACGTCTTTTGAAATATGTCATGAATGACTCCAAGTAATATCTCTAAAATGAGCAAATGCACAGCGGTAGATTTCTTTAATACCTGAGAATAAACATGCTTTAAAGTGTCAACCAAAAGATTGGTGAGTTCATTAGTTTATTATAAACATGCATTTCCATCATTTTAATAGACCACAAGATTTCATATATTGACACGCGTAACTCGCAAATTAAAATTCATTCATATGGTGAACACCTGTTAACCAACCTTAACAAGATGCATATAGAATATCCCCATCATTCCGGGACTCACATCGAACATGATAAATTCAAAGTACTAAAGCATCCGTAACTCGTATGGGGCTCGTTGGGCCTGATAGATCTATCTTTAGGATTCGCGTCAATTGGTGGCAATTATCATAAACACCAATTCTTAGGCTACCAAGCTAAAAAGGGGTATATTCGGTTTGATAATCCAACCATAGAATGTAGTTTCGATCACTTGTATCTATTTCGTAAAGCATTTATAAAAGCAGCGCATGTATTCTCAGTCCCAAAAATATATATTGAAAAAACATTTAAAAAGGGAGCAAATGAAAGTCACAATACTGTATTTTGTAGTGAAAATACATATGACGACATTGAACAAGTGTATGGTTGGCCTCAGATTCACGAACCTATATCATTTATATATATATATATATATATATATATATATATATATATATATATATATATATATATATATATATATATATATATATATATATATATATATATATATATATTTTTTAATACATATAAATTGTAATCGAACAAATTTATATATATTATTATTAATTGTTTATTATAGTAACTTATATGTTTCATTAATAATTTAATTAACTATATTTATTGTATATATACTTTAGATAAATAATGTTAAAAATAATAATTTTAATGAATAAAATAATAATAATAATGATGATAATCATAATAATGATAATTATAATATTCATAAAAGTAATAATAATAGTAATTTTCATAGAAATAATATTAATACTCATAAAAATGATAATAATGATAATAATAATAATAATGATAATAATTGTAGTTTTTAATAAAGGTACAAAGTTTAATAATAATGATAATGAAAATAATAATTTTGATAATAGTACTTAATACTTAATAATAATAATAATAATAATAATAATAATAATAATAATAATAATAATAATAATAATAATAATAATAATAATAATAATAATAATAATAATAATAATAATAATAATAATAATAATAATAATAATAATAATAATAATAATAGTAGTAGTAGTAGAATTAGAATTAGAAATAAGAGATTATACCCTTTAAAAGCTTTTGTAAAAAGAATTGTCCCAGACCGGGCTCGAACCCGCGACCTCTCGTTCACCCAAAACTCCCTCAAACCATCAAGCCATTCCATTTTTTTTCTGATTTGTATTACGCCCATTTATATATATCCCGTTTTCACTAATCTCCTACATAAGATCAATTTCTTGGCCCAACTACAAACAAGGCCTAATCTGAAATCAGTTCATTCGTTCAGCTCATAATACTAATTAAAAGAATTCCACAGCTTATCGTGGCCTGCTGCTACTTAAAACCCAGATCGAGAAGGGTTCAAACTTAATAAGAAACAAGTGGAAGTGGTAGGGTTATAAGTGTCGGCCACAAAATAAATAAACGCGTATCATCTGGAGCTTATTCGCATCACTCACTATCCACCTTCATTATGATTCATCAATATCATTAGATAAAAGGAAGAAGAAAAGAAGAAGGGAAAAAAAAGACTAGCTGCAGTTGCAGCTCGATTAATATGCAACAGTCACAAGGTTTTCATGGGTTGTCGAACAAGAAACAATAAGGTAGCAGGTTATGATGGTTTGGTGGTAAATTGGTGGTGGTTTGGGTTGGTTGTAGGGTTGTTTGGGTTACGTTTGAATTAAAGCAGAAGGGGTTTTCGGATAACAGTAAAAAAATATAGCAGGTTTCGTCTTTGGTTCTTCTTCATCATATCATCATAGTTTATCAACATCATCATTCGGTCACTATCATCCTTATCATGATTTCATCTAGTCATCATCTTCAATATCACCGTGTATGTTAACATCATCGTTCGCCTTTTCCCTACCCAATTGAAAGAAAAATAATTTTAACAACCCCCACCAAGTAATAAATAAATACGGAGCCATAACATTATTCAAAAGCAATTTGAACAACACAACAAAACAAGCTGGTTAGTGGATACCCTATCTTGTTCCCCTTCTCTCCTCTTTTTAAATCGTGAAAACAGTTTCCAATCATTCTCTTTTGTGTTACTTAAACAGGAACTGCAGCAACATTCAAGTAGGATTCGATGGTTTGTTGTGGGTTTCTATGAACGAAACAAAAATAAAGTAAGTGGGTTTGAGAATGGTGAAAGGTGGTGTAATCGATTTGTTTTAGTTCTTGGGTGTTGTCGTTTGAATGGAAACAGAAAACAGAAACAATATTAGCGGCTGCAACGAAGCTAAATGGGTTCGGTGATGGTGTTTTACAATCAAGAATGCAGCAGCAGTGTTTATGGTGTTTTGGGTTCAAGACTTCAAGAGAAAAAAAAAATAAAGTGGATATATATATATATATATATATATATATATATATATATATATATATATATATAGAGAGAGAGAGAGAGAGAGAGATGGTCATGAAAACCGTAAACAAGTATAGCGGCGAACCAATTGGTTGTGATGATCGATATATAGTTTGAAGATGGTGGTTGTTTTAATCGAAATAGAAAAATATAACCTGTACCAATAGCCGTGACTTGTCGCGAGTGAGGGTGGTGATTTGAGATGGTAATAGTTTGTATTCCAACAGAAACAGTAACATGAATAGCGATTGTTGTTGCAGCAGTTCTTGATGAAATTTTGGAGTTTTTGTCGATAGGAACACGATCAAACGGACACAGTTTGAATAGGTATTTGGATAAGACAGATAACAGAAAATGTAGCAGCAATCTTAAAGTGGGTGTAGTGGTGATTCTAAGTGACGTATAGCTGCAGTAGTTGAGACCACAATGGAGAAGAAGGAAGTTATGGGTTTTGATGTTTGTATTCGAATAAGAAGTAAGAAAATAAAAGGGTTGATCATGACCTGAATTGGAAATAAAAACAACCTAGCTCGAGCAGGTTGTTGTGGTTGCAGTTCATAATCACAAATGTATATCGATGTATATATATGGGATATATATATATCCTACAAAAAAATAGTAGATAGTGATGGGTGTTTGTTCATGGAAAGCAGAAACATTTACTCAAGAATTGTAATGTGAGGACAAGATAAAGAGAAGAAAAAATGACTCATTTAACTCCCGTGAAACTTATTTGTTTGATTGATAGTACGTGAGGACGAATGAGAAAAGGGAAAGGAAACTGAAAAAGTAAACTCAATTTGTTTGTTTATGTATGTATGTATTGTATATATATATCTATATATATATATATATATATATATATATATATATATATATATATATAATATTTGTTATTCAAATTGAAATAGAAATAGATAATGGAGATAGATGTCGAGTAAGTGGTGATATATCTATCGAGTGGATGAGTAAGTTGGTTAAAGCATGATGATGATGTTGGAACAACATAATTGATTGTATGTGTGATGGTTGATTGTCCAGAAAAAAAATCCATTTGTAATATATAATGCAATTAATAATTTATAAAATTTAATAATATAATAGTAATAATAATAATTTACATTCAAAAATATACATATCTATACATATAAAATATATATGTATCTATTTACAAATAGTTGTTCGTGAATCGTCAGAGATAGTCGAAGGTCAAATGAATATATGGAACAGTTCAAAGTTTTTGAGATTCAATTAAATAGACTTTGCTTCTTGTGTCAAAATCAAATATAGATCAAGTTTAAATTTGGTCAGAAATTTTCGGGCCGTCACACTGTTTCTTCTTTCTGCAACACCATTTTTTTGAGGTATTCTTACAGCAGAAAAGTTTTGTGAAATACCTTTGTCAGCACAAAATTCTTCTAATGTTGATTTCTGAATTCTGTACAATGATCACTTCTTAGCTGCTTCACCAATTTCCCATTCAATAGTTCCATCCTTTTGATAAAATTGATAATTTCATCAGCAACTTCACTCTTTTGTTTCAAGAAGAATACCCAAGTGTATCTGGAATATTCATCAACAATAACCAGTCTATACCTCTTCCTACTATAGCTCGCTACATTAATAGGATCAAAAAGATCCATATGAAGTAGGTGCAATGGTTTCTCAACAGATGAAATCAGCTTTTACTTGAATGAAGCATCGTGATGCTTTCCTTTTTCACAACCAGGACACAATCTGTCCTTCACATAAGACATTGTGGGTAGCCCAGACACCAAACTTTTACTAGATAATTTGTGAATATCTTTGAAGTTGAGATGTGAGAGTCTCTTGTGCCATAATCACTTGAAGTTGTCTGCTACATTTGAATAAAAACAAGTATCAGTTGTTGTGACTGCTGTGTTCATGTCAATTTGATACATGTTCTCATGTCTTTTTGCTGTCAGCAGTGGCTTCCCTGTCTTATCAAAAATAGTGCCAATTTTCCTTCTGAATTGGACTATCTTACTTTTTCTTGTCAGTTGGCTTATGCTGAGTAAATTGTATTTAAGCCCAATGACATATACCACATTTGTGAATGTAACATTCCCATTTGTTAAAGTACCAAAACCCTTTGTGTAACCCAACGAATTATCTCCATATGAAACGACTGGACCATCTTTTTCGTGATAGTCCATTAGCAGGGACTTACATCCGGTCATATGTCTCGAACATCTACTGTCTAGATACCAGACTCGCTTGTTTTGAATGCCCTGCACAGTAGCTAAGAGATTATTTCTTTTTAGAAACCCATTCGGGGATGGGTTCTGGAAGGGTCATCTTTGATGATCGCTTCATTTCTGCTGATTTGCTTGATGAGGCAGCAGCAGATGGTGGTTGGGTTTGAGTACACTGATTGGCCAAGTGAAACTTGCTACCACACTTGTAGCATTTTCTCACTTTTAGTCTTGGTGACTCGTCATACACAGACTTAATTGGGGTAGTAAGATCAGGACTATTTTCAGCTATAGCAGCTATGAGCTGGTCAAGCTTAACAGTCATTACCTCAGTGATAGATGACCCAGCACTCGATTCCACAATTTAGTTCACTTTAGCTTTTCCCTTAATGGCAGCTTTCTTCTTGGAACCAGTACCATAATCATGGTATACTGCTTTGCCTTTGTCATTTGATGAGCCAGTGTGGGAAGTTACTGGCTTGTCAGCTGATACTGGTTGACCAGTATGAATTTTGATTACTGCCTTGAACTTGCCAGTATTGCTTTTTGCTGGCTTGTCTGCAACTACTGGTTGACCAGTACGATTTTCATCAGCTGGCTCAGCATTGGTGAAATTTGAACATGAAGGGGAATCAGTTGATTTTAACTTTCTTTGATTGTTTTCAATGATTTCCCTTTTAATACGTCTTTCTTTTGGAGTCATGTAGTAGATGCTATAGGGGTCAGTAGTTTCATCAGTTGAGGTACTGGCTTCTCTAGCTCGTTCTTCATCCTCCATTATCTCTTTCATGGTAGGTGGTAGGTTAGCAGCAGGTCTTACAAATTTATTTGTGAAGACCTTATTACCATTAACTATCTTGGCAAAAGTATTTGGCAAGATAGCATCAGGATCAGTTTCAAGCACAGGGTTTATGAAAGTGACTTCAGTATGAGCAACAACAGCATCATAGTCACCAGCAAAGAATACCTCAATCTGGGCAGGTATCTGCTCATTAATGCACTTGGATGTTCGTTGAGCAGATAAACACCAAGAGGCTACCACCTCTTTAAGGTCAGTAACCTGGTTTTGGACTACTGCTGCATCTGAGTGATGAGATTTTAAAGCATAATTTTGTTTTTCAGGTTTAGAAATTTCATCTTTCAAAATCTTAATTTCATCAGATCTGCATTAAATTTTTCATTTAAAGATTTAATTTCAGTTTTGCAAACTTCTTCACGTTTGCTGCCTCTGCTTAAGTCAATTCTCAGGTAGTCAAACATTTCAGCTTTTTCATCATCAGTATAAGTTCAAAAATTATCAACCAGCATTTTAGATTTCCATTGAAGTGAGTCTCTTTTCTGATCAACTTCCCTCATGTCAGCAACAAATGTACTACCACTTTCTTCCTCTACCAACTCCTCTACTTCTCTGGCCATTAAACACAGCTTTTTACCAAAAGCATAACCAGCACAATCTTCTTCGGTTTCACTATCATACGATGAAGATGAGCTGGTCTCATCCCAATCATGATGTTTAGCAACTAATACCTTTTCAGGTTTCTTCTCCTTCTTATCAGCATTTGAACTTTCTTTCATTTGGGCCTTCATAGCCTTATACTTGTTCTTGTACTTTTCTGCCTTTGAAAATGTGTTAGCATGTGAGGATGGTTTTCTGGACATGCGCTCAGCTACAAAGTGTCCTACCTTCCCACAATTATAACACTTAGGATTTGGGCCCTTGACTGACTTACTACCATACCTAGCACTTGGTTTTTTACTCATTTTGTATGGCTTGCTAGTTCTACTACGATTGAACTTTTTGAACTGCCTAGCCAGCAATGTCATACCTTTAGCAAACCCTTCAACATCATCATCATCACTGCTTTCCTCAGACCCAGTACCACTATCCTCCTCTTTAGCTGTCTCTTCTTCTGCCATAAGCTTTTGAACCAGTAAAGCCTTTTGAGGTTTCTTTTTAGCAACAACAACAAGAGTAGTATCATCTAACTTTGTAGATTTTGAAGTGGTGGGGGCAGACTTAAAGTTTTCTTTTAAATTAAGTACAAGTTTGGCCTCTGCCTTCTCATGGTTCCAAAGTATACCTGTAATATCCCGTTTTTCATTTGAGTTACAAGGTATGAAATCGTATCTTTTGACCCTAAATAAATTTTGAGTTAATGTTTTAGAACCTTACCATTGGAAAGTAGACCTTATTACATTTCCAATGATATTTGATTCATCGAAAATGGAGCTACGGTTTGAAAGTTATGACCAAAATAAGCGTTAGAAAAAGGCGAAAAATGGACCAGGCGCAAATTGCGGCTGGTAAGTGAAATTTGCGGCTAGATGGGGTTCTTCAGTGCCCAAATGGGCGCATTAGTGTGGCCACTTTTGTGGCCCGGCCGTAATTTGCGGCCAGGAGGCGCAAATTGCGGCTGGAACGTATTTTTGGTGATTTTCTTGATATTTTGAGTTTTAATGAGGGGAATTTGAGTCTTTTTACTTGGGGCTCAGTTTTGAGCCACTAAAACTGATCCAATCTCATTCTTATACTTATTTCACCTTCTCAAACACTCTCATCCATTTCTAGAGAGAGGAACCCATTTTAGAGAGAGAGAGAGAGAGAGAGCTTGGTTTGAGGAAGAAGAAGAAGAGTGAATCGGGTCAAGTCGTGAGAGTTAAAGTTGCTCATCTCGTTCATGACTACGTTGTGGTAGTGTTGGTAAGTTCTAACTCCGAATTTCTTTGTTTAAGGTTCTTATTCATGTTTGGGGTTTGAGCTAGTTAGGGTTATAAACCCCATTTTCTCATGAAATTGGGGTTTTTGTTGTATGTAATGTGTAAGTAAACCCGGTTATTGTGAGTTTAGGGTTTGATGATGAATTTGGAAGTATTTGTCATGGTTTGGGTGTTAAATCACTAGGTTGTAAGTTTGTTAGTGATTTTGGTGTTCTTAAGAACATGTTTGCTAGCCAAAATGGGTGTTGACTTGGGTTGGTGTCAAAATGAGTTTTGAGTCAAGTTTTGGTGAATCAAGTATGTAGATACTTGATTTAGGTGTTAATTGATGTTTTATAAATATAATCACTAGCCGTTAGTGATTTTGGGCGTTTTGTGACTTATGTCTAAACGGGGAAATTGAAATGGGTCAAAATTGATAATGACACTAGTTTGGGTCAAATCAATGTTTAAACACTATTGTTAAGTGTTAAGGGATGTTTTTCGATGTAATTAATCGTTGGAAGTGATTTTGGTTTAAAATGGTATTTTAACAATAAGTCCAACGTGGTCAAACGCAATATGGGTCAATATTGCACGTGTTGTGGTTTTGAGTGTAAATTGACAAGTCAAAGTGAGTTAACTTGGTTAAACCTAATTTGGTCAATTAGAAGTCAAACATTCGTGTTAAGTGTTGACTTAGTGATTTTATGACATAATCACTAGTAATGGTGAGTATGGGTCCAACTTGACTTGTTTTGGTGGTTAAGTGCAATTTGGGTCAAGTTGCACTTATGGGTTGGTTTTGTAAGATCAAGTACGATAAGTGTTAGGTTTGTACTTGTTTGAATGGGTCAGAATTACCACCCGTAGTGGTAATTAGTGAGTCCACTTTAGGTGTCTAAATGGGCGGATTGTGGAGGTAGGTATAAACCCTTGGTTAAGGGTGTTGGCATCGAATTCTCTTGTAGAGAATGTATGTTGATTGTGTGTATACCTATATGCGTATTATAGGTAAAATCTTGCTCAGTTGCGTTTGGTGGGGATTCCGCGCATGGTTTTTAATGCTCAAGTTCACAAGGTGAGTGGAATAATTATATGTGTAGGTATATAATTTATTTATTTGCATAGCGTGAGATGTGAAGTGTCGAGGTGCTAAGACACCACGTTCATGTGACGAGTGAAGTGTCGAAGTTCTAAGACACCACTCCGGGATTTAGGAATGAGTGAAGCATCTAGGTGTTAAGATGCCACTCTAAGAAGTATGGCGGGTGAAGTGTCGAGGTGTTAAGACACCACCCGGGGGTTGTAACATCCCGCATTTTTCCGTTAAATTATTTTAACGCCCGTCTTTTTATTTTTTAATAATGTCCTTCGTATCTAGATTCGTATCCTCCGTTAACTAACATCCTTAATATTTTCGTTATGGGGTTATAACGTCTCCCGCACTCCCGTGTAATTCAAAATAATTCGTTTGGTTAATGTCCGCGCCCGACTACAAACTTGCCAAAGTGCCAAAAAGGGTGACTAGGTCAAAGGAGTCAAACTCCCTCCTCCTTCATTCATTATTTCCTTTTTCTTTTTCCATTTTCTAAATACTTTCACCAAACTCTCTCAAATACCAAAACAAGAATTCATCATCTAAATTCGGATTAGAAGGCTGGCAACAAAATAAATTACTTATTTGGAATCCTCTCTTCATCCTCTACAACTTGATACCAATTTCAACTCATTTGGGTAACTTTCTAAAATCACTAGATTTTGTGTTCTTGATGTTTTTGAATTATAAAAGTGTTAATTAGTGTCTATGGCTCGTGTATAATATGAATATATGTTTTGTTTGTTCGATTTGTTGATTTGAGCAACTAGTTTGAACACTTGAAAATGAGTTTGCTTAATCTTTGATTTTGAAAGATTAAATGTTGTTAAATTGTTAAAGTTCATGTTTTAATTGTGTTACTAGTATCACTAGCTTCATTTTAATGTGTAGGTTGATTTGTAAAACTTCAAAAACATGATTAATGATTTTGTGATTCTTGATTAGGGTTTGATAGTTCTTGAGATGAACTTTTGATACTTGAATGCCATGAAATGTTAATTGTAAGTGTATAATTGTAATGTATGTTTCATTACCTTCAAAACGGCATATCATATGTGTGAATTGGATTCCCGAGACTTAAAATGCATTTTGTGAGCTTGAAACTTTGAAAATGGACTCGAAATGATCACTTGACGAGAAATCGGTTATTGAAAATGATGTTTTTGTTTGATGAAACGTGTTTAGTTGTGTTCCTTGTCAAAAGAGCTTTCCAACAATATAAGATACGCCTTCTAAATGTTTACGGTTTGCATTTTGTGCTAAAACAAATTTTGGATCAAGACTTGAACATTTGAAACTGACCAGGTACCAGCTCCCGTGTATTGTCGCGGCGCGACAATTGTGGGCCGCGGCGCGGCATAAGCCGTGTCCAGGCTCTGACCTCCTTGGTCAAAATAAGAAAAATGTTTGGCACGCTATGGACCTCCGATTCACATGAGACTTGTTCTAACATGCTTATATATGAATAAAAACCTCAGAAAAATAGTTTGGGACCCGACCCGAACGTGTTGACTTTTTCGTTGACTTTGACCGACCAAAGTTTGACTTTTTGTCAAACTTAACCAAATGATTATGCAACCTTCCTAACTTGTTCCTATACTTGTATCTTGCATGAAACTTGACAAATTGTTTCACATGCTACATAATCGAGTCGTAACGAGCCATAGGACTAATTGAACATCTTTGACCTATCGTGTTTACCGTTATTGATACAACCCTAATTGTTTAGGTCAAGACTAGCGTTCGTACTTTGCACGTAACTTGTTGAAGTACTTTATTACTCTTGCACTCAAGGTGAGATCATAGTCCCACTTTTACTCGTTTGAACTTACATTTGGGATGAGAAAACATAAACGTTTCTTTTTACTAAGTGAACACAAGTACAGGAAAACAAACATTCTACATACGAGTTTGAACAAAAATCCTCAATTCGATTATCATTAGTTACACTTGCCGGGTGTAAGCGAGAACTTATGTTATATGGCCATATGGGTTTGACAAACCCTCATTCAAACGGTTCGCTACCGTTTACGAATGAAATATATTTTCGAGAAACAGTGTATGTTCTAACACTATTGTGATGGGGTTCTATGGAAGGAATGTTAAGCATTGATAATTGGGTGCTCGTGAAACAAACTTTTAGAATGTATTACTATTTTATCAATGTTGCAAATCTTGTGGTTCGACTTACTTTTACTCACTTACTTACTTAAACCTATGATTTCACCAACGTTTTCGTTGACAGATTTCTATGTTTTTCTCAGGTCTTTGAACGCTATGTGAAACATGCTTCCGCTCATTATTTGATACTTGCATTGGATGTCGAGTATACATGCATTTCATGGAGCGTCTTTTGACTTTCTTTAAAACTGTGTCGCATAGGTTTCACATGTAAATATAACTTTGTAACGTAACTTTTGGATGAACAATTCTTGTAAACATTGAAACAATCTTTATTTATGAAAGGAATGCGACATATATTTGGTCAAATGTCACGTTAAAGACCTATGACCACGCAACGGGACCTAAGTAGTCGACGCCGTCAATTGACGATTTGTCGGGGTCGCTACAAGTGGTATCAGAGCCTTGGTTGTAGGGATTTAGAGTTCATTGGTGTCAACCCCGAATCATAGGGTACATTAGTGAATCTAGACTACAACCGGCATATAGACTTGAAGTAGGAATTACTTGACTAATTGTGCATTTATACTCGAACGTTTCTACTCATAACTAACCCTTGCTTCATCTAAATCTTTCGTTGTTTAATTTGATTGACGTGCCACCTTGACTTTATAGAATAATGTCGAATGCACACATGAATCAGGGTAATATAATTGCCGGGATTATATTACGGTGACTCATATGAACGTTCTGACATTACGACATAAAGAATTTAAGGCGAGTCAAGGAAAATTTTGTCTTCATCATTATTCCATATCACGATTAGTATTGTTAAGAATACTAATCAACGATATTCTTGTGTCATGAAGGAACAATGGCTCACCAAGGTCAACACAATACTCCTCCCGAAACTTTAGAACAAGCTCTTCAACGAATGATAACCACCGCCGTAGGCGCGGCCGTGGCCGATCACTTTTCCAACAACAACAATCATGGAGCCGGTAATTCAAACGAGGGGTGCTCCTACAAAAACTTCATGGGGAACAAACCTCCCACTTTCGATGGAACCGGGGGACCGATTTCTCTCACCCGATGGTTCGAACAAACGGAAGCCGTTTTTAACATAAGCGGTTGTCAGGACCAAGATAAGGTCTAGTTTTCCACCCTCACTCTTACCGGTATTGCTCTCTCATGGTGGAACACGTATGTACAATCAGTGGGTATCGATGAGGCCCTTACACTTACTTGGACCGAATTAAGAGAAAGAATGATCACCGAATACTTCCCGCGCGACGAGACTCGAAGGCTCGAACAGGGTCTAAGGAATTTAAAAACGGTCAGGAATGACCTCGAAGCTTATAATCAACGGTTTACCGAACTAGTCTTAATGTGTCCAAATCTCATGACTCCCGAATCCCTAAGAGTCGAACTTTACATGGATGGCCTCCCGAAGAGCGTTCAACACGGGGTAATGTCATCCAAACCCGCCAACCTACAAGAGGCTTTAACGATGGCCCGCCAATTTATAAAAACGGTGAATGAAATTGAAGCGCCGACACCAACTGCCGAGGACCAACCGGGTAACAACAAAAGAAAATGGAAAGCCTCTCCATCGAGCAACTACAACAACAACTTCACCAAGAAGTCCTTCACCTCCGACGGCAAGAAAGGTTACGCCGGGTACCTACCTTATTGTAACAAGTGCCAAAAACATCATTTTGGTGAATGTAGCAAGCCTTTTTGCAACAGATGCTACAAACATCACTTTGGTGAATGTGGCAAGCTAATTTTTTGCCGATGCCAAGGAAGGGGTCATATGGCCAAACATTGTGGAAGTGCCACCCCCATCACACAAAAGGGACCCAACACACAAAAGTCGATCACTTGCTACGCATGTGGCCAAACGGGTCATTTTAGGAATGAATGCCCAAAGAAGAAAATCAACCCCAACGCACGCGACTTCAACATTAACACCGAGGAAGCCCGAGATGACAACTAGTCACGGGTATGTTTCTTCTCGAAATTCTCATGTTTCATGGTTATTCGATTCGGATGTCGATAAATGTTTTGTATCCAAGGCTAGGAGCCTACTCTTTGCACTCCACCATTTTCCCTAGGTACTACTTAAGCCATTTAAGTGACCAACGAAAAATTTTTGTGTATCGATAAATTTTATCGCAGGATGTACGTTAAACTTATTGGGTGGATAATTTAAATTTTGACTTGACACATATAGAACTAAGGAGCTCAAAACCTATTCGTTAAGGAGAAATGTTTCCCTGCAATTATGTATAGATTATTGCGAACTAAGTAATTTCCGGTTAAGAACCGATAGCCTTTTCCCCGTATCAACAACCTCTTGAACCGTTACAAGGATCTCGCGCGTATTCCAAAATCGACCTTCATTCTGGTTATCATCAATTGAGAGTTAAGGGAGACGATGTCTCACAAATCACTTTCCGAACTCGCTACGATAGTTATAAATTTCTTTTAGTGCCGTTCAGTTTATCTGAGGCTCCGTCTGTATTCATAGACCTCCGGCACCGCGTATGCAAACTTTTCTAGACAAAAATCGTTACCGTACTTATAATTGATGTTCTAAACCTATTCAAGTAAGGAAGAAAACGAACAACGTCTCCGTCTTACGCTCGAACTCTTGAGAAAAGAGCAACTCTATACCGAATTCTCCAAGTGAGAATTTTGGTTAAACGAAGTCAAATTTCTAGACCATGTTGTTAGTGGTCAAGGCATTACAACACATCTCGCAATCGGAACCACACGTAATCGGGAAACCCTCACGACTCTGACTTGTATTCGTAAAATCTTAGATCTCGCCGATTATTACCGCAGATTCATTTTCGACTTTTTCTCGTGTTACTCGTCCTTTAACCCCGTTCACTTCCCCAGGAAAGGACTAAACCTCTCCGTGTTCGAACTTTTAACGCGATTTTTTTTCACACCAACCTTACTAGCTAAATTCATGTAACACAATGGAATTCAAATATGGAAATATTTCTACTTGAACGCCCGAAAGGCATACTCTCTCGACTCGAAATCAAGGAAACTGAAATTCGTTATTTTTGCACGAACGATTGGAATACTTAATTATGGATCCGATCAATCTTCTCATCACCATGTATCACGTTACATAACACTGTTATTTCACTATGACCGTCTGATATTACTGGGACCCAAGATAACACACAATCCAAGGATACTTCCTTTCTCTTTGACTTATCGTCCTCATGCTCCTGATACGGACAACTACTACTCGAACCCGAACTATACAACTACGTGTTCTATCTCATTTTCCCACCAAGTCTCAACATTTGACCACTAGATGCGCGATATGGCTACCTCAGGGTGTGAGCTCATCCTTTTCTAAGTTCTCATTCCACTCCTGTCCTTTCGCTTGTACTTTTGTATAAGGAAACCTTTTATATACTTTCTCAATGGAGAGAGAGACTCATCATGTATTACTAGTATTCACCACGAGGGTGAATAGCCCTGGTAAACGTTCTCTGTAGCCGATAAGGAACTTGTTCCAACGAACATTTTCGAACTCTAACTAACTTGTTCAAACATATCTTAAGGAATTCTCTTCCAACACGGTGTACCATTGTCAACTACCTCGGATAGAAATACTCGTTTCACTTCTAGTGTTACAAGAAGCTTTGAGAACACGTTTAAACATGGGTACCACGTACCATCCACAAACTGACGGAACAAGCAAACGTACGACTCAAATCTTGGAAAGACATGTTACAAACTGGTATTGTTACCTTTAGTAGTTCCTCTTACAACGACAATTACCATTTGTGTATTAACGCCGCACTTTCGAAACCCTATATAACCGCAAATGTCATACCCCTATTCGTTGGATCAAAGCATGTGGCAAGCAAATCACCGAATCCGAACTCATTCAAGAAATAACAGTTGAGATCGTTCAAGTCCGAGAAGGACTCAAGACGACCCGTAGTCGCCAAAAGGGCTATACCGACATTCGACGTAAACCTCTCGAATCCCAAGTCAGTAACCGTGTAATATTGAGAACCCGCACCTTGAGAAGGTGTAATCCATTTTGAGAAATCGAGGAAAGTTATATCCGCAATATTGATCCTTTGGAAAATCTTGGGGCGTATTGGAACCGCCTCCTACCGTTTAGATCTCCTGACTCAATTAAAGTTTCCGTTTACCTTACATTTCGTGCAACAAACTTAGAGACGTGTCCTACGGAACAGGAACGTGCTACTCTCCTAGATAAACTTACTATTGATGGCAAACTCCCCTTCATGGGAAACTGGTTGAAATTGTGGATCCTAAAACCAAGTCTTAATACAAACTGAAATCTCGACTGTCAAAATTTGTGGGAATGCCCAAGGACGTATCTTCACTTATTCATAGCATTGATAACGTAAAGTCTCGAGTAAAAAACAACGACTATTGCTTCCAACTAAATTTCGGGACGAAATTTCTTTTAAGGTGTGGGTAATGTAACATCCCGCATTTTTCCGTTAAATTATTTTAACGCCCGTCTTTTTATTTTTTAATAATGTCCTTCGTATCTAGATTCGTATCCTCCGTTAACTAACATCCTTAATATTTTTGTTATGGGATTATAACGTCTCCCGCACTCCCGTGTAATTCAAAATAATTCGTTTGGTTAATGTTCGCGCCCAACTACAAACTTGCCAAAGTGCCAAAAAGGGTGACTAGGTCAAAGGAGTCAAACTCCCTCCTCCTCCATTCATTATTTCCTTTTTCTTTTTCCATTTTCTAAATACTTTCACCAAACTCTCTCAAACACCAAAACAAGAATTCATCATCTAAATTCGGATTAGAAGGCTAGCAACAAAATAAATTACATATTTGGAATCCTCTCTTCATCCTCTACAACTTGATACCAATTTCAACTCATTTGGGTAACTTTCTAAAATCACTAGATTTTGTGTTCTTGATGTTTTTGAATTATAAAAGTGTTAATTAGTGTCTATGGCTCGTGTATAACATGAATATATGTTTTGTTTGTTCGATTTGTTGATTTGAGCAACTAGTTTGAACACTTGAAAATGGGTTTGCTTAATCTTTGATTTTGAAAGATTAAATGTTGTTAAATTGTTAAAGTTCATGTTTTAATTGTGTTACTAGTATCACTAGCTTCATTTTAATGTGTAGGTTGATTTGTAAAACTTCAAAAACATGATTAATGATTTTGTGATTCCTGATTAGGGTTTGATAGTTCTTGAGATGAACTTTTGATACTTGAATGCCATGAAATGTTAATTGTAAGTGTATAATTGTAATGTATGTTTCATTACCTTCAAAACGGCATATCATATGTGTGAATTGGATTCCTGAGACTTAAAATGCATTTTGTGAGCTTGAAACTTTGAAAATGGACTCGAAATGATCACTTGACGAGAAATCGGTTATTGAAAATGATGTTTTTGTTTGATGAAACGTGTTTAGTTGTGTTCCTTGTCAAAAGAGCTTTCCAACGATATAAGATACGCCTTCTAAATGTTTACGGTTTGCATTTTGTGCTAAAATAAATTTTGGATCAAGACTTGAACATTTGAAACTGACCAGGTACCAGCTCCCGTGTATTGTCGCGGCGCGACAATTGTGGGCCGCGGCGCGGCATAAGCCGTGTCCAGGCTCTGACCTCCTTGGTCAAAATAAGAAAAATGTTTGGCACGCTATGGACCTCCGATTCACATGAGACTTGTTCTAACATGCTTATATATGAATAAAAACCTCAGAAAAATAGTTCGGGACCCGACCCGAATGTGTTGACTTTTTCGTTGACTTTGACCGACCAAAGTTTGACTTTTTGTCAAACTTAACCAAATGATTATGCAACCTTCCTAACTTGTTCCTATACTTGTATCTTGCATGAAACTTGACAAATTGTTTCACATGCTACATAATCGAGTCGTAACGAGCCATAGGACTAATTGAACATCTTTGACCTATCGTGTTTACCGTTATTGATACAACCCTAATTGTTTAGGTCAAGACTAGCGTTCGTACTTTGCACGTTACTTGTTGAAGTACTTTATTACTCTTGCACTCAAGGTGAGATCATAGTCCCACTTTTACTCGTTTGAACTTACATTTGGGATGAGAAAACATAAACGTTTCTTTTTACTAAGTGAACACAAGTACAGGAAAACAAACATTCTACATACGAGTTTGAACAAAAATCCTCAATTCGATTATCATTAGTTACACTTGCCGGGTGTAAGCGAGAACTTATGTTATATGGCCATATGGGTTTGACAAACCCTCATTAAAACGGTTCGCTACCGTTTACGAATGAAATATATTTTTGAGAAACAGTGTATGTTCTATTACTATTGTGATGGGGTTCTATGGAAGGAATGTTAAGCATTGATAATTGGGTGCTCGTGAAACAAATTTTTAGAATGTATTACTATTTTATCAATGTTGCAAATCTTGTGGTTCGACTTACTTTTACTCACTTACTTACTTAAACCTATGATTTCACCAACGTTTTCGTTGACATATTTCTATGTTTTTCTCAGGTCTTTGAACGCTATGTGAAACATGCTTCCGCTCATTATTTGATACTTGCATTGGATGTCGAGTATACATGCATTTCATGGAGCGTCTTTTGACTTTCTTTAAAACTGTGTCGCATAGGTTTCACATGTAAATATAACTTTGTAACGTAACTTTTGGATGAACAATTCTTGTAAACATTGAAACAATCTTTATTTATGAAAGGAATGCGACATATATTTGGTCAAACGTCACGTTAAAGACCTATGACCACGCAACGGGACCTAAGTAGTCGACGCCGTCAATTGACGATTTGTCGGGGTCGCTACAGGGGTGAAGTATCGAGGTGTTAAGATGCCACCCGGGGGTTAGTGATACGCGGTGTTAAGTACACTAATGGACGTTGTGAACTACAACGGTCTTTCGCGAGCACCATTTCCTTGTACGATTGGTTAACCATGGTTATGTGTTGTAGTTTTTGCATATTAAATTGTGAACAATATGCTATTGGTGATGCTAGCTTATTGTGAATTGCGGATACTTTAGTATGCTTTGTGATTGCATGGTTGTTGAGTTCCTAGATCGTATGCGGTAATTGTATAAGTGTATGCAAGTAAGTAGATTATATATGTATATGTATAATTGTTGCATTCACTAAGCTTTATGCTTACCCCTCTCGTTGTTTACCTTTTTACAGGTATTGTGATTGTGAAGCTAGCTTGTTGTTTGACTAGATGTGTAGGATCCCTTGGGCTCGATGGGGTAGCTTTTGAATATTTGGACGCCGATTGGGGATTTGGTAGTCCTCGGATTATGCTCTTGGTATCGGGTTGGGTTATTGTGTATTAACACGTATTTCGTGTGATTGGGTCATTATTACAAACGCTTTTGTAATGTGTCGTCTGTGTACCAAGGGTCATATTAAGTCGTAAAACGAGACGTTATGATATTATGTTTTGGTTAAAACAGAGTTGGAAATGTTATGTATTACGAA
Organism: Rutidosis leptorrhynchoides; assembly: GCF_046630445.1. Classification (NCBI taxonomy): domain Eukaryota; kingdom Viridiplantae; phylum Streptophyta; class Magnoliopsida; order Asterales; family Asteraceae; genus Rutidosis; species Rutidosis leptorrhynchoides. The sequence goes on along the minus strand of NC_092334.1, from coordinate 185,678,699 downwards.
TGCTATATTGGGACCTAACTTATAAAAAAAAATGTTCTCGTTTTCGGATAAACGGGTTTGGGTTGTTTTAGTACCATACAGAGATGACATGTTAAAATTCTTTAAGGTCTGAGTGGTTCTCAAAGGATCAGTAACAGGTTTCCATTTTGCAGGCAGTGAGTCAATGAATTTGTTGACTTGTTCAAAATCAGTATATGTAATTTTCAAGGTGAGCAAGTCAGCAACTAAAGAGTTAAACCTAATGAAGGTTTGCTTATGGGTCTCACCTTTGTAGGCAAAGAACATTTCATATTCTCTTTTTAAAGCTATAATCTTATTTTTCTTAACTTCATCCATACCCTCATATGTAACATCAATGAAATGTCCCGTTCATATCGATTATAAACGTTTCATATTAATTGGTTTCGTTGCGAGGTTTTGACATCTATATGAGACGTTTTTCAAAGACTGCATTCGATTTTAAAAACAAACCATAACCTTTATCTTATTGATAAAGGTTTAAAAGCATAACGTAGATTATCAAATAATGATAATCTAAAATATAACGTTGTACACACGACCATTTCATAATGGTTTACAATAATATTACACATCGATTTAAATCTCCGAATGCAGTTTTTAAACAATATTATACAAGCATGCAGACTCCAATTCCTGTCTTTATTTAGCATGCAACAGCAGAAGCTCTTAATAATCACCTGAGAATAAACATGCTTTAAACGTCAACAAAAATGTTGGTGAGTTATACGTTTAACCTATATATTTATCAAATCATAATAATAGACCACAAGATTTCATATTTCCATTTCTTATAAACATCATGCATGCATAAAGCAATCTGCATAAAAATCATTCATATGATGAACACCTGGTAACCGACCTTAACAGGATGCATATAGAATATCCCCATCATTCCTGGACTCTCATCGGATATGATAAATCGAAGTACTAAAGCATCCGTAACTCGGATGAGGCTTGTTGGGCCAAATAGATCTATCTTTAGGATTCGCGTCAATTGGTGGCAATTATAATAAACACCAATTCTTAGGCTACCAAGCTAAAAAGGGGCATATTCGGTTCGATAATTCAACATAGAATGTAATTTTGATTACTCGTGTCTATTTTGTAAAACATTTAAAAAAAACTGCATGTATTCTCATCCCAAAAATAATAGATTTTAAAAGTTTGACTATAACTCACTTTCACGTATTTTTACTTCGTCGAAAAATAAGACTTGGCCACGGGTCGATTCACGAACCTATATATATATATATATATACATCAAAGTATGACCGAAATATATTCACAACATATTTTATTACGTTTTAACGATTTATGTTGTTAAGTTAGCAGTCCAACGTTAATAGTCCACAATTAGTAGTCCACAGTTAGTAATACATAAATCAATATATTTTCTCGAATCAATCCCTGACCCAGTGTATACAAGTCTCAGACTCGATCACAACTCAAAGTATATATATTATTTTGGAATCAACCTCAACCCTGTATAGCTAACTCCAGCATTACCGCATATAGAGTGTCTATGGTTTTTCCAAATAATATATATAGATGATGTCGATGTGATATGTCAAAATATTGTATACGTGTCTATGGTCTATCAAAATTACATAATATATGTTAGAATACATGTATAAAACAATATAAGTTAGTTAAGTTATGGTTAGTATAGATTTGTTACAAATTTTCACGTAGCTAAAACAAGCAAAAATATCCAATTTTGTTTTACCCATAATTTCTTCGTTTTAAATCCGTTTTGAGTGAATCAAATTGCTATGGTTTCATATCGAACCAAAGACTAATAATATAAATAGAAAAAGTATAGGTTTATAGTTAGAAATATAGGTTACAAGTCATTTTTGTAAGAGGTAGTCATTTTAGTCGACAGAACGACGTCTAGATGACCATTTTGAAAAACATACTTTCACTTTGAGTTTAACCATGATTTTTGAATATAGTTTTATGTTCGTAAGAAATATAATTTTGTCAGAAGAACAATTTTTAAATATAAGTTTATCATAGTTTTTAGTTATCCAACCAAAAACAGCCCCCGGTTTTACTACGACGGCGTGTATCCGGTTTTACGGTGTTCTCGTGTTTCCAGGTTTTAAATCATTAAGTTAGCATATCATATAGATATAGAACATGTGTTTAGTTGATTTTAAAAGTTAAGTTAGATGGATTAACTTTTTTTGCGAACAAGTTTAGAATTAACTAAACTATGTTCTAGTGATTACAAGTTTAAATCTTCGAATAAGATAGTTATATATATATATATATATATATATATATATATATATATATATATATATATATATATATATATATATATATATATATATATATATATATATATATATATATATATATATATATATGAATCGAACAAGGTTATTAACACCATTACTACCTCAATTATAGTAGGTAAACCTACTGGAAATGATGAAAAAATAACTTGAGGTTCAAAGGATCTTTGATGGCTTGGAAGTTCTTGAAGTAGAATCATGACACAAAAATAAGTTCAAGTAAGATTACTACTTGAATTAAGATATTCATAGTTATAGAAATTGAATCAAAGTTTGAATATGAATATTAACTTGTATTAGAAAGATAACCTACTGTAAATAACAAAGATTTTTTGATCTTAGATGATTGCTTGGAATGGATTAGAAAGTTTGGAAGTAGACTTGCAAACTTGAAAGTATTCTTGATTTTATGAAATTAAAACTTTTAGAATTTGTGAAGAACACATAGAACTTGAAGATAGAACTTCAGAGAGATCAATTAGATGAAGAAAATTGAAGAATGAAGGTGTTTGTATGTGTATTGGGTCGTGGTATATGGATTAGATATAAAGGATATGTAAGTTTGTTTTCTTGTAAATAATTCATGAATGATTTATAATATTTTTGTAATCTTGCTAATTAATTCATACTAGATTACAAAGAATGGTTCCCACATATTTGATGACTCATTAATGCTTCTAAGGAGCTGATCATTGAGTGTATATACCAATAGTATATACAACTAGAAGCTGAGTATTGTACGAGTACGAGTACCGAACGAATACGAGTAGAATTCTTGATGAAAATGTATGAGAATGCAATTGTAACCAATTTTGTTAAGTACAAGTATTTTGATATGTATCATGAAGTCTTTCAAAAGTATATTAACACATCTTAATACACTACATGTATATGCATTTTAACTGAGTCGTTAAGTCATCGTTAGCCGTTACATGTACATGTTGTTTCGGAACCTTTAAGTTAACGATTTCGTTAAATGTAATAAATCCCATTGTTATTATATATAATGAGATGTTAAATTGTTACATTATCATGATAACATGATGTACTAATATATCTTAATATGATATATAAATATTAAGACTTTATTACAACGATAATCGTTACGTATAGATATCGTTTTGAATTTCTTAAGTTAGTAGTCTTGTTTTATGTATAAAGTTCATTGTTAATATATATAATGAAATACTTAAGTATCATTTCATCATGTTAAACATATATATATGTTCATATATATAATATCATGTCATATACAAGTTATAACGTTCGTGAATCATCGGATAAACTGGGTGGTCAAACGTTAACACAAAAACCGTTTCAATTAATCAAGTATTAACAAGTTTGATTTCATAACATGTTGGAAACATTTAATCATGTAAATATAGTTTTCATTTAATATATAATCATGGAAAAGTTCGGGTCACTACAGTACCTACCCGTTAAATAAATTTCGTCCCGAAATTTTAAACAGTTGAAGGTGTTGACGCATCTTCTGAAAATAGGTGCAGGTATTTCAGCTTCATATGATCTTCACATTCCCAGGTGAACTCGGGTCCTTTAAGAGCATTCCATCGAACCTTAACGATTGGTATTTTATTTTGCTTAAGTCTTTTAACCTCACGATTCATTATTTTGACGGGTTCTTCAATGAATTGAAGTTTTTCATTGATTTGGATTTCTTCTAAAGGAATAGTGAGATCTTCTTTGGCTAAGCATTTCTTCATATTCGAGACGTGAAAAGTATTATGTACGCCAGCGAGTTGTTGAGCTAATTCAAGTCGGTAGGCTACTGGTCCAACACGATCTATAATCTTGAATGGTCCAATGTACCTTGGATTCAGTTTCCCCCGTTTACCAAATCGAACAACGCCCTTCCAAGGTGAAACCTTAAGCATGACTATCTCTCCAATTTCAAATTCTATATCTTTTCTTTTAATATCTTTGGGCGGCTTTCAACCATTGTTGAATTTGAATGATTTTCTTGGTAGTTTCTTGGATTATCTCCGAACCCGTAATTTGTCTATCCCCCACTTCGCTCCAAAAAATTGGAGACCTGCACTTTCTACCATAAAGTGCCTCAAACGGTGCCATCTCAATACACGAATGGTAACTGTTGTTGTAGGAAAACTCTGCTAATGGTAGATGTCGATCCCAAGTGTTTCCAAAATCAATAACACATGCTCGTAGCATGTCTTCAAGTGTCTGTATCGTCCTTTCACTCTACCCATCAGTTTGTGGATGATAGGCAGTACTCATATCTAGACGAGTCCCCAATGCTTGTTGCAACGTCTGCCAGAATCTTGAAACAAATCTGCCATCCTTATCAGAGATAATAGAGACCGGTATTCCATGTCTAGAGACGACTTCCTTCAAGTATAGTCATGCTAACTTCTCCATTTTGTCATCTTCTCTCATTGGTAATTTAGTAATGAAATCCATGGTAATGTTTCCCATTTCCATTCCGGGATTTCGGGTTGTTGAAGTGGACCTGATGGTTTCTGATGTTCAGCTTTTACCTTAGAACACGTCAAACATTCTCCTATGTATTTAGCAATATCAGCTTTCATTCCTGGCCACCAAAAGTGTTTCTTGAGATCTTTGTACATCTTCCCTGCTCCGGGATGTATTGAATATCTGGTTTTATGTGCTTCCCTAAGTACCATTTCTCTCACATCTCCAAATTTTGGTACCCATATTCTTTCAGCCCTATACCGGGTTCTGTCTTCCCGAATATTAAGATGTTTCTCCGATCCTTTGGGTATTTCATTGTTCAAATTTCCCTCTTTTAAAACTCCCTGTTATGCCTCCTTTATTTTAGTAGTAAGGTTAGTATGAATAATTATATTCATAGCTTTTACTCGAATAGGTTCCCTGTCCTTTCTGCTCAAGGCGTCGGCTACCACATTTGACTTCCCCGAGTGGTAACGAATCTCAAAGTCGTAATCATTCAACAACTCAATCCACCTACGCTGCCTCATGATCAGTTGTTTCTAATCAAATATATGTTGGAGACTTTTGTGGTCGGTATATATAATACTTTTGACCCCATATAGGTAGTGCCTCCAAGTCTTTAATGCAAAAACAACAGCGCCCAATTCCAAATCGTGAGTCGTATAATTTTGCTCGTGAATCTTCAATTATCTGGGCGCATAAGCAATTACCTTCGTTCGTTGCATTAGTACACAATTGAGGCCTTGCTTTGAGGCGTCACAATATATCATAAAATCATCATTCCCTTCAGGAAATGACAATATAGGTGCCGTAGTTAACTTTTTCTTCAACAATTGAAACGCTTTCTCTTGCTCATCCTTCCATTTAAATTTCTTCCCTTTATGCGTTAATGCAGTCAAGGGTTTTGCTATTTTGGAAAAATCTTGGATGAATCTTCTGTAGTAACCAGCCAATCCTAAAAATTGACGTATATGCTTCGGAGTTTTTGGGGTTTCCCTGTTTTCAACGGTTTCAATCTTTGACGGATCAACCTGAATACCTTCTTTGTTTACTACGTGACCGAGGAATTGAACTTCTTTCAACCAAAATGCACACTTTGAAAATTTAGCGTACAATTTTTCCTTCCTTAACAATTCTAGCACTTTTCTAAAATGTTCACTGTGCTCTTGATCATTCTTTGAGTAAATAAGTATGTCATCGATGAAAACAATGACAAACTTGTCAAGGTATGGTCCACACACTCGGTTCATGAGGTCCATGAACGCAGCTGGTGCGTTAGTCAAATCAAACGGCATAACCATAAACTCGTAATGACCGTAACGCATCCTAAAAGCAGTCTTTGGAATATCATCCTCCTTCACCCGCATTTGATGATAACCCGAACGTAAATCAATCTTCAAATAAACAGACGAACCTTGCAGCTGATCAAATAAGTCATCGATTCTCGGTAGTGGATAGCGGTTCTTGATGGTAAGCTTGTTCAAATCTCGATAATCGATACACAATCTGAATGTACCATCTTTCTTAACAAACAAAACAGGAGCTCCCCACGGTGATGTGCTTGGTCGAATGAAACCACGCTCTAAAAGTTCCTGTAATTGGCTCTGGAGTTCCTTCATTTCTCTGGGTGCGAGTCTGTATGGAGCACGAGCTATTAGTGCAGCTCCTGGTACCAGGTCTATTTGAAATTCAACAGATCGGTGTGGAGGTAGTCCCGGTAATTCTTTCGAAAATACATCGGGAAATTCTTTTGCGACGGAAACATCATTGATGTTCTTTTCTTCGGTTTGTACTTTCTCAACGTGTGCTAGAACAGCATAGCAACCTTTTCTTATTAGCTTTTGTGCCTTCAAATTACTAATAAGATTTAGCTTCGCGTTGCTCTTTTCTCCATACACCATTAAGGGTTTTCTTTTTTCGCGCATATTGCGAATCGCATTTTTGTAACAAACGATCTCTGCTTTCACCTCTTTCAACCAGTCCATGCTGATTATCACATCAAAACTCCCTAACTCTACTGGTATCAAATCAATCTTAAATGTTTCGCTAACCAGTTTAATTTCTCGATTTCGACATATTTTATCTGCTTTAATTAATTTACAGTTTGCTAATTCGAGTAAAAACTCATTATCCAAAGGCGTCAATGGACAACTTAATTTAGCACAAAATCTCTAATCATATTGCTTCTATCCGCACCCGAATCAAATAAAACATAAGTAGATTTATCTTAAATAAGAAACGTACCCGTAACAAGCTCCAGGTCTTCCTGCGCTTCAACCGCATTAATGTTGAAAACTCTTCCACGGCTTTGCCCGTTATTATTTTCCTGGTTTGGGCACATAGTTTTGTAGTGACCCTTCTTCCCGCATCCAAAACAAGTAATGTGAGCATTATTTGTTCTTTTAGTTGTTGGTCCATAAGCTTCACACTTCATCGCACCATGACCCTTTCTATCACATGTGGTACATACTACCTCACAGTATTTACCCGGATGATATCCCTCACACCTATATCATGGAATTTTCTGATTGTTGTTGCCATTGTTGTTATTGAGATTGTTGTTGGGATTGTTGTTGTGGTTGTTGTTGTTATTGGGGCGTTTGTTGTAGTTATTGTTGTTGGGACGTTTGTTGTAGTTGTTGTTGTTGCGATTGATTGTGCGGTTGTTGGGATAGTTGTTGCGATTGTGGTTGTGATTGTTGTTGTTATATTGGTGACTCTTATCACCGTTTTCTTCCCACTTTCTCTTGACTTGCTTCATTTTGGCCTCCTTGGCCATCTGCTCTTTAACTCTCCCCTCAATGTGGTTTATGAGTTTGTGAGCCAATCGACTTGCCTTTTGTATGGAAGTGGGCTCGTTTGAACTCACATCCTCCTGAATCCTTTCTGGTAACCCTTTTACAAACGCGTCGATCTGCTCTTCTTCATCTTCGAACACTCTTGGACACAATAGGCACAACTCTGTGAATCGTCGTTCGTATGTGGTAATATCGAATCCTTACGTTCGTAGTTCTCTAAGCTCTACCTTGAGCTTATTGATTTCATTTCTGGGACGGTACTGCTCATTCATCAGGTGTTTAAATGCTGACCATGGTAGTGTGTAAGCAGCATCTTGTCCCACATGTTCGAGATAGGTGTTCCACCAGGTTAACGCAGTACCTGTGAAGGTATGCATGGCGTACTTTACCTTGTCTTCTTCAGCACATTTACTTATAGCAAACACAGATTCGTCCTTCTCGATCCTTCATTTCAGTCCGACTGTTCCTTCAGTTCCATCGAATTACAGAGGTTTACAGGCAGTAAAAGCCTTGTAGGAGCATCCTACACAGTTTCCTGTGGAGTTAACTCTACTGCTAGGCCCTGAGTTATTGTTGTTGTTTTGCATTACAGCCTGTACTACGGCTATGTTTGCAGCAAGGAATGCACGGAAATCTTCGTCGCTCATATTCAAGTTATGTCGAGTAGTCGGTGCCATTTCCTTCAAAAATAGCCAAAAGAGTTAAGTTAATCATATAGAATATTAGGAGTAGTCAATAGTATTTCGTAGCATAATATGAACTTATTTATAAAAGCCTTTTCTTCATATTAGCGTTTTATAATTTTAGTTCGGGTAGTACCTACCCATTAAAGTTCATACTTAATAGCTAGCGCAAAAATTAACTACTACTATCGAAATAATATTCTATCATGAAAAACATAATTCATTAACACTTCACGCTTAAACTTTTGATACAATATTTTACAATCATACCATACCGCTATTTTACATGTAGCATAAAAGTACAAGCACGTTATCATACATATATTACACAGTATGATTACAACTCTTTATTCCGAATCACTTGTTTCTTCTTCCTCAGACTCGGTTCGTTTTGCTAATTTCCTAGGGATACATGGTGCTCCTCTAATACGAGCCGTCCTTTTCACAAGTGGTCTGGAAAAACCTGGTGGCTTAGATGTTCCCGGGTTATAGTTAAAATTTAAGAAATACGGGTGTTTACGGTACACCCCATCAGGGTATTTCATGTTAACATAGAGTTCATCGGGGTTAGGATCAGGTTTCTCTATTTTGATGGCTTTTCCCTTATTGTTTTCTTTTGCTTTATTAAATTGAGCATGTGTAATTTCTATAACATCATCGGAATCCTCATCGGGATCCGATTCATCAGAAAATTGATAATCTTCCCAATATTTTTCCTCCTCAGCAGAAACACCACAAACCATTTTTAGTTTTGGTCCATTGGTTGAAGATTTTCTTTTATTTAACAGTTTTTCTGTGATTTTTATCATTTCCTCCTCCGGAACTTCGTCTTCTTACGGTATCTCTTCTTCCGGTTCCTCTTCTTCTTCCGAAATTTGTAAATCTTCCCAATATACATTCGACTCTTCATTATTATTAGGTGAGTCGATGGGATTTGTACTAGAGGTAGACATCTATCACACAATATCAAACACGTTAAGAGATTAATATAGCACATAATATTTACATGTAAAAATATATAGTTTCCAACAAAAGTGTTAAGCAATTGTTTTTAAAGTAAACGCGGTCGAAGTCCAGACTCACTAATGCATCCTAGCAAACTCGGTTAGACACACTAATGCAAATTTCTGGTTCTCTAAGACCAACGCTCGGATACCAACTAAAATGTCCCGTTCATATCGATTATAAACATTTCATATTAATTGGTTTCGTTACGAGGTTTTGACCTTTATATGAGACATTTTTTAAAGACTGCATTCGATTTTAAAAACAAACCATAACCTTTATTTTATCGATAAAGGTTTAAAAGCATAACGTAGATTATCAAATAATGATAATCTAAAATATAACGTTTTACACACGACCATTACATAATGGTTTACAATAATATTACACATCGATTTAAATCTCCGAATGCAGTTTTTAAACAATATTATAGAAGCATGCAGACTCCAATTGTGACGACCCGGAAATTTCCGACCAAATTTAAACTCAATCTTTATATGACTTCGACACGATAAGCAAAGTATGTAATGTTGAATCTAGAAAATTTTGAAACTATATTCATGTAGTTAATTACCCTTCGAACATCTCTTGACGATTCAAGAACAATTAATTGTAAATAAATTTGTGTGTATGTATATATAAATAATAATTCAAAATATAATTTAAAGTATTATATGTTGTTGTTATAAAAAATTAATAAAATAAAAAAAATAGGATATTATAATAATTATTATTTTTAATATATCTCTATATATAAATAAAGTATATTAAAAATAAATATTAAATGATTGTAATACTCGTTTGATGTTTCGATTGATATTAAGCAAGTTAAATTCAAACTTAAGTAATTTTAAAATAAACGGTGATACGAAAATGAGTTCTATAAATTTTAGGCTTATTAAAAATGTATTTAGGAACTAATTGTTAAGTTTTAACACTTTTCATATTTTACCCATAATTGAGAGGGACAGTTAATGTAATTTTTATTTAATAAATTAATACTCGAATCTTATACTATAATGACCAAAATAAATAAATATAGTTAATTTAAAAATAAGAGATTTTTTAAATACTTTTATCCGTTACTGTTTAAATAACGGGGCACGAAATACTATCCCTAATAAAACTGTTTATCGGTAGAATAAACCAAACTTCACTGTATCTAATTGATATTGTACCTAATTGATATTATGATTGAATTATTGTTCAACTTTTTGCTTTCCTTTTCCCTTCAATTAATCTAACAGAGTATTTATCCATATATATTTACACTATATAATATATCCATTCAAACACAAGAACCCCACTTGCAAGTAGTAAACATTCGATCTCTTTTGTCTTCTTTTCTTTTACACATACAAATATATATAGCTATATATACATATTCATATCACAGGTAATCTAATCTGGTAAATGTCACTGTCATGTTCATCTTTATAATTGTCCCGTAAACTTATGTCGACACAGATAAAGCGAATGATGGTTAAATATATTTTCCATGTTATTAAAGTTTTATTATTTTATTATTAATATTACTGAGATTATTAAAATTATTATTAAGTATTGATATTTTATTAAGATACAAACTTATTATTGTTATCATTAATGTTATTATGAGTACTAATAGTAATACCAATATTATTTATAATAAATATCATTATTCTTGTTATTTATATTATTATTATTCTTTTATTAATAATATTAAAAGTATTATTATTATTAATATATTTATATTTATTAATTATTAATTATTAACATTAAATACAATCAAATAAAGGTACCTCATATCATAATCGAATTTTTATTTTTGGATTTTGTCTGTGTCGACTTCAACTTTCACTATATGCCAAGCCTGTGAATAACTTGTGTTTCTAATTCAATTATTTGATATCACTCTATATTCCACATACTCAATTGAGAGAAAGAAAAACAGAAATTGATAAAATTCCCCGTATACCTTTGTTTCATAACCATTTTATCAAAATCTCGAGTTTGTAACAATCTTCAAAATTTAGAATTGCAGCTGTGTTAGAAATTATTTAATCAAGCTATCTGCAAAAGCGAAACATCCAAATCTTCCTATCGAATCTCAATTTTGGAGTTAAAGTTTAGATTTCAAAAGTCAAAGAAATTGTTCTTGGTAAAATTCGAAATCCCTGTTATGTTTTAAGCTTAATTGATGATACAGAAAGTTTCTAGGAGTCATTTAAAATCTATTTCATGTTATAATTTTTGTCCAAAACAGTCTCGAATTCGATATTTGATCTTGAGTTCATGTTCTTTAACTTTGAAAAAGTAAAAACTCGAATTCGAATTCCATTTAAAAATCCATAAATGTAGTTGTGACAGGATTACTATAAACGATCTTTCTGAAAAATTAGAGATTCCAATTCTTTGAATTGAGTGAGAATTTGGGAGTCAAAGTTTTAAAACTAAAAAGTCAATATTTGTTCATCAATCAAATTCGAGTTTTCTGATGATATTTAAGTTAAATTGATGATCTATTTGTAATCCAATGATGATTTAGAAAATAATTTGTTAAGGTGTCAAGGTCTCAAAACGTCAAAAAAAAAATCAAAAATCATATTTTGTTTGTGTGTGTTCTTCCTCCTCGAACAGTAGCAGCTATTGCTAGCTGTTTTTATTTTTTTTTTCTTTCTCGCGTTTGTTAAATTGGATTACAAGCGCTTATTTTGTAATAAAAATCCTTAAACCAAATCGTTATAATGGTTAATAAATTTCTCCTCTGGTCGACTAAAATTTTCGAAGAAGGAGAGGTAATAAGATCTGTTAGTTAAATAAACTTAAAGTAGGATTAAAACAGAAAAGTGATTGGCAGAGCATTGGTCATGGGTGTTTGCGGGTAGCGAGTGGTCTCGGGTTCGAGCCCGGGCACGAGCATTCTTTTTTTGCTATTTTCTTAAAGGTAGAAATCTAATTATTCTTATTATTATTATTATCTATTATCTATTATTATTATCATTTATTATTATTGTTGTGGTTATTATTATTTTTATTAGTAATATTATTCAATGTTATTATTATCATTATTCTAATTATTATTATTAACCTAGTTATTATTAAGATTAAAACTATTATAACTATAAATATAATAAGTATTATTATTATTATTATTATGATTAAGATTTTTGTTATTAGTAATATATAACCATTTATATTGTTAGTAATATTATTGTATTATTAATATTAGTATTATTATTATAATTTCAAGGATATTAAACATATTAATAACATAAATATATAACAAAACCTAACAGGATAAAGATTATAGAAATTAGATATAATTATACGAATACATGTAAAAGTTATGATTATAGATACAAATTAATGTTATAAGAAACCATAATTGTTATCATAGAAACTTGACACGAAGGTTATGATTTTCATGAATAGGAATATACAGATTTTAAAAATTTTATTACAATTATGAAAATAGAAATCTTGGATATAAAGATTAGTAGGAAAATTATTGAATTAGAATTTTAAGTAATTTATGATTCATAGGAATTACTAAAATTATTATAACTATTATTATCATAGCACAACTTAGTATTTTATTTTCCAATATCATTATTTTCAATAAAATTATTATTATTATCACTTTTATCAATATTATTATAAAATACCACTATTTTTTCTAACTTTATATTATCAGAATTAATAATAATTTCATAAACAAATGATCTGCGTATAAAAGATATATATTTAATATACATAACTTAACTATATTGATATATCTATATATAAAATGAAAATACACATAATGAAACTTATTAATCTACTATATATATAAAACACATCACTAAGAATAATATATAAGTTCGATTACGATTATGTGTATTAATAAATATACAAATGTTATAGGTTTGTGAATCGGAGGCCAACCCTCCACTTGTTCAATGTCGTCATATGTATTTTTACTACAAAATACAGTACTGTGAGTTTCATTACTCCCTTTTAAATGCTTTTGCAATATATATTTTTGGGACTGAAAATACATGCGCTTTTATAAATGTTTGACGAAATAGACACAAGTAATTGAACTACATTCTATGGTTGAATGATCGAAGCCGAATATGCCCCTTTTTGCTTGGTAGCCTAAGAATTAGTAAACCGATCTACTAATTGACGCGAATCCTAAAGATAGATCTATTGGGCCTAACAAACCTCATCCAAAGTACCAGATGCATTAGTACTTCGATATTGTTTTTATCATGTCCGATGGATGTCCCGGAATGATAGGGGATATTCTTATATGCATCTTGTTAATATCGGTTACCAGGTGTTCAATCCATATGAATAATTTTTGTCTCTATGCATGGGACGTATATTTATGAGAAATGGAAATGAAAATCTTGTGGTCTATTAAAATGATAAAAATGAATGATTATGATAAACTAATGAACTCACCAACCTTTTGGTTGACACTTGGAAGCATATTTATTCTCAGGTATGAAAGAAATCTTCCGCTATGTATTTGCTCATATTAGAGATATTACTTGGAGTCATTCATGACATATTTCAAAAGACGTTGCATTCGAGTCGTCGAGTTCATCAAGATTATTACTAAGTCAATTATAGTTGGATATATTATGAAATAGTATGCATGCCGTCAACTTTCGATGTAATGAAAGTTTGTCTTTTAAAAACGAATGCAATGTTTGTAAAGTGTATCATATAGAGGTCAAGTACCTCGCGATGTAACCAAATGTAATGTATTCGTCCAGATGGATTAGCACGGGTCACGACACCAATTCCTGTCTTTATTTACCATGCAACAGTGGAAGTTTTTAATAATCACCTGAGAATAAACATGCTTTAAACGTCAACAAAAATGTTGGTGAGTTATAGGTTTAACCGATATATTTATCAAATCATAATAATAGACCACAAGATTTCATATTTCCATTTCTCATAAACATCATGCATGCATAAAGTAATCTGCATAAAAATCATTCATATGATGAACACCTAGTAACCGACTGTAACAGGATGCATATAGAATATCCCCATCATTCCTGGACTCTCATCGGATATGATAAATCGAAGTACTAAAGCATCCGTAACTCGAATGAGGCTTGTTGGGCCAAATAGATCTATCTTTAGGATTCGTGTCAATTGGTGGCAATTATAATAAACACTAATTCTTAGGCTACCAAGCTAAAAAGGGGAATATTCGGTTTGATAATTCAACATAGAATGTAATTTTGATTACTTGTGTCTATTTTGTAAAACATTTAAAAAAAACTGCATGTATTCTCATCCCAAAAATAATAGATTTTAAAAGTAGGACTATAACTCACTTTCACGTATTTTCACTTCGTCGGAAAATAAGACTTGGGGTCGATTCACGAACCTATAATATATATATATATATATATATATATATATATATATATATATATATATATATATACATCAAAGTATGATCAAAATATATTCACAACATATTTTATTACGTTTTAACGATTTAAGTTGTTAAGTTAGCAGTCCGACGTTATTAGTCCACAATTAGTAGTCCACAGTTAGTAATACTTAAATCAATATATTTTCTCCAATCAATCCACGACCCAATGTATACAAGTCTCACACTCGATCACAACTCAAAGTATATATATTATTTTGGAATCAACCTCAACCCTGTATAGCTAACTCGAGCATTACCGCATATAGAGTGTTTATGGTTATTCCAAATAATATATATAGATGACGTCGATATGATATGTCAAAACATTGTATACGTGTCTATGGTCTATCAAGATTACATAATATATGTTATAATACATGTATAATACAATATAAGTTAGTTAAGTTATGGTTAGTATAGATTTGTTACAAATTTTCACGTAGCTAAAACAAGCAAAAATATCCAATTTTGTTTTACCCATAATTTCTTCGTTTTAAATCCGTTTTGAGTGAATCAAATTGCTATGGTTTCATATCGAACCAAAGATTAATAATATAAACATAAAAAGTATAGGTTTATAGTCGGAAATATAGGTTACAAGTCGTGTTTGTAAGAGGTAGTCATTTCAGTCGAAAGAACGACGTCTAGATGACCATTTTGAAAAACATACTTCCAATTTGAGTATAACCATGATTTTTGGATATAATTTCATGTTCATAAGAAATATCATTTTCTCAGAAGAACAACTTTTAAATCAAAGTTTATCATAGTTTTTAATTATCCAACCCAAAACAGCCCCCGGTTTTACTACGACGACGTATATTCGGCTTTACGGTGTTCTTCGTGTTTCCAGGTTTTAAATCATTAAGTTAGCATATCATATACATATATAACATGTGTTTAGATGATTTTAAAAGTTAAGTTAGAATGATTAACTTTGTTTGCGAACAAGTTTAGAATTAACTAAACTATGTTCTAGTGATTACAAGTTTAAATCTTCGAATAAGATAGTTATATATATATATATATATATATATATATATATATATATATATATATATATATATATATATATATATATATATATATATATATATATATATATATATATATATATATATATATATAAGAAATGAACAAGGTTATGAACACCATTACTACCTCAAGTATAGTAGGTAAACCTACTGGAAAGTTTGAAAAATAACTTGAGCTTCAAAGGATCTTTGATGGCTTGGAAGTTCTTGAAGTAGAATCATGACACAAAAATAAGTTCAAGTAAGATTACTACTTGAATTAAGATATTTATAGTTATAGAAATCAAATCAAAGTTTGAATATGAATATTATCTTATATTAGAAATATAACCTACTATAAATAACAAAGGTTTCTTGATCTTAGATGATTGCTTGGAAGGGATTAGAAAGCTTGGAAGTAGACTTGCAAACTTGAAAGAATTCTTGATTTTATGAAACTGGAACTTTTAGAATTTATGAAGAACACTTAGAACTTGAAGATAGAACTTGAGAGAGATCAAATAGATGAAGAAAATTGAAGAATGAAGGTGTTTGTATGTGTTTTGGGTCGTGGTATATCGATTAGATATAAAGAATATGTAAGTTTGTTTTCTTGTAAATAATTCATGAATGATTTATAATATTTTTGTAATCTTGCTAAATAATTCATACTAGATTACAAAGAATGGTTCCCACATGTTTGATGACTCATTAAGACTGCTAAGGAGCTGATCATTGAGTGTATATACCAACAGTATATACAACTAGAAGCTGGGTATTGTACGAGTACGAGTACCGAACGAATACGAGTAGAATTCTTGATGAAAATGTATGAGAATGCAATTGTAACCAATTTTGTTAAGTACAAGTATTTTGATATGTGTCATGAAGTCTTTCAAAAGTGTATCAACACATCTTAATACACTACATATATATGCATTTTAACTGAGTCATTAAGTCATCGTTAGCCGTTACATGTACATGTTGTTTCGGAACCTTTAAGTTAACGATTTCGTTAAATTTAATAAATCCCATTGTTATTATATCTAATGAGATGTTAAATTGTTACATTATCATGATAACATGATGTACTAATATATCTTAATATGATATATAAATATTAAGACGTTATTACAACGATAATCGTTACGTATAGATATCATTTTGAATTTCTTAAGTTAGTAGTCTTGTTTTATGTATAAAGTTCATTGTTAATATACATAATGAAATACTGAAGTATCATTTAATCATGTTAAACATATATATATATATATATATATATATATATATATATATATATATATATATATATATATATATATATATATATATATATATATATATATATATATATATATATATATATATATATATATATATATATATATATATATATATATATGTTCATATATATAATATCATGTCATATACAAGTTATAACGTTCGTGAATCATCGGACAAACTGGGTGGTTAAACGTTAACACAAAAACCGTTTCAATTAATCAAGTATTAAAAAGTTTGATTACTTAACATGTTGGAAACATTTAATCATGTAAATATAGTTTTCATTTAATATATAATTATGGAAATGTTCGGGTCACTACAATCAAGATAGTCTAACATAGCTTTAGCATTTGATTTTTCCTTAATCAGTTTAAACAAATGGTTAGGTAATGTGATAGCTAATAAGGCTCTAATCTTATGGTCAAGTCCAACACGACGCTTGTCCTCATCCGCCCATCTAGATGGGGGAAGAACAACCTCTCTGACAGGAACATCAGGAGTGTCTGCAGTAGCAGGACCACAATTAATTGTTTCAGTAGGGATAAATGAACCATCAGTAGCAATGCCAGGCATGAGTGGGTCAATAGACTCAAGATGAAGCAGAAACCTAGCTTTCCAGGTTTCATACTCATCTTCATTAAACTTAGGTGGTCTATTGGATGACCCATCAAACTTAGATTGTTCAAGCTTGCAAGCGTCACTTGCCCATTATCACTCTCAACTTGTGCTACACTTTTCCTTATCAAATCTCGCGGTGAAGGTGCCCATTCATATGTGTTGACCGAGATGTCTTCTAACATAATTTCGGCCGCATTTGGTGATTTGTACACAAATACCCCACCGGATGAAGAATCAAGATATTGCTTCGTAAAAGCATTACAACCCCGATAGAATGTTTTGATATACTCCTTCTTCATCAAATTATGTGGTGGGCAAGCTCTTAGTAGCTTCTTGAATCGAACCCATGTATCATAAAAACTCTCATCACCCCGTTGTGTGAACCCATTAAACTCCATTCTAAGTCACTCTACTTTTGACGGTGGAAAGAAATTATTGATAAACTCGTTTGTTAATTCTTGAAAAGACCTTATGGAATCGGATGGTAAACTTCGCATCCAAGCTTTTGCGTCTCCTTGAAGTGTGAAGGGGAATACCCTTAGCTTAAAAGCGTCATCGGTGATGTTTTTCGTTTTGTAAATATCACAAAGATTATTAAAGTGTTGAATATGTTCGAACGGATTCTCATCTATCAACCCATGAAAGTATGTATCCTTGATCAAAGTGAAAAAGTTACCCTCGATCTTCCAATTATCCACCTCAATTGGTGGTTTTGTAATAGCCGATGCTATCATTGTTGATGCAAGTAATCTAGCGTTCCACATTGGTGTATCGTTTGGATCATTCAATAATTCTTGATTAACCGGAGGACCATTAGGATTGCCCTCTTCATCGTGAATCGGATTACCGTTTGGATCCATCTCTTCTAAATAAAATGGCAAAGCTTCGAAATTCTTTCTTAATACCTTTTCTTCTCAACGATTATAAACCCCGTGCACGTGTCTTTCCGGATCAGAGAATGGATGTATTAACTCTTGATCCTTGTGAGACCTTGTTTTCATACACCAAAGGTACCTATCCTTCAATCACAACACAAACACAAGCGGTTTTCCAAACGAAAATATTAATATAAAATGCGAAAAGTAACTTCCGTAAGGGTAAACCCCTATGAAAGGATCGAACAATTAAAAGTTTAAACCAAATAACCAACTAGGCTAACCGCATCCCCGGCAGCGGCGCCAAGAAAGTGTGATGCGTTCGTGTGATATACATCTTTTACCCTCTAAATTTATATTTGATTCAGACACTACAATCAAGCACACACAACTAACGAGCACTTAGAACCCGGTTATTATAGCACTTTAATATAAGTATTCTTATCAAGTTCGTCCCAAGGAAAGCGGTGTAAGTCAGATATTAGAAACTATCAATTGTCCTAGGGTTTTTTTGATTGGGGGGTTTCGATTGTTATCAACTAACTACTAATACTTGCGCAATTAAACAAACCTAAATTTATCAATTAAACTAGTAGCAAGAAACAAGTAGTGAAGTATTAAGACTTAAAACAAATTAACTAAGACGTGTTCACATATCTAATCCTCTCTATGCTTGGCTTGCCCCGTTTTTCCTATTTTGCTATCTCATTAGTTGTTGAACTATTAAATATTTAGCATCACTACTAAACCTCAAATCAAATGATACTCCACGAATTCACATAAGCTTTATATCCTAAGATCGAGTTAAGCATGATTTGGTCATTGAGATTGAGCTTGGGTTGAAATCACTTAAAACTCCCAACTATAGAAATCACTTAAGATAATCGGCATTACTTTGTTGACTAGAGGCTAATTGAAAACCAAGCTAGATCAAGAACACAATCACTTGCAATTCCTAAGCTAGTTATCTAAATTACCTAAGGTGTTGAAGCACATATTGATTCACTTCTCAAATCACTAAGAGAGCTACACAACATATGTAATCAAAGTCAAGCCTAAAACAAACTCATTGCAATGGATCTTTAGCTAACTCAACAGCACATGATCATGTAATTCATTCAAACAACAATAATCAATTAATTTGGGGCAAACACTAGCATTAGAGATTCATAGATAAGCAAACACAAGAGATTTAGCCAATCATAGCTAAAATTAAACTAATATTAAGCATAGAAATTTAAATCATCATCATCTTCAAGTTATTACAAGTAATCAATGCAAAATATGAAAAGTAAAGTGAAGATTACAGCCCAAAATGTAAAGAAGATGAAGATCTAAGCTAAACAATGATAAATCTTGAGCTAGCTTCCTTGAATCCACCCTTAAACACCAATGGATGATGAAATTAGGGTTTTGTATGTGAAATTCGGACCTTAAGCAGCTGCTCCCTAAGATGCATATGAAAAATAACCTAATCTCGTTCCTTTTATAGTGCTAAAAATCTGGGCTGAAACAGCGACAGGAGCGCCACTTTTGATCAGGAGTGGCGCTTTTGGCTTTAATGAGGAGCGGCGCTTTTGATCAGGAACACCGCTTTTAGCTCTAAACAGGGATGACGCTTTTGTTGAGGAGTGACGCTTTTGGCTGAATAGGAGCGACGCTTTTCACTGTAGGAATGGAGTTTTTGCTCACTGGAGGAAAATGGAGCTGAAATGTGCATGAGAACGTCACTTTTTTCAGTTGGTGCGGCGATTTTCGCTCACAGGAGCGAGGCTCTTGAATGAGGAGCGGCGCTTTTGATGCTGATTCTGTACTTTCCATTTCCTTAGCTAATTTTGCCCAAGATTTGTTCAATTTTACACCAAATCAACTCCTTAGCCCTTAATTTACCATTTAGCTCAATAGCACACAAAATAGGCTCTAAGATAGTCATAAACCGAGCAAAGTGAGGTAGATATCGCGAAATAAAACATATATAAATTGAGCGATATCAAACCCCCTACATTTGAATCTTTGCTTGTCCTCAAGCAAACAATCGACGAAACAAGCTTTGGAGATAGAGAACAAATAAGTGAACAATGCCAAAGCGCAAGAAAGTTAAGCTCAAAGTGATACCTTTCATGAATATGCACTAGATGGCTATAGTGTTCTCCAAAAACTTGCACTTGCTAGGATCAAGCACAATCATCCTCTTCTTCTACTAACACAAGCTTAACTCAAGCTCCAAATAATACCTTCAAATCTTCAATCCTCAAACACTAACATAAACATAATTCAATCTTAAGTCTACCCGAACCAATCATGCCCCCGGTCAAAGTCAACTTCATATACGAGAAGGTCATCAAACACCAATCACAAAGTATCAAATCATTACAAACTCGAACTTGACCTCCTTGACCTTGACCAAATATGTAGGATTCACGGGATAGCCATAAACTCATCAAACAAATCGATCATATCAAATATAAGCCTACTCGAACAAACTCAAAGTGTACCCAAAATAAGTAAAATGCACCCCGAAATGAATAAGGGCCATGAAAATCGTACACATCACCACTAATCATGAAATGCGTCGTGTAAAGAATACGCTTCCAAAAAGAATGTTCACCTCATCAACCCGCAATGGCTATCCCTCTTCCACCTCCATGCCCCCAAAACACCTATTTTCGTCAATTCCAAATATATGCCGTCAATTCCAATTAATAATCGTCAATTCCAAGTATAGGGTTAAGGTGGGTGTGCCAATGGTAAGCGACTGGGTACCCCACCTTTATTTGGTTACCCGAGCACGGGGTAACCGACACTCATCAAGCTTTCTATCACAACTCTATGGTTTCTCTCATAGTAGGGCGAAAGCATTGACGGAGGTTCGTGGAATTAGGGCCCACGTGGCTAAATAAGAGAGTCCGCCAATTATAAGTTTTTTGAAGCACTCGGAAGACTTTAACTTCCTTTCAAATAATCGAGCTTGACTTGGGAGCCTTTACTCCCAAGCTTTGAACAAACATAACTTGGAAGACTTTGCTTCCAAAATGAGATGATGCATATCTACTTCTCACATAACAAGCTTTTATGCTTATTTTAAGAAAAGGTAGGAAGTAGTTACTACATTTTCGTTAATTGCATGCGCAAGGGTGCCATAGCTTTTGGCTATGGGTTGTGTTGTCTAACAACACTAGCATGAAGCCATTGCTCCTAAAAAGGATATCACTTTGTGAAGCCCAAGGCTCCTCTTCCCACGGCACTTAGCATAGCTAAATGTAAAATGGTGTAGATTAGGAAGTCTCCTACACCAAGTGAATTAACCATTCAAGTTTATTTGAAACATAAGAGGGTGGACTTCCACCGAACTTTTTGAAACTGAGAAGACTTTACTTCCTTAAGATTTGAAAAACTTGGAAAAGACTTTACTTTTCCCCCAAAAAATTTTGAAAATTTTTGCAAGTTTTAACCATTCTAGGTGTTTATGATATGAATTAGTGTAATGGTTAAAAACTTGTTCCAAAAATTGTTCGACAATGCAAGCTTTGAACTTTATATCTCAAGTGATACGTTTTCTCGAAATAGTTTCAAAATGGTCCGAAATTTTAACTCTCCCCCTACATTTAGCGTATGCAATGCCCTCATTGCATTAAAGCGGTAGAATAAGTGAAAATGAGGGACATTTTAAAATAGAAAAGTTGAGAGGAAAGAAAGCAAAAACCGGCGAAGATCAAACGATCTTTGTTGTTACCATTCGTATAATATGTAGTCACCTAGTTACTCACATGTCATTGTACCACTTGATAAGCCAAAAGAAGGAGCCAAGTGTATATGGCATTCCCTACAATTTGAAGTATGCTCACAAGGTACAAAATGTGCGGGGCCATACTCGAGGGAGTATGTGCGCCCACAATAAAGTCATAACGCTCCAAAGATATCAACAAAGTCATACAAACATTCACCAACATAATGAGATATTCAACCAAACTACGCAATCGATAAGGTCACAAACAAAATATAATCTAAATGCTTCAATAAACAAGCATAATATAACAATGATCAATATCACACATGCATAATCCAACGAATCAATTTTCAAACAATCAACATCAAACACAAAGTAAACAATGAATAAGAACATCACAAACCTAAATAGTGTTGAATTATTACATACCAACATTCAAATTCAAATTGTTTTATCCGGGAACCACAAGCCCTCGGATCCAAATTAGTACCATCATAAACCACAATCCAACATAAAGTATATTGTTTTCATCACACATGCCAAATTTTCTAAAAGTTCAAAAGCTCCCGATCCATCCGCCCGCGATTATTACATGCCACAATTGAAATAAAAGTTTCACAAATCAACCAACAAATGTGTTAATTAAACCACAAGCAAAGAGAGAGCGAGAGTGCAACGATAAGAATTACCACCAATTATATCCTCTATAGTATGAACTTCCAGATTGGTCCGGCTTCATATAGTCTTCATAATTGGGTGGCCTATTCCACTCGCTTTGCTCTTGTTGTTGTTGTTGTTGTTGCCTTAAGCGTTCAAAATGCGCTAACTCATTGGCTCTCCAATATGCTTCTTTCTGGTCATAGTCAATTAACGGTTGGCTTCTAGGGTGCTCAAGATCATACGGGTTGTATGTGGAGGTAAAAGGTTAGGGTGCATTCGGGTCCGTGTTGAAATGCCCCGTTCATATACAATATAAACGATTCACAATAGTTCATTACATCACGAGGTAATTGACCTCTATATGATACATTTTACAAACATTGCATTCGTTTTTAAAAGACAAACTTTCTTTACATCGAAAGTTGACGGCAAACATACTATTTCATAATACCTTCAACTATAATTAACTTAATAATAATCTTGATGAACTTGACGACTCGAATGCAACGTCTTTTGAAATATGTCATGAATGACTCCAAGTAATATCTCTAATATGAGCAAATGCACAGCGAAAGATTTCTTTAATAGCTGAGAATAAACATGCTTTCAAGTGTCAACCAAAAAGGTAGGTGAGTTCATTAGTTTATCATAATCATTCATTTTCATCATTTTAATAGACCACAAGATTTTCAATTCCATTTCTCATAAAAATACGTCCCATGCATAGAGACAAAAATAATCATTCAAATGGATTGAACACCTGGTAAACAACATTAACAAGATGCATCCTTCGAACATGATAAAAACAACATCGAAGTACTAAAGCATCCGGTACTTTGGATGGGATTCGTTAGGCCCAATAGATCTATCTTTAGGATTCGTGTCAATTAGTAGACTGGTTTACTAATTCTTAGGCTACCAAGCAAAAAGAGGCATATTCGGCTTCGATCATTCAACCATATAATGTAGTTTCGATTACTTGTGTCTATTTCGTAAAACAGTTATAAAAATTGCGCATGTATTCTCAGCCCAAAAATATAAAGGGTAAAAAGGCAAATGAAACTCACCTAATGTATTTTGTAGTAAAAATACATATTGGCCTCGGATTCACGAACCTATATCATTTAGATATATATTAATACACATAATTGTGATCGAACAATTATATTATTATTAGTGATGTAATTGTTATTTTAATAAATTTTGTGTTCCATGAATAAATTTAATATATTTATATTATACACCTTGAATAACTAATATTATAATGATAGAGTTAAGTTATATTTAATAGATATGATTTTATATAATTTAATAGTCATTTTAATAATAATACTGATACTTGTAATAATTAAAATGATAATAATAATAATAATGATAATACTAATTTTATTAATGGTAGTGTTAGTAATAATATTGACGATAATGATATTACTAATTAGTAATTCACTTAAATAATAACTTTATCTATAGTTTCTAAATTCATAATTTATATATATAATTATTATTTTAATAATAATGTCTTTAAAAACTTTTATTTCCATAATCATAATACCTTTTATAATAATGATATTGATATTACTAATAGTAATAGTACTGATAATTTTAATGATAACAATAATAAAATTGATGGTTAAAATAATAAGTTCTAAAATAATTATAATACTAATAATAGCAATAGTAATAATAATAATAATTAATAATAATAATAATAAGGAACTACCTCCTCTGATTTCCTAAAAAAATCGTTGTCCTTGTTGGGGTTTGAACTCACGATCACTCGAACCCCGACACTCCTTAACCATCGATCCATTTAACCAGTGTCATATTCTTTCCCCTTTTCCTCTTTTTCTAAAAAAAAATACCAGGGCCTGGGTTCGAACCCAAGAATCCTTGCTTAAACAAAACAACTCTAACCATTCTTCTGCCCAGTTTTTCTGTTTTAATTCCTTCCTAACATTCTTTTATCCTATGTCTTTCTGTTTTCTCCTCCTTCATTTTAACATCATCATTATCGATATCAAAATCTTGGATTCAGTTTATCATCATCATGCTTTCGGCCCATCAGAGAGTACACGGTCCAAACATGTAGGGCCCAAGACTTCTCTTCATCACGGTCCATATGCACAAGGGCAATTCGGCCCCACAACTACATTGCACGCAACCGAACTGTTTTGGGTTTTAATTAATCAAGTAATGGAGCAGGTAGGGTATAACAGCAATAAAGCAATGAAAATATCATCCACTATCTTATGCTAATCATTATACAACTCATCATCAACATCATGTTTATACACGATTCACGTAATTTTTATCTTCAATGTTTTATTGTTACAGAAATATTATAGTTATCATTATCATATTCTTTCCTGTTGCAGGTGGGTTTTGTAAAGTAGCAACCACATCAATGACAGTAACCGAAGGCTGGGTGCAGCAGTCTTAAAAGTTTATTGTTGTGTAGTAACAATAACAAAACAAGTGGGTTATGGTTAACAACAAACAACTGTAGCGACAAGAAAAACATAAAGGTTTTGAGGGTATGTACTGTGGTGGTGGTTTGGTGCTCTTGATGGTGAGTAAAAGTGCTATTCTACGAATAAGAAAGGGAATAGCTATGGTAGCAACCGTAGCGAATGTATAGCAGTTTATAGTTGGTGTTAATGGGTGTTATAGTATTCGAACGAGCAAGTAAACATGGAGTAGTAACAGCGGGGCTGCAGTAGCAGTTTTCATGGTTATTTGGGTTTACGACTTCAATCAGAGAAAGAAGAAGAAAGGTAGAGAGGGAGAGAGAGATGAGAGAGAGATCGTGGTTTAAGGTGGTCATGGTTGTAATGATGTTCACATCCAGAAACAAAACTTACAATTATATGGGAGTGGCGATTGATCAAAGTGAGGTTGTGGTTTGGAATTACTAAGGAATTTTCAAGTGAGTTTTGTTTTATATTTTTCTGTTATTCAACTCTCATTGGTAGTGATGATGTATATAATGTGAAACTTGCTGTTGCTAATCGGGATTGAATAAGATGTGTAACAAATTTTTGGATTACTCTTTGATTAGGTAGTGATTTGTATGGAGTTTGAGATAGAAGGACAAATCAAACATAGTAGGATAGATACCTGAAACTGATTTTTGACTCTTCCTTTTGTACGTATGGGTTTTTATAATTATTATTAATAATTAATAATTATAATTATATTAATTATAATCTAAATAAATAATAATATTAATAATATTTATTATTGATAATGGAATACAATAACAATATTAATCAAAATGATAGTAAAAAAATAATATCTATTTAAATGGTATTTAATAATAATAATATAAATAACAAGAATAATGATATTTATTAATAATAAGATTGATAAAAAATATTAACAATAACATTAGTTATTATTAATGATAATAACAATAATGATGATATTACTATTAATAATACTAACATTGATATTAGTATTAATGGTAATAATAAAGGTACTAATAATATTACCATAACATTTATATTTTCAACTTGCATTTAATATATTAATATTACATATTATTAATTATGTATAATTTATTAATTATATATAATATGTAGTAGTGAAACTTTTTATATATATTCCCATATACCTATCATAATATTTATTTATAGAAATCATATACATTTATATATATAGTTTTATTTTAACAATCTATTTATTACCCTGTATATTATTTTACATGTTTAATTCCAATGATTAAATTATATCTTATTATTTTAATTTACTATATATACTTTTGTTTATATATATTTATATACATATTTACATATATACATATATACATACATACATACATATATATATATATATATATATATATATATATATATACATTTATTTACAATAAATTGTTCGTGAATCGTCGGGAATAGTCAAAGGTATAAATGAATCTATGTAAATGGTTCAAAATTTTCGAGACTCAATTTAATAAACTTTGCTTATCGTGTCGAAATCATTTAAGGATTAAGTTTAAATTTGGTCGGAAATTCCCGGGTCGTCACAGTACCTACCCGTTAAAGAAATTTTGTCCCGAAATTTGAGTGAGGTGGTCATGGCTAACAATAAAAATGTTTTCATGATGAATATGAGTTGATAAATATAGTTTTATCATCATTGAGTAATATGGATAAAACAATTCGATTATTCAAAAAGTTCGAGTGAAGCTATTCACAAAAGAGTGAAATGAATAAATAAAGTTTCGTCTTAACTTTTGACGCTGTCTTGGTTGAATTCCGGAATTCTAGGAATTTAAAAGAAAATCTTCGAAATCTATAAGATTTGATTCTTCGGTATTTATGGAAATTAAGATCTCTTTAATTAAATGCGATCATCTGTCTCGATTTCTTTGTCTGATAATTTCATAATGAATTGACCTCTTCCGTTTCATTATCCTCACCATTCCTATTTTCTATTCTTTAATTCATACTTCAAAATCATCAGTCAATATGCTTCGTCCAATTTTAATTCTGGATATATTCCTGACTTTCATATCGATCATTCTCCTTTTTCATCTATCACCGAAGGAATCTATTTACTTCTACTATGCTCTTGGGTTTATAGTGTTTTTAGTCCTCCCGAGTCTTTATATTGCTATACGCATTGATATACACGGTTTGTAATCTCCGGGTTGTTATTGGGCTTTATATTTTCTCTTATATTTTGGAGCTCCATGCTTTTCTTTTCTCTTCCTAACTTTAGATAAAGCAAATAATGGTCCAAAATTTGTAGGTATGAAGTTTCGAATGATCATGAATAATTTTCTAAGAAAGAAATTATAATGGCACGATCTTGATTTGTCAAATTACCAGAATCACTGAGAATAGAACTATCAAGAATATACTTTCTTGATATGTTCAGAAGTTAAGCATAGTGAAAAAGTTATGTAACATGGCACATGATGACATTATGATCTGTGAATCATCACGTTCCATTAGAACCTCAGCATGACTTACTGTAATATAATCACGTTGATCAAGTGTCATTATATTATACTAACTCGTGCATCAGTTCCCAACATTACTTCAATAACATTCATATTTTAAGCTTGAAAGTTTCCAGAATATAGAAACTAACAGTTTATATATGATGTAACACTGATAGTACTAAGAGATTAATGATTTTAGATAAGAATAGTTATGAAAATATCTTCAGAAATATGGAGGATATTTATATTGAAAGATACGATGATATCTTGGAATTTCTAATATAGAAGGATGGTGAACAAAATTTGTCCGCAAGAGTTTGGAGTCAGAAGCAAGGTATTCGCTAAAGATTTCATCAGAAACAGAATCATCAGGATTCTTAATGTACAAGTTTAGTCCTTGTGATTTGTTCAGAGATTCCTTCGTAGTTTGCTCAATCAGTTTTTCAATTTCAAACTTTTTCTGAGCTTTGCCAACATACAATTCTTTATCATCAAATTTTGGCTGTTGAGGTCGTTTACAGTTTTTGTTGCTTCATTCAACTTTTCAAAATTCAGAGTATTAATTTGCAGACTGGGTGCTTTTCAGAATTTCAGAATAGAAGATCATAGTTCTAAGGGATAAATGTTATATGGATATATATAGCTGTTGTTGTGAAAACGTTGCAAGACTTACAATACAGATTTGCTGATTTCCGGTAATTGATATGGCAATTCTTGTTACAAGATGCAGATGAGTACATGATGAGACTTCAATAGATTAATATAATGATTTTGTCGGAGAGATTTAAACCAAGGAGCGACGAGGTTGCTGGTACATCTGCTAGTAATATGGTGGAATATAAAAGGTTCCCCGGTAACAATAAAAGAGCACGCATATATATCAAGGTTATAGTAAGGCTAGTCCGACTAAAAATTCGAAGTTGACATACTGGAGCTGTGACAAAATTGGCTAATTTGAAAGGAATTACCAAGTTATTTTGGGTAATAATAACACTAAGGAATTAGCACCGCTACATGTTAAATGTTTACTCAATTTCCGAGTGTTTTCCAGGTGCATAACTATATGCATCATTCTTTTCTTCCGTAGATGAAGTGCGGTTGGTTCATCCTCTCGATTGAAGTGTTTTCAGGAATCATGAAAGGTTTGAACGCATATTGGAATCGTCAAAATATAATTGAGGTTTAATGATGAAATCAAGTGGCAAACTTGAAGAATTGTTTAGTTTCATATGTTATAATCAATATTTTAATTTATTTTAATTGTCCAAAGTTGATAGTCCACAGTAAGCAGTGTACAAATAATAATTCATATATAGTTTACTATATAATATTCGAATTAATTAATACGTATCGTGACCCGTGTACATGTCTCAGACTCGATCACAACTCAAACTATATATATTATTGTAGAATCAACCTCAACCATGTATAGCTAACTCCAACATTACTGCATATAGAGTGTCTATGGTTATTCCAAATAATATATATAGATGCGTCGATATGATATGTCAAAACCTTGTATACATGTCCCGATATTTAAAATGCGTAAAATAAATAACAGAAATTAAATGATGATAAATAAAATTGTGAGAATTTAAAATTGCGATAAATAAAATGCGATAAATAAATTGCGATAAATAAAACGTAATACGGAATTAACAGTTAGCTAGGAACAGTTAGCGTGGATTCTTAACAAAAAAATTTTTTATAGTTAATTTGTCTGTTTCTAACAAATTTTATTTTGTCAAATGTTTTCTTCATTATGCCACTTGTTGGATTCTGATAAGTCAAAATCCAAATATGAAATTGAATGAAAATGGTTATTCTATGGTGAACGGATTCGTATATCTGTGGATGTAAGTAGGATAGTAAATGACTGTTGAATCAGATTCGAAGAATGTACAGTGTAATTTAATAATGTGAAAACTAAATATTCCTCGGGTATTACCTACCCGTTAAAATATTTTCACCATTATTAGTTTGTACGAAAGAATTTTTAATTACAATCTTTATGAAAACATATATACATATATATTTTCTTCAGATGTAATCATGAATTTAATGAGTCAATTATGATATTAACTCATCTGATTTACCGTTAGAAAAAGAATATATAATCTCTAAAACATTATAGATTACATAATCGCCATGTTGAACGAAGATAATTGATGTAGAACGATATGTAGAGCGATAATTATACTCGAGGCACAGAATGAGATGTTGAGGCATGGATTATTGATGCTACTTGTGCTGTTATTGAGGGTACTGTTGGTGCCGGTGATGTTGCTGAAGCTGGTAAGTTTTGCACCATATTTTCCACATTGATTACTTTAGCGCGAAGTTCGTTGACTTCCTCTATTATTCCGGGATGATTGTCGGAAGGAACGAGCGAATGAATGAGGTTTAGAATTTTAGATAGAATATCATCGTGGTGAGATACTCTGGAAATGAGTGTGAAAATGGTGTTTCGAATTGGTTCGCCGGTAAGTGCTTCAGATTCTTCGCCAAGAGGTGAATTTGGTTGGTGGAAGGGATCGCCTTCTTTGCATCTCAATTGATTAAGTCGACTATGAACCCATCAGATGAATTGGGGATGGCTGATTGGTTTATTCATTCTGGTGACGCTGCTTCCGGAGCTTAGGTGAACATCCATGTCGGAATAGCCATCGGAATCTGAGGGACTCGAACTGGGAAGGAATTTCGATAAGAAATAGATTATAGGATGTAGATTAGTACCCTGCAATACATAATTTACATATGCAAATATAATACTAAAATCCCATAAGTTATGGAGGAATCTACGGAAGCTGTCAGGCAAGTTTACCGTAATAGATACGCTAAGATATGAATTTATCTATACACTATCTATGCAATAAAGTTAGTAGGACGTGTCTAGACTTAGGAATGGTAAGCAGGTAATTTTCGACACGAAATGATAAGCAAAACTTTTGACATGCAGACACGGTCGAAGTTCAGACTTACTAATGCATCTAAGCAACTATCAATTAGACACACTAATGCAAGACCTGGTTCGCTAAGACCACCGCTCTGATACCAACTGAAATGCCCCGTTCATATACAATATAAACGATTCACAATAGTTGATTACATTACGAGGTAATTGACCTCTATATGATACATTTTACAAACATTGCATTCGTTTTTAAAAGACAAACTTTCTTTACGTCGAAAGTTGACGGCAAAAATACTATTTCATAATGCCTCTAACTATAATTAACTTAATAATAATGTTGATGAACTTGACGACTCGAATGCAACGTCTTTTGAAATATGTCATGAATGACTCAAAGTAATATCTCTAATATGAGCAAATGCACAGCGGAAGATTTCTTTAATACCTGAGAATAAACATGCTTTCAAGTGTCAACCAAAAAGGTTGATGAGTTCATTAGTTTATCATAATCATTCATTTTCATCATTTTAATAGACCACAAGATTTTCATTTCCATTTCTCATAAAAATACGTCCCATGCATAGAGACAAAAATAATCATTCATATGGATTGAACACCTGGTAACCGACATTAACAAGATGCATATAAGAATATCCCCTATCATTTTGAGAAATCCTTCGGACATGATAAAAACAACATCGAAGTACTAAAGCATCCGGTACTTTGGATGGGGTTCGTTAGGCTCAATAGATCTATCTTTAGGATTCGCATCAATTAGTAGACTGGTTTACTAATTCTTAGGCTACCAAGCAAAAAGGGGCATATTCGACTTCGATCATTCAACCATATAATGTAGTTTCAATTACTTGTGTCTATTTCGTAAAACAGTTATAAAAATTGCGCATGTATTCTCAGCCCAAAAATATAAAGGGTAAAAAGGCAAATGAAACTCACCTAATGTATTTTGTAGTAAAAATACATATGACTATATTGAACAATGCAGGGTTGGCCTCGGATTCACGAACCTATATCATTTAGATATATATTAATACACATAATTGTGATCGAACAATTATATTATTATTAGTGATGTAATTGTTATTTTAATAAATTTTGTGTTCCATGAATAACTTTAATATATTTATTTTATACACCTTGAATAACTAATATTATAATGATAAAGTTAAGTTATATTTAATAGATATGATTTTATATAATTTAATAGTCATTTTAATAATAATACTGATACTTGTAATAATTAAAATGATAATAATAATAATGATAATACTAATTTTATTAATGGTAGTGTTAGTAATAATATTGACGATAATGATATTACTAATTAGTAATTCACTTAAATCATAACTTTATCTATAGTTTCTAAATTCATAATTTATATATATAATTATAATTTAATAATAATGTCTTTAAAAACTTTTATTTCCATAATCATAATACCTTTTATAATAATGATATTGATATTACTAATAGTAATAGTACTGATAATTTTAATGATAACAATAATAAAATTGATGGTTAAAATAATAAGTTCTAAAATAATTATAATACTAATAATAGCAATAGTAATAATAATAATAATTAATAATAATAATAAGGAACTACCTCCTTTGATTTCCTAAAAAAAAAAATCGTTGTCCTTGTTGGGGTTTGAACTCACGATCACTCGAACCCCGACACTCCTTAACCATCGATCCATTTAACCAGTGTCATATTCTTTCCCCTTTTCCTCTTTTTCTAAAAAAAATACCAAGGCCTGGGTTCGAACCCAAGACTCCTTGCTTAAACAAAACAACTCTAACCATTCTTCTGCCCAGTTTTTCTGTTTTAATTCCTTCTTAACATTCTTTTATCCTATGTCTTTCTGTTTTCTCCTCCTTCATTTTAACATCATCATTATCGATATCAAAATCTTGGATTCAGTTTATCATCATCATGCTTTCGGCCCATCAGAGAGTACACGGTCCAAACATGTAGGGCCCAAGACTTCTCTTCATCACGGCCCATATGTACAAGGGCAATTCGGCCCCACAACTAAATTGCACGCAATCGAGCTGTTTTGGGCCTTAATTAATCAAGTAATGGAGCAGGTAAGGTATAACAGCAATAAAGCGACAACAATATCATCCACTATCTTATGCTAATCATTATACAACTCATCATTAACATCATGTTTATACACGATTCACGTAATTTTTATCTTCAATGTTTTATTGTTACAGAAATATTATAGTTATCATTATCATATTCTTTCCTGTTGCAGGTGGGTTTTGTAAAGTAGCAACCACATCAATGACAGTAACCGAAGGCTGGGTGCAGCAGTCTTAATAGTTACTTGTTGTATAGTAACAATAACAAAACGAGTGGGTTATGGTTAACAACAAACAACTGTAGCGACAAGAAAAATATAAAGGTTTTGAGGGTATGATTGTCGACTGAAAAACGATTTACAGAAGGCGAGTATAATGAGTAGCAGCGTGTACTGTGGTGGTGGTTTGGTGCTCTTGATGGTGAGTAAAAGTGGTATTCTACGAATAAGAAAGGGAATAGTTGTGGTAGCAACAGTAGCGAATGTATTGCAGTTTATAGTTGGTGTTAATGGGTGTTATAGTATTCGAACGAGCAAGTAAACATGGAGTAGTAACAGCGGGGCTGAGTAGCCGTTTTCATGGTTATTTGGGTTCACGACTTCAATCAGAGAAAGAAGAAGAAAGGTAGAGAGGGAGAGAGAGAGATGAGAGAGAGATCGTGGTTTAAGGTGGTCATGGTTGTAATGATGTTCACATCCAGAAACAAAACTTACAATTATATAGGAGTGGCGATTGATCAAAGTGAGGTTGTGGTTTGGAATTACTAAGGAATTTTCAAGTGAGTTTTGTTTTATATTTTTCTGTTATTCAACTCTCATAGGCAGTGATGATGTATATAATGTGAAACTTGCTGTTGCTAATCGGGATTGAATAAGATGTGTAACAAATTTTTGGATTACTCTTTGATTAGGTAGTGATTTGTACGGAGTTTGAGACAGAAGGACAAATCAAACATAGTAGGATAGATACCTGACACTGATTTTTGACTCTTCCTTTTGTACGTATGGGTTTTTATAATTATTATTAATAATTAATAATTATAATTATAATTATATTAATTATAATCTAAATAAATAATAATATTTATTATTGATAATGGAATACAATAACAATATTAATCAAAATAATAGTAAAAAAAATAATATCTATTTAAATGGTATTTAATAATAATATATATACATGGGTCGATATGATATGTCAAAACATTTGCATACGTGTCTATGGTATCCCAATATTACATAATATATTAGAATACATGTATAATACAATATAAGTTAGCTAGGATATGATTTGTATAGATTTGTTAAACATTTCCCGTAGCTAAAAAGATCAAAAATATCCAATCTTGTTTTACCCATAACTTCTTTATTTTAAATCCGTTTTGAGTGAATCAAATTGCTACGGTTTCATATTGAACTCTAATTTAAGAATCCAAACATAAAAAGTATAGGTTTATAGTCAGAAATTTAAGTTACATGTCAATTACTAAAGAGGTAGTCATTTCCGTCGAAAGAATGACATCTTGATGACCATTTTGAAAAACATACTTTCACTTTGAGTTTAACCAAGATTTTTGGATATAGTTTCATGTTCATATGAAAAATAATTTTCCCAGTAGAACAACTTTTAAATCAAAGTTTATCATAGTTTTTAATTATCCAAACCAAAACAGCCCCCGGTTTCACTACGACGGCGCATATCCGATTTTATGGTGTTCATCGTGTTTCCAGGCTTTAAATCATTAAGTTAGCATATCATATAGATATAAAACATGTGTTTAGTTGATTTTAAAAGTCAAGTTAGAAGGATTAACTTTTTTTTTGCGAACAAGTTTAGAATTAACTAAACTATGTTTTAGTGATTACAAGTTTAAACCTTCGAATAAGATAGCTTTATATGTATGAATCGAAAGATGTTATGAACATCATTACTACCTCAAGTTTTCTGGATAAAACTACTGGAAATGAGAAAAATGGATCTACCTTCAAAGGATCCTTGGATGGCTTGAAAGTTCTTGAAGCAGAATCATGACACGAAAACAGTTCAAGTAAGATTTTCACTCGAAATAAGATTGTTATAGTTGTAGAAATTGAATCAAAGTTTGAATATGAATATTACCTTTAATTAGAAAGATAACTTACTGTAAATAACAAAGGTTCCTTGATCTTAGATGATTACTTGGAATGGATTAGAAAGCTTGGAAGTAGACTTGCAAACTTGGAAGTATTCTTGATTTTTATGAAACTATACTTATGGAATTTATGAAGAACACTTAGAACTTGAAGATGGAACTTGAGAGAGATCAATTAGATGAAGAAAATTGAAGAATGAAAGTGTTTTTAGGTGTTTTTGGTCGTTGGTATATGGATTAGATATAAAGGATATGTAATTTTATTTTCATGTAAATAAGTCATGAATGATTACTAATATTTTTATAATTTTATGAGATATTTCATGCTAGTTGCCAAATGATGGTTCCCACATGTGTTAGGTGACTCACATGGGCTGCTAAGAGCTGATCATTGGAGTGTATATACCAATAGTACATACATCTAAAAGCTGTGTATTGTACGAGTACGAATACGGGTGCATACGAGTAGAATTGTTGATGAAACTGAACGAGGATGTAATTGTAAGCATTTTTATTAAGTAGAAGTACTTTGATATGTGTCTTGAAGTCTTTCAAAAGTGTAAGGATACATATCAAAATACAACATATATATACATTCTAATGGGGTCGTTAAGTCTTCGTTAGTCGTTACATGTAAGTGTTGTTTTGAAACCTTTAAGTTAACGATCTCAATTAATGTTGTTAACCCAATGTTTATTATATCAAATGAGATGTTAAATTATTATGTTATCATGATATTATGATGTATGAATATCTCTTAATATGATATATACATTAAAATATCGTTACAACGATAATCGTTACATATAAGTCTCGTTTCGTAATTCTTGAGTTAGTAGTCTTGTTTTTACATATGTAGTTCATTGTTAACACACTTAATGATATATTTAAATATCATTTTATCTTGTTAAATATAGTGTATCAATATCTTAATATGATACATATGTATTTAGTAGACGTTATCATAACGATAATCGTTATATATATCATTTCGAGTTTCTTAACTTAGTAATCTCATTTCTTATGTATATCACACATTGTTAATATACTTAGTGAGATACTTACTCATCATAATCTCATGTCAACCATATATATATGTCTATATATACCACAACATGTAGTTTTTACAAATTTGTAACGTTCGTGAATCGCCGGTCAACTTGGGTGATCAATTGTCTATATGAAACTTATTTCATTTAATCAAGTCTGAACAAGTTTGATTACTTAACACGTTGGAAACATTGAGTCATGTAAATATCAATCTCAATTAATATATATAAACATGGAAAAGTTCGGGTCACTACAGATTATAGCAAGAAATTTGGTGAATTTTGATGAAAAAATGATGATTTTAGGAGTGTTTGTGTGTGTGTATTCGTATTTGTGTGTGTGGGTGTTATGAGACAGAGAGCACATCTCGACTGCCTTTTGAATCTGTCCAGCATTTCCGGTCCATGCGATCGCATGGGTTGGATGTGTAAACCCCATGCGATCGCATGGAGTATGGGGTTTTTTTTTTATAAAAACCTTTTACTTATAAAACAAATAATTAAATAATTTAATATTTTGTTTCTTTTAAGATTAAGGGCGTTTCGGTACGTTGACCTAGTTCGTCCCTCGACAAAATTTTAAAATTAGTCATTTTAAAGCGATTTTTTTAAAAGCAAGGATTTTTGGGGGTTTTTAATGTTTTTGGCATACTTTAAATCAATAATATTAAAAATAATGATAATAAAATTTCTCCTCCCGCCCTCGGGTAAAGCAATTTTGGTTCCATAACCTAGTCTTCAACTTACGACGAATTTTAAATATCAAATTTTTAACTTAATGAAATAAAGTACATTTTTGTTTTTAAATTCACACCAAACTTAAATTTAAAATTCATAAAATAAAATTTCATATAAATATTAATATTTTTACAATCTTAGATTTGAAAATAACATAGTTATATATTAATTTAAAAAATAAGGTAAAAGTAAAAATCTTTTTGGTCTTTTATTCCACTTTAATAAATCAAATATTAACAAAAATATACGTCCCTCTTTTGGGTAAGTAATTTCGGCTATTTTACCTAGTTTTACTCCTGACGAATTTTTGAAATATTTTGAATTGATTGATTAGAGATATTTATACCTTATGAATAAACGGTAAATTTCACTGTGATGTAATAAATTTTTTTATGATATCAATAATTTCGGTTTCGCATACCTAATTTTATTGAATATCAATTTAATACTTTATAGCGAATGATTCAGCGTTTATTATCAAAAGGTTAAAAGCAATAAATAAAAACAAATAAAAACTGTACATACTTACCTGTGAGATAGAATTCTCATATACCTGCTTTAGCCGACTCATAGGATAGTCGTTCGATTTGGTTTTCCATAGCTACATAGGCGTAACCTCGAATTTTCAATAACTTTTCTTCTAAACATATGAACGGTCCTTCTCTGCATAGAGTAACGAATTCAGAATTGGAATGTGTTTGATTGTTCGAACATTTACCTTCGTGTGACCATTTTCGGCATTTATGACATCTTTCAAGATATCGTGCTCTTCTTTTTGTTGCGGATTATGATT
This sequence comes from Rutidosis leptorrhynchoides, assembly GCF_046630445.1. Classification (NCBI taxonomy): domain Eukaryota; kingdom Viridiplantae; phylum Streptophyta; class Magnoliopsida; order Asterales; family Asteraceae; genus Rutidosis; species Rutidosis leptorrhynchoides. The sequence goes on along the minus strand of NC_092334.1, from coordinate 185,641,152 downwards.
TTCCTTTACCAAAATGTATCTTATTATGATTCTTCCTGAGTTCTTTCCTCACTTCGTCCATTTTGTCTCTTATGAATGATACCAGCTCACTCGGGAAGATGTTATTATTACGTTTAGTAATCATAGCGTGTAGTAGTAGACCATGGTTCTGATTAAAGGAATTCTTCATCTCGTAAAACCTAAAAGAAATAAAAATTCAGAATGGAGGGAGAAGACTAGTTCTTTAGGGTCTATTAGGGAAAGACCATTCGGATTCCATGTTCGAGAACTACAAGAAAACAGAAAATCTAACCCTAGACAGCATTATATTATCCTTTAAAACATTTTAATCTCCCCACACTTAGTTAGCTGTGGTGTCGAACTTGTGATTAACTTCATTATTAACTTCAATTCAAACATCAACAACTTGCATATCTCTGACGTTTGTTTCAAGCCATTTGTTGATTTTCTCTGTAACATTCACAAATTCAATTAACATCGCCTTTTCTTTAGGAGACAAATTGGATACTAATCGGTTACATAACTTAAAGTTCCCCTTAATCCTAGCATCTTGAATCCGTTTATAAAGTTTTTTCATTGAACTGTTAAAAACAGGTCCATCTAATTTTGTATCAACAACGGAGTTCTTTATTATCAGGTCATCATTGGGTGTTGCTTCATCTTCCCCACACTTAGGCATTTTTATTGGTTCAACAGTTTTGGTTGGTGAAGATTGAAACTTTCGATTCACAAAGGTGACCGATTTATCACCATCCCTAAGTGTCATTCTACCTTCTCTTACATCAAAGAACGCCTCGGTGGTTGCTATAAATGGGCGACCTAAAATTAGAGGAATATCAAGGTCTTCCTCCATATTAATAACTATGAAATTTGCAGCAAAGATCAAACTTCCCACTTTAACAAGTAAATTATTGGCTATTACAACTGAGTGTTTAATGGTTTGATCAAATAATTGAACACCTATTCTGGTTGGTCTTAATTTACCCACACCTAATCTTTTGTATAAGGAAAGAGGCATAACATTCGCACTTGCTCCTAAATCTGCGAGCCCATTATACATAGCACCATCATTAAGCAAGCAAGAAATGATAAATTCACCTGGGTCTCCTACTTTACTAAGTAGAGTTGGTTTGTTAACCTTTTCCAGGTGATCTTTTCTTGGTTTTTTCACTTCTGCTTGAACTTCTTGTTCGCATTTTACCCCTTTCTTGGAATAGGAGGTTTATATAGAAATTCTTCTTCATCGCTCCAATTTAAAGCCTCTCTGTCTTCCAATTTTGTTTTTTCATATGTCGTTGACAACATATTTATGTTTTCATTCTAAGGGTTTTCTTGGGCGGTGAAATTATGATTAACTTCATTATCAACTTCCATCGGACCATGTATGTAATTTTTAACTCTGTGACCATTAACTTTAAATTCAATCCCATTCGAATTTATTAACTCTATCGTTCCATAGGAAAAACTCTTTTGACTATGAATGGTCCAGACCATCTTGATTTCAATTTTCCAGGAAATAGCTTGAATCGTGAATTGAAAAGAAGAAATTGGTCTCCTTCCTTAAATTCTTTTGAACTTCTGATTCTTTTATCATGCCATTTCTTCGTTCTTTCCTTATAGATTAACGAATTTTCATATGCATCATGTCTTAATTCTTCTAATTCATTTAGTTGACTTAACCGTAGACGTCCGGCTTCATGTAAATCAAGATTACATGTCTTCAAAGCCCAAAATGCTTTATGCTCAATTTCTACTGGAAGGTGACATGCTTTTCCGTAAACAAGTTTAAAAGGTGTGGTTCCAATTGGAGTTTTGTAGGCTGTTCTAAAAGCCCAAAATGCATCCTCTAATTTCATGGACCATTCCTTTGGATTTGATCCTACGGTTCTTTCTAGAATACGTTTTAAAGCTCGGTTGGTATTTTCAACTTGTCCACTTGTATGTGGATGATAAGCAGTTGAGATTTTATGAGTTACTTCATATCTTTTGAGAACTTTCTCAAGTTAATTATTACAGAAATGAGTACCCCGATCACTTATTAAAGCTTTCGGTGTTCCGAACCTAGCAAAAAGACGTTTTAGGAAGTTGACTACAACTCGTGCATCGTTAGTTGGGAGAGCTTGTGCTTCCACCCATTTAGATACATAATCAATGGCAATGAGAATGTAGAGATTATTATGAGATTTTGGAAATGGACCCATAAAGTCAATACCCCAAACGTCAAATACTTCACATACTTGAATGACATTTTGTGGCATTTCATCACGTTGACTTATTTTTTCGGCCCTTTGACAAGCATCACAGGATTTACAAAGAAGGTGTGCGTCTTTGAAAATTGTAGGCCAATAGAATCCAGCATCATAAACTTTCCTTGCTGTTAGTTGAGGCCCATAATGCCCTCCTGTTGGTCCTGTGTGACAATGGTTTAAGATTTGACTATCTTCATCTCCGAATACGCATCGACGTATTATTCAATCGGGACAACTTTTAAACAAATGTGGATCTTCCCAAAAACAGCGTTTATATCACTAAAGAATTTCTTTCGTTTTTGGTACGACAACCCTTTTTCAAGGAATCCACATACTAAGTAGTTTGCATAGTCTGCAAACCATGGAATTTCATTATAATCGATTTTCAATAGATATTCATCAAGAAAGTTATCTTGTATGGCCGATTCATTTAGAACTTCTAATTCAAGATTTTCAATGCGAGAAAGATGATCAGCGGTGAGATTTTCTGCTCCCTTTATGTCTCTAATTTCAATATCGAACTCTTGTAAGAGTAAGATCCAACGGATTAATCGTGGTTTGGCATCTTGTTTTGAAAATAGGTATCTAAGAGCATAATGGTTGGTATAGACCACCGATTTAGCTAGAACGAGATATGAACGAAATTTGTCAAAAGCAAAGACAATAGCAAGGAGTTCTTTTTCAGTAGTTGTGTAATTCGTTTGTGCTCCTTGTAACGTCTTACTAGCGTAATAAATAGTTTGAAATTGTTTTTCAATTCTTTGACCTAAAACGGCTCCCATTGCAAAATCACTTACATCGCACATGAGTTCAAATGGCAGATTCCAATTTGGAGTTATCATGATCGGCGCATTAGTGAGTTTTTCTTTAAGAATATTAAAAGATTTGATGCATTCATCTGTAAAGATAAATGGAGCATCTTTTTCTAGGAGTTTATTCACAGGAGTGGCAATTTTAGAAAAATCTTTTATGAAACGTCGGTAAAAGCCGGCATGCCTTAGAAAACTCCTAACTCCTCTTACATTGGTGGGATGTGGAAGTTTAGCTATTACATCTACTTTAGCTCTATCCACTTCAATTCCTTCCTTTGAAATTTTATGACCAAGAACGATGCCTTCTTTAACCATGAAATGGAATTTCTCCCAATTAATACTAGATTTGATTGCTCGCATCTAATAAGCATTCGTTCAAGATTACCTAGACATGTTTCAAAAGTGTCACCGAAGACTGAAAAGTCATCCATGAAAAATTCCATGCATTCTTCTATCATGTCTTGAAAAATCGCCATCATGCACCTTTGAAAGGTTGCAGGGGCGTTGCAAAGTCCAAATGGCATGCGTTTGTAAGCAAAAGTTCCATAAGGGCATGTGAACGTGGTTTTCTCTTGGTCCTCGAGTGCGATTGGAATTTGAAAGTATCCAGAGAAACCGCCAAGAAAACAATAGTAACTATTCCCAGCTAACCTTTCCAACATTTGATCAATGAAAGGTAAGGGAAAGTGATCTTTTCTGGTGGCGTCATTTAATTTTCTATAATCAATACAAACACGCCATCCCGTTACAGTCCTAGTAGGAATAAGCTCATCTTTTTCATTTATGATGACAGTCATGCCACCCTTCTTAGGTACGCATTGAACTGGGCTTACCCATGGACTATCAGAGATTGGATAAATTAAACCTGCATCGATTAGTTTAATAATTTCTTTCTTAACAACACTTGCATATTAGGATTTAGTCTTCGTTGGCGTTGCACATATGTTTTATGACCTTCTTCCATAAGGATTTTATGTGTGCAATACGAAGGACTTATTCCTTTAATGTCATGAATCTTTCATGCAATAGCTGGTATATGAGCTTTTAGCACAGAAATGAGTTGAGATTTTTCATTTTCTGTAAGAAAAGACGATATTATTACAGGTAATTCAGATTTACCATGTAAATAAGCATATTCCAAATGATTTGGAAGTGGCTTTAACTCTAATATCGGTGGTTCTTCTATCATTGATTTGTATCGATATCTGTCTTCCTCTTTAAGCATTTGAAGTTCTTCATTTGTTGGTTCGTATTCATTAGCCATAAGTGCGGCTAATATTTCAGCTTCGTCAATTGGTTCAGTTCCTTCTCCTAAAGAACATTCTCCTGTTCCTTGTAATTCTGGAAATTCTTCTAACAATTATGCATGTGAATCAATAGTTTGAATATAATTACATGTATCATCTGCGGATTGCGGTTGTTGCATGGCTCTATTGTGATGCCCCGTACTAAATCAACATGTACGGACCATCAACAACAGGATCATTACAAGGTCAAACACTATATGTGTTTTCAAAACAAGTTTACATTCATGATAAAAGGTGACGTCATAACCAACGTCAAATGTTTTACAATCAAAAGTATGCTTCAATGAACAGAAGCAAATAGTAATAGTACGTGACCCTTAGGTCGTTACAATTCATTGTTCAAAAGTAGTAAAGTTTGAATGCAAGATAATATGTTTCATGCGGTGACAACTCTAGTAAGCACAGCGGAAGTCTACAAGGCATGACTAGTACACAGCGGAAGCAACCTTAAGCACCTGAGAAAAACATGCTTAAAAACGTCAACACAAAGGTTGGTGAGCTATAGTTTAAGTATAACAGTAATGTAAGTAGGCCACGAGATTTCAGTGCTTCAACAAGCGTTTAAATCAGTAATCCAAATCCGTATGTTTAAGTATATGCTCAACCGTGGGCACTCGGTAACTAACTTAACGTTTAATAATAAATCACCCCCTAAAAGTACACTTAGCAAGTGCGTATGTTTATGAAGTATTAAACACCCGTTAAATGCTAGCGCGACTAGCCCGAGTGGGGATGTCAAACCCTATGGATCCATATCTAAGATTCGCGTTCACGGTTCAAAAACCAATGATTAAACGTTACCGAGCTAAAGGGAATGTTTATGCCGTTGTATAACCCACACATATATAAGTTTAAGTACTCGTGCCAAGTATGTAAAACGTAAAATGCGCATGTATTCTCAGTTCCCAAAATAGTTAAAGTAAAAAGGGATGCTATAACTCACAATGATAAAGTAGCGGTAAAGTCGAATCGGGAAATAAGCAAGTACGTAGGTCCGGAAAGTCCTCAACCTAAGTCAAGTAGTACTAAGTCAGTAAATCGTCCAAATAGGTTTAAAAGTATGTAAATAAGGTCTTAAGGTTCATCATCATTCATCATCAAACAAAAGGTGTAAAGTAAGTTCCGTTCATGAAAAGAGTTTAAAACAAAGGATGACTTCGGTCAGTCGCCATGACCTCAATACCAACTGAAATAAGGTGAGACCAGTGGCCATGGCTTCTTATATGAGTCCTTTAGTTGTGGTAAAAATCCCAGAAGCAAACTCGTCTTTGTTTGACCGTGGCGACGCTCTAAGTGCGAGTAGGTCAGAATTTTTCAGCACAACGTTAAAAGACATAGTGACGATCGGAGGGCCATAAATCCTAAACCGTAACTCGGATTAAGACGAGTCCTAAATGAAAAGTTATCTACTAGAACAGAGATATCTGAAAATCATATTTACAGTAGCCCAGGTCATACGGGTCAGACACAGAAACAGTAAAACAGTAGGTCTGGTGGGTTCTTGGTGTTCGATGCTTATTACGGTTCTCATCCTTGATGCATATAGCTTCAAGTGTACAACTCGTTGATGTGTTTGCATCATCTTGACCAAGGTTTCACCATCATAACATTTGTGTAAGTCTAAGACATATAGCACAACTCAATTAAGTGTTGTATGTAGTTCGATGAACCAAAGTTACATCAAAGTCTACATGAACTATAAAAGTAATATTAACCAAGTTTTGACTATTATGACACAAGTGTAGGTCTAAGACATGTAGAACAACTCACTTAAGAGTTGTATGAAGTTTGATGAACCAAAGTTACATCAAGGTCTTAGATCTAACACATACATGAACTTTAAAACTAATATTAAGTTACAAACTTGAAAGTAAACTTATGAAATCAAGATCGTAAGTTGTAGAACATAGTTCTTAGTTAGATCTTGAAGATCCTAGACCCAAAAGTCTAGATCTAACATAAGTGTACAAAGTTATAGTTAAAGAAAGCTTACTTACATGTTCTTGAACTTTCAAGTTAACTTTTAGTTCAAGATTAATGAGATCAAAGTTAACTAGTAACACTTGACCAATTAAACCAACAATCATGAATTTAAAGTGCATAATATGAGAAAATAAGCTAAGTAAACAAATAATAAGTTCATGGGTTTCATACTTTTAAAGATTCAAGCCTAAGTCTTGATCTTTAAGAAAAGTAAACTTTAAGTTTACAACAAGAGCTTCAAGTATGATATTACAACACATGAACTTAAATCTTTAAACAAGTATTAAGTGTAGATCATAAACTAGAAAGTTTATGTCTTGTATGTCTTGTAAGAACAAGATGATATGAAGAACTAAACTAGGTAGTTTGATTTTTGTAACTAGTAAGTAACAACTTAACAAAGACAAGTAAGTAAACCATAATAAGAACAAGTAAACAACAAACAAAGATTGATGATGATGAGATGTAATGTTACGGTTTAAGCAAGGAAGGAAGAAAGAAAAATTGTTCAAGTTACTTACAATCTTTGAGAGAAAAAGAGAGAAAGAAATGAGAGAAAAATGTGAAGTAAGTTGGTGTGTGTGTAAAGTGGAATGAAACAAGAGAATGCTAGTAGTTAAGTGAGCAAAATTTGAAAACCAAAACCTCTCCTAGGCCTACTAAACCAACGGTTCACCAACACAAATGGAGAAGGAGAAAATCCACAAGTCCATGCATGTATTTGTCTTTAAAAGTTGGTTATTTGAAGTGTTTGCATGGGAACTAGATGTAACTAAGAAAGCAACTAGATTCTTTACTAGTTAGTTACTCTAATTAAGTCTAAGTAATACTTACATAAATTAGTGGGCTAACTAGTCCATTAATGAAGTAGGGTGGGCTCTTTAAGTCCATTAACATTAATAAAAGCCCAAGTTCCATTAATTAACAAATTAATCCAATAAAGCCCAAGTAATTAACTAATAACCTTAGTTAATTAAAATGATTAATAAAACTTAATCATTAATGTAAATAATTCTTGAAAATATTATTCGTGTAAGTTTCGTGTGTCACAAAGACGTTTCGGGCATTCAAAAGTTAATCGCGATAGCAAGTAAATGTATCTAAACAATACGTTCATTAAATCACAAGTATTAATAATAACAATTATTAATTAAGGATGGAAAAACCAGGGTCGTTACATTACCCACCTGTTAAAGAAAATTTCGTCCCGAAATTTTAAGGAGTGACCAACAATGGTACCGTATTCGAACAAGAAGGGGCGTATCAAAGTTCCGTGAGACTCGTGGCTCAGAAGTAAGTTATTTACCTTGAAAGGTACTTCAGCATATGAAAGTAAGAATAGGCATCTGCCGTTAATTAAGTCTCTTGTCCTAAGTGATCAACAATTTGATTCCGTTTCCGATTAACCTGAGTATGTCATCTGAATGTACATCCATAAAAGGAAAGATGGTGTGTTTAGCCTTACAGGCATCTCTGGTAAGTTGGATGCGTGAAATGCATTATGAATGATTCTAAGCTCATCTAAAACATTGAGCGTGTATGTCGTAATATAAAGCTGACAGGTAGAATGGAAAATATGGTGATCACAACCATGCGATTTGATGTCTGGATAGTGATAGCCACGGAGTTTACTAAACCCCTTAATTTCGGAAGGAGGCCATAGGCATAAGGAACCCGATATTTAAGAACGTTTCATTTGAATAAGTGAATTGAAAGTTAGCTAAAAGTGATCAATTGGACTTGCAAGCCATAATTATTCATAGTGTCTTCAGATTGGTCTGAACGAACAATGAGGGATATCACCTAGTTTTCCATACTGCAGGTGAACCTATCCTTGGAGGAAATGAAAACACAGTTCTGCAATGTAACTTATCCTTTCAGTTACATGTTGAAGTTAGGGTTAACGTTAACTAGAGCAACATACAGTTGCAACCAATGAAGGAAGAAATATATAGAGTATTCACCTGAGTGTCGTAGATGTTTTAAGCAGTCTCTTCCCAAAAGGGATAACGAGATTCATAGGTTCTCAAAGTATCTTATATTACATTTCCAAAAGAAAGTCGCACGAAACGCGTGAGTGTGAACTCTTCGAGTGGTTCGTTCTGAATTTATCTGTGTACTTAAGGGGACGAGCGTATGGGAAGATATGTGAACTCTTGGTCCTAAAGAATGGTTTATTCTGAGTGAAAAGAATCTCCAAAATGATCCTTGTATCTCAACATACTGATTCATAGAGATGATGTTTACGAGGGTGTTGCGTTTAGCCGTGAAATTTTGAGAGTAGAAACTCACCTAGTGCCTATCCTACAATGGGGTGACCACTGAGTGTACCCTAGAAAACTGATTTATCGTTCCGCATTTTTATCATGTCTAACTTTAAAAAGAACATTTTATGGGTGCAGAGATTTTTCTAACAAATTTTAATAAACCGCCATCCAAGTGGCTCAGGAGTTTTTAACAAAGATCTTAATAGTAAGATTCATCCCTATCGGAGGGCGAGAAAAAGTGTGATCCCTACATGGTGTAGTCTTAATATGAAAACCTTTGATAATATCAACTAAGGGAGTTTTCAAAAACAAAACCTTTAAATGTTTGTTGTGACAACATAAACGGAACAAAGTTCCTAGCAAATTTAGAAGTAGGCACAACGTGTACCATTTTGCACAAAACTATTTGACTTAAGTTGAATAACTCGGTAAAGGAGCGGTTTTTAAATAATTTGAAGTTATAACTTAGTATCAAAATAAGTAAGTATAAATTTATATATATATATGATTTTGTAAATCGTATAAGTGACAGAAAAGTTTTTAGTACTTTCATTGTCTGTAAATCTTGTGAGGACCGCACAAATAAACAACGTGTAAAAATTTTGATAAACATAGTTTTTTTTTCGTATTTCAAAGGTTATGAGTTGGAAAAGATTGAGTGGAAAAGCTTTGAATCATCGGGTGACCAGTTACTAGGTAATGAAAACTAATGACATAAATGTAGTTTTGGTAATTATCAGGACACAAGTCCTTGGGCCAAAAATATTTACGTGCGAGGCCGTTGCTAAAAGTGAGGTGCGAAGGATAGAGCTCGAGGATGAGAAGTTAATTGCTTCTTGGATTTGCAAAATGCCAAACAGGTTATGACTAGTATTAAAGTCGAAATAATGATGGTAATGATACCACTAAATGAGAATCCCTTTAAGTCAGGACTTAGAGTTATGCAAGAAAGAGCATTGTTCCAACAGGCGTGGCAAATAAGATTCTTGGGGTAACGCAATGATTTCTTTTTTTTTTAAATGGTTTAAGTGTCAGTGGATGCCCAAAGGCTCTGAATGATGTGGCAGAAGTGTCTTCAACACATACACACATGAATCTCTCGATTTCGATGGTTGTAAGGTCTTCACGATGACTTGGGTACGAATGAGCAACGAAGAATTTTATATAGCAAGCAACGAAAAATTTTATAGAGATTGTTTAAGGTGACAATGTATGGAAAGAAACGAAGTTCTGAAACTAAGGTTATGTACAACTCATACCATTCAAAGTAAAATATATTTTGAAAAAAAAAGATTTGATTTGTAAGAGCGAAAGTAAAATTCTACATGTATTTGTCAAAAATAAGTAATCGTTTGCTTTAATTTATATAACGAGTATGATTTCAAAAATTTGTACGAATGGCAAACAAATAAATTTATTTTTATAAAGCTTTGATAGGATAGCACAGTAAAACAATGTGTAAAAAAAAATTTAGCAAACAAGTTTTCATATTTCGGAGGTTACAAGTTGGAAAAGGTTGATGAGAATCGAGTAAAAGACTTTTGAAAGTTTCAAGTGATATTTGAGGTAATGCAAACCATTGAATCTATAGGTGATTGACGTCTATTAGTAGGGCATAAGTCCTTTGACAAAAAAAAATGCTTAAGTGTGAAGTTGTTGCTTATAAGTGAGATACGAATGGGAGAGTATGAGGATGAGAGTTAACCACTCATTGATTTTAGGAAAATTTCGTACTGGTAGGACTAATATCGAGGTAAGAAGGACGATGTTGTGGTTATCATCGAATAAGAAATTCCTTGTAATAAGTTAGGATTTAGAGTTGCGTATAAAGGTGTCAAATGAGATTCTTGGGTAATCTTTAATATAGAATTTGAATTGCCGAAGTAACGGAATAAAATTCCTTTATGTGTCGTTGTGCAAGTTTGTCCATTGTATCGGTTTCTTTCATGGCTAGAAAGTGAGCAGTTTTGGTGAGATGGTCAATAATAACCCAGATGATGTTCTAACCGCCTACTGTTTTTAGTAGCTTCGTGATGAAATCCATTGTTATTCCTTCCCACTTCCGTTGTGGGATTTATGTTTTTTGTAGTAACCCAGATGGCTTTTGGCTCACCATTCTCGCGAGATATACGAAAAATTTTCTTACTATAAATATCCTTCACTTTCATCCTTGAAAGTTAGTTCGTTCCAACCATTTCATCTAAGCTTTCTAACTTGATGAGTATTATGTTAACCTTAAAGTTCATTCTAACCAATCTTATTATACTGTCGTGGAAATTTTTATCAATCTTCTCAAATAACATATGCCTGTACGTAGGTAACTAATCCTTTTCCACTACTACATTAAAACCCCAAGTTTGGTTAATATGAGGTCATCTCCAGATAACCCACCTGTTAATCTTAAAGTACTACCTTAAATTATTCCTCTATCACTTCTAGCTTACCATTTGCTGGTCCTATAGAATACTTAGCTCTCATGGTTGTTAATGGCTTATTATTCATAACACTAAGGTTCTTAGATATAAGGTTTCTATCGCTCTATTATTAAACAACTTCAAAACAATAAAACGTTGTGACGGAATGTGACGAAATGCACCCTAACTAAAATCAGAGTTCTTGCAAGTCTCCAATACGATTGCCTTATCATAGGTAAGTTTAAAGTCTTTCCTATATGAGAACTTTTTCCTTAAATGTCCAAGGTGTCGATATCTATAACAAATTTTCGGGTTATCAATTCTGCAATCAAGGCCCCTTCTTGTACAGTATCTAGGCTACGCGGTTATTCTTTCCCTACCTTTAACAGGCTACAATGCGTGTGCTCAAGTGATCCCTGCCCAAATTTTCCCTGGATCACCTCATATTCCTCATGTAGTAACATTGGAACTTCTGCATGATTTACCTCAATATAATCACGCTGGCCTGGCATCATTATATTGTGATAAATCGTACGTTCATTCCAATATCATTCCATATGGTCAATGTAACGTGATCACTTCCAGTTATACTAAATTTCATCTAATAGTGCTTTATTTATGTCATCTCAAAACATAATCGACATAACTAATCTCACAGTTTCTCGATGTGGGTGCGTAGGTTCCGTAGATCATGTATTAATGCCTAAGTGTCCCGAAGTTTCTTCAAAGGTTCGGATTCAGGTAACGTTGTTAGATTCCTTCTAGATATTCAATCCGGGTCTCGCGTCGGGTTGTACGTGTAGCAAGTAGTGATACGATATGTCTCGAGGTGACTCGCAAGTCTTTGGGTATGGCTGAGCATTAGTAGAAGACACTATGACCTTGTTAAAGGGAATGCCTTCCTGACTTCTCCAATGTCTAGGAGTGTTAGGGACCTAAGTCCAGAGGTGTCGTTAGATCGTCGAGCAGTGGTGAAGAATGAAAGAGTTAAGTGACGGTCATGAAAGCGTACAGGGTAAGTGTCAACTGAACAATCTTCTAGATTGCGTGAAGTAATGTTTCGATCTCTGGAACGGTGGAGCAGTAGCAACAGGTGGATTACACTACTAGTTCTTAGGGTTAGACGAGTAGGAAAAGTAGTTTAGGAAAGCATCTGAACTGGGAAGGATAAGTTCTCCACGTCGGTATAGCGAATAATAGACATGTAACAAGCGCGTAATCAGGCATAGCAACTACAGCAGCCTAGATCGTTTACAGCAGCACATAGCATGGCAATAGTAACAGTATCATGCCGAAGTAACATGCTAAAAGCAGATAGTAGCATGCAGTAGTGAGAGTAAGCAAAAGCATACAGCGAGTTTACATAGCAGTAAAAGGAAACGGTAGCATGGAGTATGTTCATACAGAAGTAAAAGTAAACAGTGGCATGAAGTAGTATAACACAGTAGCATGCAACAAGTTCCGCAGAAACAAGTTAACTAGCAAGTTGTAGATTAGTCCTATTAGTGAATCCTACTTGGGTCGGTCTTAGACTCACTAATGCAACCTAATTCCCTACAACCAATGCTCTGATACCAAATGTGACGCCCCGTACTAAATCAACATGTACGGACCATCAACAACAGGATCATTACAAGGTCAAACACTATATGTGTTTTCAAAACAAGTTTGCATTCATGATAAAAGGTGACGTCATAACCAACATTAAATGTTTTACAATCAAAAGTATGCTTCAATGAACAGAAGCAAATAGTAATAGTACGTGACCCTTAGGTCGTTACAATTCATTGTTCAAAAGTAGTAAAGTTTGAATACAAGATAATATGTTTCATGCGGTGACAACTCTAGTAAGCACAGCGGAAGTCTACAAGGCATGACTAGTACAAAGCGGAAGCAACCTTAAGCACCTGAGAAAAACATGCTTAAAAACGTCAACACAAAGGTTGGTGAGCTATAGTTTAAGTATAACAGTAATGTAAGTAGGCCACGAGATTTCAGTGCTTCAACAAGCGTTTAAATCAGTAATCCAAATCTGTATGTTTAAGTATATGCTCAACCGTGGGCACTCGGTAACTAACTTAACGTTTAATAATAAATCACCCCCTAAAAGTACACTTGGCAAGTGCGTATGTTTACGAAGTATTAAACACCCGTTAAATGCTAGCGCGACTAGCCCGAGTGGGGATGTCAAACCCTATGGATCCATATCTAAGATTCGCGTTCACGGTTCAAAAACCAATGATTAAACGTTACCGAGCTAAAGGGAATGTTTATGCCGTTGTATAACCCACACACATATAAGTTTAAGTACTCGTGCCTAGTGTGTAAAACGTAAAATTCGCATGTATTCTCAGTTCCCAAAATAGTTAAAGTAAAAAGGGATGCTATAACTCACAATGATAAAGTAGCGGTAAAGTCGAGTCGGGAAATATGCAAGTACGTAGGTCCGGAAAGTCCTCAACCTAAGTCAAGTAGTACTAAGTCAGTAAATCGTCCAAATAGGTTTAAAAGTATGTAAATAAGGTCTTAAGGTTCATCATCATTCATCATCAAACAAAAGGTGTAAAGTAAGTTCCGTTCATGAAAAGAGTTTAAAACAAAGGATGACTTCGGTCAGTCGCCACGACCTCAATACCAACTGAAATAAGGTGAGACCAGTGGGCATGGCTTCGTATATGAGTCCTTTAGTTGTGGTAAAAATCCCAGAAGCAAACTCGTCTTCGTTTGACCGTGGCGACGGTCTAAGTGCGAGTAGGTCAGAATTTTTCAGCACAACGTTAAAAGACATAGTGACGATCGGAGGGCCATAAATCCTAAACCGTAACTCGGATTAAGACGAGTCCTAAATGAAAAGTTATCTACTAGAACAGAGATATCTGAAAATCATATTTACAGTAGCCCAGGTCGTACGGGTCAGACACAGAAATAGTAAAACAGTAGGTCTGGTGGGTTCTTGGTGTTCGATGCTTATTACGGTTCTCATCCTTGATGCATATAGCTTCAAGTGTACAACTCGTTGATGTGTTTGCATCATCTTGACCAAGGTTTCACCATCATAACATTTGTGTAAGTCTAAGACATATAGCACAACTCAATTAAGTGTTGTATGTAGTTCGATGAACCAAAGTTACATCAAAGTCTACATGAACTATAAAAGTAATATTAACCAAGTTTTGACTATTATGACACAAGTGTAGGTCTAAGACATGTAGAACAACTCACTTAAGAGTTGTATGAAGTTTGATGAACCAAAGTTACATCAAGGTCTTAGATCTAACACATACATGAACTTTAAAACTAATATTAAGTTACAAACTTGAAAGTAAACTTATGAAATCAAGATCTTAAGTTGTAGAACATAGTTCTTAGTTAGATCTTGAAGATCCTAGACCCAAAAGTCTAGATCTAACATAAGTGTACAAAGTTATAGTTAAAGAAAGCTTACTTACATGTTCTTGAACTTTCAAGTTAACTTTTAGTTCAAGATTAATGAGATCAAAGTTAACTAGTAACACTTGACCAATTAAACCAACAATCATGAATTTAAAGTGCATAATATGAGAAAATAAGCTAACTAAACAAATAATAAGTTCATGGGTTTCATACTTTTAAAGATTCAAGCCTAAGTCTTGATCTTTAAGAAAAGTAAACCTTAAGTTTACAACAAGAGCTTCAAGTATGATATTACAACACATGAACTTAAATCTTTAAACAAGTATTAAGTGTAGATCATAAACTAGAAAGTTTATGTCTTGTATGTCTTGTAAGAACAAGCTGATATGAAGAATTAAACTAGGTAGTTTGATTCTTGTAACTAGTAAGTAACAAATTAATAAAGACAAGTAAGTAAACCATAATAAGAACAAGTAAACAACAAATAAAGATTGATGATGATGAGATGTAATGTTATGGTTTAAGCAAGGAAGGAAGAAAGAAAAATTGTTCAAGTTACTTACAATCTTTGAGAGAAAAAGAGAGAAAGAAATGAGAGAAAAATGTGAAGTAAGTTGGTGTGTGTGTAAAGTGGAATGAAACAAGAGAATGCTAGTAGTTAAGTGAGCAAAATTTGAAAACCAAAACCTATCCTAGGCCTACTAAACCAACGGTTCACCAACACAAATGGGGAAGGAGAAAATCCACAAGTCCATGCATGTATTTGTCTTTAAAAGTTGGTTATTTGAAGTGTTTGCATGGGAACTAGATGTAACTAAGAAAGCAACTAGATTCTTTACTAGTTAGTTACTCTAATTAAGTCTAAGTAATACTTACATAAATTAGTGGGCTAACTAGTCCATTAAAGAAGTAGGGTGGGCTCTTTAAGTCCATTAACACTAATAAAAGCCCAAGTTCCATTAATTAACAAATTAATCCAATAAAGCCCAAGTAATTAACTAATAACCTTAGTTAATTAAAATGATTAATAAAACTTAATCATTAATGTAAATAATTCTTGAAAATATTATTCGTGTAAGTTTCGTGTGTCACAAAGACGTTTCGGGCATTCAAAAGTTAATTGCGATAGCAAGTAAATGTATCTAAACAATACGTTCATTAAATCACAGGTATTAATAATAACCATTATTAATTAAGGATGGAAAAACCAGGGTCGTTACATCTATCAACAGAAAAGGTAACACTCTCGTCCTCTATACTTAGGGTCAGTTTCTTACCAAACACGTCTATTATTGCTTTAGTCGTATTTAAGAATGGTGTTCCTAATATGAGAGGAACTGGAGAATCTTCTTCCATGTCCAGAATAACAAAGTCTACTGGAAATACTAAAGTACCAACTTTAACTAGCATGTTCTCCATTATCCCTCTAGGATATTTTACTGATCGATCGGCTAGTTGTATGCTTATTCGTCTTGGTTTCAATTCTCCAAGGTCTAGTTTAGTGTATAGTGAATACGGCATTAAATTTATACTAGCCCCTAAGTCTGCCAATGCTTCTATAGAACTAAGACTACCCAGAAAACATGGAATTGTGAAACTTCCTGGATCTGAGAGTTTTTCTGGTAGTTTATTCAACACCACTGCAGAACAATTAGCATTCATTGTAACAGCCGAGAGCTCTTTTATTTTCTTTCTATTTGTGATTAGATGTTTCAAGAATTTAGCATATCTTGGCATTCCTAAAATCACATCAATGAAAAGAAGATTGACATTTATTTGTTTAAACATATCCAAGAGTTTGGATTGCTCGGCTTCAAGTTTTTCTTTTCTCATTTTACTCGGGTAAGGAAGTGGTGGTTGGTATGGTTTAACATAAGGCTTTACCTTAACTGTGTTATCTTCATTAACTTTTTTAACTACCTGTTCTGTTTCCTTCTCTTGCTCGGGCTGTGGTGCCTGTGTAGTAGGAATAGAGTCATCAGAAATTACAGGTATTTCAGGTGGTTTAAGTGTAATACCACTTCTCGTGGTAATGGCTTTAGTTGTTTCATTTCGGGGGTTAGCATTTGTATCGCTAGGTAGAATCCCCGGTTTTCTTTCACCTATCAACCTTACTAGGTTGCTCACTTCTTATTCCAGATTTTGGATAGAAGCTTGTTGATTTCTAAATGCTTGAGCATTTTGTTCATTAGTTTGTTTCTGAGATGTGAAAATCTGCGTTTGAGATGCAACTAGCTTTGACATCATATCTTCTAAAGTTGGCTTTTTATCATCGGTCTGTGGTGGTTTATTTGGAAAAATAGGTCTTTGCTGGTTGTAAGTATTGTTAGATACTTGTTGATTGCTAGGACCTTGTTAGTTGTTGTCTGGAATATTTCGGTTGTAATTCTGATTTTGATTGTAGTTCGGTCTTGACGGTTGATAATTATTCTGATAATTATTTCCAGGCCTTTGGTTCATGTATGAAACATTCTCTCTTTGTTCCATTGTTTGTTCAATACTGAGACAATCTTTTGTCAAATGTGGTCCTCCACACTGCTCACAACTAACTCGTATTGCGTGAATATCTTTATTCATCTTTTCCATTCGTCTTTCAAAAGTGTCTAACTTTGCGGAAATGGAATCAAAGTCATGGCTACTGATGTCGTAGGGGGTGTATACAAAATAGTATATTTTTAGTGCGAAATACTATTAAATACGATACAATTTTACACAAGATATTTATTTATTTATAGAATGGATATACTTAAACCTTGCTACAACACTTATAGGCAGTGTACATAATCGTACAGTAGTGTAGTTTTTAGTAAGTCCGGTTCGTTCCACAGGGAATCTTTTTTAAACAAAGCTCAACGCTATATTAGTTTACTTTTATAAAAATACAAACATATATATAAGTAATATTATTATTATAAAGGGGAGTTTTTACCGTTTAATGACCGGTTTGTCGATTTAAAACTTTAGTCGCAATTAAAACCAAATGTAAAATAATAAATAAATACAAGACTTAATTTTAAGCGTAAAGTAAATAACGATAATGAAATTGCGAATAATAAAAGTGCGATAAAATAAACTTGCGATAATTAAAAAGGACGATAATTAAAAGTGCAATTAAATGCAATAACAATAAATAAAAATGCGATAATTAGAAGTGCAATTAAATATAAAATAAAGGAAATTAAATATGAAATAAAAGAATTATGCTTATTTAAACTTCCGTAATCATGATGTTTGACGTGTTGATTTTAGTTTTATGCCCATGGGTTAATTGTCCTTTGTCCTGGATTATTTAATATGTCCGTCTGGTTTTTGTCCATAACAGTCCATCAGTCATAAATATAAAGTGCGAGTGTCCTCGTCAAATTATCCTTATACCTGAAGTTAAATATTCCAACTAATTGGGGATTTAAACTGTAACAAGATTTTAATACTTTGTTTAATAATTACACCAGGATGTCGACTGAGTGTAACCCAAGGTTTTAATATTTTGTTATCAATTATACCAAATGTCCTTGTACATAATTTCACCCCTATTTTAATTATTCTAGTGGCTATTAATCCATTCCCGTGTCCGGTTAAATGAACGATTATTCGTACATATAAATACCCCGCCCATCGTGTCCGATCGAGTGTATATGGTAATTTATAGGGACGCCCAATTGTAAATCTTTATATTAACATTAACAAACTATCATTTAGTTAAACAAATATAAAGCCCATTAATAGCTCATAGTCTAATTTCCACAAGTGTCGTTCTTTTGTCCAAACCCCAATTATGGTACAAAGCCCAATTACCCAATTTTAGTAATTAGCCCAACATCATGATTACTTCGTTTTAAATAAGCATAATAATAACTTAGCTACGAGACATTAATGTAAAAAGGTTGAACATAACTTACAATGATTAAAAATAGCGTAGCGTTACACGGACAGAATTTCAACTTACACCCTTACAACATTCGCTAACATACCCTTATTATTAGAATTATAATTAAAATTAAAATATAAATTATAAATATATATATATATATATATTTTACGTATGAGGAGAAGAAGAAAAAGATGATGATTTGCAATCAGAATTCGGTTGCTTTTATAGGGATTTTCGACTTTAGGGGCTCCGCGACTCGCGGCATTTTTGCCTTCAAACTCCGCGAGTCGCGGAGATTGAAATCACAGCTCACAACTTTGGAGTCTTTCTCTGCCGACGATTTTTATTTATAAATATAATATATATATAATTAATATAATTAATTATATATTATATTATATTTATATACATAGATAACTTGTAATTTTTAGTCCGTTGCGTCGAGCGTTGAGAGTTGACTCTGGTCCCGGTTCCGGATTTTCGAACGTCATTGCGTACAATTTAATATCTTGTACTTTGCGTTTTGAATCTTGTACTCTTGTAATTTCGAGACGTTTCTTATCAATAATTGGAACCTCTTTGATTGTCTTTTGTACTTTTGAGCTTTTTGGTCGTTTGCGTCTTCAATTCGTCGAATCTGTCTTTTGTCTTCACCTTTTATTATTTAAACGAATATCACTTGTAAATAGAACAATTGCAACTAAAAGCTTGTCTTTCTTGAGGAATAATGCTATGAAATATATGTTCGTTTTTAGCATTATCAAATATTCCCACACTTGAGCGTTGCTTGTCCTCAAGCAATATCGTCTTGAAATACTAGAATCACTTCTTTATTCTTCACACTTTGTACATCAGTGATTTCTATACGGTGGTATGAACAATGGTAGTAACGATATGGTTTACAGTCCCACATGACTATAAAAATTTAGATCCATTAAGGAAATTGGATCTTTATGAAAACATTTGATCTTTTGAAAATTAAATCTAGTTTTTTTCCTAGATAAGTTTTCCGGAATAACCCTTTACCGGTGTCTGCAAAATATTTTTGTGGGTTTGGTGGGTTTCAGATTTGAAAATTTTAGCTCAAAACTTATGATTTTGTGTCACCCACTTGCTAACCTTGTATTTGGAAAGCAACACGTCCAGTTTACTTGTCCTGTATATTACCTTTCGGTAAACTACCGTCCGGTTGTAAAGGAAAGCGTTGAACAAGCAACTGTTAAGGCAATGTCCCCTGACATGCTTTTAATTATGGTCTATAACGTGTCGGACGCAATTACTATCCTTGGTAGGAGCAATAGTAAAGCTCACCCTTATAATTTTTCGGTATGGCACAAGGTCCTGTCTTTGACCATGCTATGCAACCACCGTTCTTACGGTTGACACCCGATTTGGTTCAGGTGACCTAATGAATTCCTAGGATTTTACGTTCAATGGTAATGAACGCATTGAAAATAGGGTTTTCAGAAAATAAATCGGTTTGTAATTTTGATCAAAATATTTACTCGTTCAAGCTCGAGTTTAGATATCATTGAATTCCATGAGTTTGAATTCTCAATCTTTAAGGTCAATCTCTATGATTGAGTAATATCAGTCTTAAAAGCTGATTTTTAATCTTTAAGGAGATTATCCTTTCTGGGGATCTGATTCATTAGTCTTATCCAGCTAATTTGCATGGTGCCCCCCCATTGTACGAGATAAATCCTTCTCATGGTTAGGATAAATCTGACCACTTGGCGACCCTGTTTAATGCTGAGGTCCGTGGATTTCCTGCTGATTTTAGTGATGACTTTTCTGGATTTTTGGTCAACCTACAGCTGGTCTGGACGACAACTTCATGACCTAAATCAAGAAGCGCGTGTCTTTTTCGGAAGACTTTACTTCCTTTTAATGATGGAATTGATTCATCGTGTAGATCCATCTCTTCTTTTCTTTCATCGGGTAAAACAGTTTAGCTTAGTCCAAAGCAAAAGTATTTTCAGTTATTTGTTACAGATATATGTGACATATGTTTAAGATAACTTGGTAAATTTTCCCACACTTGGCTTTTATTTTCCTTTTTATCGTCCTCTATTCCATTTTAAATGAATTTTAACATTTTGGTTTGTTTCTCAATTTATGTCCTTTTTGAGGTAACAATAATTTCGGTGTTAAAACCTAGTTTTATCGTTCATAAATATGTATAAACATGATTTTTAGTTCATTTAATTGAAAATTTTGAAAAATTTTACTAGAATTGGGTAGTCAGTATATAAGACCAGGGCTGTTCTTTATTATCAGAGAGCACTAGATTCTAATACAACTACTGCTTTACTAGTATTTTTAATGGTAACCAAGTGTATAAAGTAAAAATTTTTAAAATTCGAAAGAATTTAACCCCTTCCCACACTTAAGATCTTGCAATGCCCTCATTTGCAAGAAATCAGTAACAATTTAAATTATTGAGGGTGATTTGTGTGAAAATGATTAAATTTTACCAAAGTTTCGAAATATATTGGCGTTTGTTTGCTGAATGATAAATGGTGCACATCATTTGTTCATTCCGTCTTGTTGTTATTTCACATATATTTTGCATCTTGTCGTCAAAATTAGTTGCTTTTGCTGAACTTAATGCCAGTCTTTGAAAATGCGTTGTTTTACCCTGTTGTGTACATAAGATAAACTTCAAACATATATACATATTTTTGAAGTTTGGTATATTACCCCACATTCAAAAATTATTAAAATCTAAGAATAAAAGTTAGATAATTATAAAAATGATTACAATATTAACAAAAGTATTAAACGTTTCAATAATTACAAATTACAAAAAAAATAAAACTAAGTATACTAGGGATGATATTGGTACCAATAGGGGTTCCAGGCATAACCATAGGTGCTATAGAATGCTTCGGCAGGGTTATACGTAGGATATGGTGGCTGCATCTCTATAGACCAGGGAGGGAAGATGGGTTTCGGTGTAGGAATATAGTTTCTACCTATATGTTGGCAATGAGCTATGATTTGGTTCTGATGAACTTGCCAATCTTCAAATGCTCTCTGTCTAGCATTTTCGTATTCCTGAGAAGCTATAAACCTTTGCATTTCTTGCATCTCATTCCCCCCTCCTACATTACCTTGCTGTTGGTTTCTCTCCACCTGTGGATGTCTACCATGGTATTGTACTGCGGCGTTATTTCGCCTCTTCAAAACTTTCGCACCATGGTATACATTTAAACCTATAGTATCGCGGGGTTCCGGTTCTTCTACTAATAATCCCCCCCGACTTATATCCACACCGAGATATTCACCAATCAAAGTAATAAAAATACCACCTCCTATTATGCTATGCGGTCGCATCCCCCGAACCATAGCTGATAAATAATAACCCACACAATACGGTATACTTACAGCGCTTTGTGGGTCTCGAATACACATATGGTAAAACAAATCATGTTCATTTACTTTTTCCTTGTTCTTACCCCTTTGTGTAATCGAATTAGCTGAAAACCTATGTATCACTCTTAATTCGGCTCTATCTATATCCAAATAAGAGTAATTTCCCCCTTTGAAACGGTGATGGCTTGTCATTTGACTCCACACACCGTGTGTATCAAAATTTTCATCTATCTTTCTACCGTTTAGTATCAATCCTCTACAATCGGCAGATGCTAACTCCTCAGGCGTATATATACGTAAAGCCTGAGCCATGTCCAGTAAAGACATGTGGCGCATCGAACCGCCTAACAAAAATCTAAGAAAAGAACGATCGGTTAAACTCTCTACCCGATCATTCAACTCTATACTACATAACAATTCTTCACACCATACTTTATATACAGGTCTACGCATGGTGAATAAACGTACCCAGTCATTAAAAGAAGAATTACCATACCTCTGTACAAGTAATTCCCTAATTGGCCCGGCCAATTCTACAGCTTCTAAGGGTCCCCATTCTATGACCCTTGGTACCTCAACAACCTTCGAATGAAGAGTATGCAAACCCCTTTGATATTTTGGATAATCTATCCAAAGTCTGTCAAATCTCAGGTTCGGGTGCAACTCTTCCAAGTGCATATCGGAAAAGGTCATGACTGGATGAGGTATATCCTGCTTGTAGTAGTTATCCACCTCCTGTTGTTCCACATTCTCAGCAGGAGCATTGCGGGCTTGGGATGAAGATTCACCCCTTTCAGTCTGCAAAACACATCAAACACAAATTTTGTGCATCCAAATATGCATTAGTGTCAGCAAAATCATCAATCAAAATAATTACAATGACATTATAAATTTATATCAAACTTAAGCTCATTTTCATATTTTCATCAAATCTACACTTTTTCAAATAAGCATATACGAAAATGTTTGCCAAGTTCATAAGCATTTAACTCAAATAACATGTCAAAATAATCATTACTAGCAATTAAACAAGTCTCAAATGGCATTATCTTTCAAAAATCAAGTTCATGAATTTTAGACTTGAAAAAGTCCACTTTAATTCTCAAAATCATGTTTAGGCTCAAAGTTTGGATCATTTAACTACCTAGACATGTTACACTACTCAATTTAGCAACAATTCATGACAAAAATCGGCCATAACCTGTTTATATCAAAAAGCCCCAAATTTGCTCAAGAACACAAACCCTAGATTACTCAAAATTTGAAGTTTAAGGCTTCTAATCATGTTAAACAGCATCAATCTAGGTTATACAAGCATAATACATAAACAATTTAAGCATAATTACACTAAAAAGCATCAAAATCAAATTGGGGAAAAAATGGCTCAAGAATACTAATTTCGGATTAAATGGTGTTTAGGTGTAGAAATTTACCGTTTTTCTTGAGTAATTCCTAGATAGCATCCTTCTCAACATGATTTTAGTAAAAAATTTGGTGATTAACGGTTAAAAATTGTGATTTTTGGGGGTGTTTTTCGTGTTTTTGCGGCAGTATGTTCGCAGTTTTTTTTTCTGTGGGTTTTGTGTGGAATGAGCTGGTTCAGCTCTTATTTTTTTTTCTGTAATCCGGTCCTCCCGCGAGTCGCGGCGATTAACCCTCCAAACTCCGCGAGTCGCGGAGTTTGGTAATTTTTTTTATATATAATCATTAATTTATAAAACAATTAATTACTTAATTTTAAAATTTTGTTTCCTTTGTTATTTAGGACGAGGTCGTTTCGGATCGATGTCCTAGTCCGTCCCTCGACAAAATTTTAAAATTTGTCTTTTTGTAGCGATTGTTTTAAAAGCTAAGATTTTTGGTTTTTTTTTAATGTTTTTGGCATACTTTAATTCAATAAGATTAAAAATAATGATAATAAAAGTTCTCGTCCCTCCCTTGGGTAAAGCAATTTCGGTTCAAAGACCTAGTCTTCAACTTACGACGAATTTTAAAAATCATATTTTTAACTTAATGAGATAAAGTAAATTTTTGTTTTTAAATTCACACAACTTAAATATAAAATTCAAAATTAATATTAAAAATTCACACCAAACTTAAAATTTGAAATGCAAAAAATTAAAAATTCATACTTTAAAAATTCACACCAAACTTAATTTAAAAATTCAAATATTTACAATTTTAAATATATTGTTTTTACAAAGTTTACAATATTAATTTAAGATTTAAATATTAATTATAAGAACATGGTAAAAATAAAATTAAAAATCTTTTTGGCTTTTTATCCCACTTTAATCAATCAAATATTATCAAAAATATGCGCCCCTCTTTTCGGTAAAGTAATTTCGGTTCCAAGACCTAATTTAACTCATGACGAATTTTTGAAATATTTTGGGTTGATTGATTAAAGATATTTATACCTTAAGAATAAACGTTAAATTTCGCAGTGATGTAATAAATTTTTGAATGATATCAATAATTTCGGTCGCCAAACCTAATTTTATTCAATACCAATTTAATACTTTTTAGCGAACAAATTAGCGTTTATTATCAAAAGGTTAAAAATAAAAGTAAAAATAAAAACTGTACAGACATACCTGTGGAATAGATTTCTTAGTTATATGATCTATCCCATTCATAAGATAGTCGGTTTAATTGGTTTTCCATGGCTACATAGGCGTAACCTCGAGCATTCAGTGTCTTTTCTTCTAAACATATGAACGGTCCGTCTCTGCATAAAGTAACAAATTCGGTATTTGAATAGGTTTGATTACTTGAACATTTACCTCCCTGTGACCATTTTCCGCATTTGTGACATCTTTCTAGGTGTCGTGCTCTTCTTTTCGCTGCGGATTTTGATTTTCCTTTATCAAATTGTAACTTATTATCTTCGCATCTGGATTCTTTTCTAACTCCGTCCATTCTTTCTCTGATTACTGATACTAATTCACTCGGTAGTATGTCATTATTACGTTTAGTGATCAAAGCGTGTAGCATTAGACCATGGTTTAGTTCACAGGCAGTCTTCATTTTGTAAAAACCTAAAAAAAATAAAAATTCAGAATGGGGGGAGAAGACTAGTTCTTTAGGGTCTGCTAGGGAAAGACCATTCGGGTTCCATTTTCGAGAACTATATGAAAACAGACAATCTAACTCTAACAGAAATACATATTATCCTTTAAAGACTTGATTCTCCCCACACTTAGTTAGCTGTGGTGTCGAAATTGTGATTAACTTCGTTGTCGACTTCCATCGGACCATGTATGTAATGTTTAACTCTGTGACCATTAACTTTAAATTCAATCCCATTTGAATTTATTAATTCTATCGTTCCGTATGGGAAAACTCTTTTGACTATGAATGGTCCAGACCATCTTGATTTCAATTTTCCTGGAAATAGCTTGAATCGTGAATTGAAAAGAAGAACTCTGTCTCCTTCTTTAAATTCTTTTGAACTTCTGATTCTTTTATCATGCCATTTCTTCGTTCTTTCTTTATAGATTAACGAATTTTCGTATGCTTCATGTCTTAATTCTTCTAATTCGTTTAGTTGACTTAATCGTAGACGTCCAGCTTCATGTAAATCAAGATTACATGTCTTCAAAGCCCAAAATGCATTGTGTTCAATTTCTACTGGAAGATGACATGCTTTTCCATAAACAAGTCTAAAAGGTGTAGTTCCAATTGGAGTTTTGTAGGCTGTTCTAAAAGCCCAGAGTGCATCCTCCAATTTAATGGACCATTCCTTCGGATTTGATCCTACGGTTTTCTCTAGAATACGTTTTAAAGCTCGGTTGGTATTTTCAACTTGTCCACTTGTTTGTGGATGATATGCGGTGGAGATTTTATGAGTTACTCCATATCTTTTAAGAACTTTCTCAAGTTGATTATTACAGAAATGAGTACCCCGATCACTTATTAAAGCTTTCGGTGTTCCAAACCTTGCAAAAAGACGTTTTAAAAAATTGACTACAACTCGTGCATTGTTAGTTGGGAGAGCTTGTGCTTCCGCCCATTTAGATACATAATCAATGGCTACGAGTATATATAGATTATTATGAGATTTTGGAAATGGACCCATAAAGTCAATACCCCAAATGTCAAATACTTCACATACTTGGATGACATTTTGTGGCATTTCATCACGTTGACTTATTTTTCCGGCCCTTTGACATGCATCACAGGATTTGCAAAGAAGGTGTGCGTCTTTGTAAATTGTTGGCCAATAGAATCCAGCATCATAAACTTTTCTTGCTGTTAGTTGAGACCCATAATGCCCTCCTGTTGGTCCTGTGTGACAATGGTTTAATATTTTACTAGCTTCATCTCCAAATACACATCGGCGTATTATTCCATCGGGACAACTTTTAAACAGATGTGGATCTTCCCAGAAATAGTGTTTTATATCACTGAAGAATTTCTTTCGTCTTTGGTACGATAATCCTTTTTCAAGGAATCCACATACTAAATAATTTGCATAGTCTGCAAACCATGGGATTTCTTTATAATCTATCTTCAATAGATATTCATCAGGAAAGTTGTCTTGTATGGCCGATTCATTTAGAACTTCTAATTCGGGATTTTCAAGACGAGAAAGATGTTCAGCGGTGAGATTTTCTGCTCCTCTTTTATCTCGGATTTCAATATCAAACTCTTGTAAGAGTAAGATCCAACGGATTAATCTTGGTTTAGCATCTTGTTTTGAAAATAAGTATCTAAGTGCAGAATGGTCGGTATAGACCACCGTTTTTGCTAGAACGAGATATGATCGAAATTTGTCAAAAGCAAAGACAATAGCAAGGAGTTCTTTTTCAGTAGTTGTATAGTTCGTTTGTGCTCCTTGTAATGTCTTACTAGCATAATATATAGGTTGAAATAGTTTTTCAACCCTTTGTCCTAAAACGGCTCTCATTGCAAAATCACTTGCATCGCACATTAGTTCAAATGGTAGATTCCAATTTGGTGTTATCATGATCGGTGCATTAGTGAGTTTCTCTTTAAGAATATTAAAAGATTTGATACACTCATCTAAAAAGATGAATGGCGCATCCTTTTCTAGGAGTTTATTCATAGGAGTGGCAATTTTAGAAAAATCTTTTATGAAACGTCGGTAAAAACCGGCATGCCCTAAAAAACTCCTAACTCCTCTAACATTGGTGGGATGTGGAAGTTTAGCAATTACATCTACTTTAGCTCTATCCACTTCAATTCCTTCTTTTGAAATTTTATGTCCAAGAACGATGCCTTCTTTAACCATGAAATGGCATTTCTCCCAATTAAGAACTAGATTTGATTGTTCACATCTAATTAGCATTCGTTCCAGATTAACTAGACATGATTTAAATGTATCACCGAAGACTGAAAAGTCATCCATGAAAACTTCCATGCATTCTTCTATCATGTCATGAAAAATCGCCATCATACACCTTTGAAAGGTTGCAGGGGCGTTACAAAGTCCAAATGGCATGCATTTGTAAGCAAAAGTACCATAAGGGCACGTGAATGTGGTTTTCTCTTGGTCCTCGGGTGCTATTGGAATTTGAAAATATCCGGAAAATCCATCTAGAAAACAATAGTAACTATTTCCGGCTAATCTTTCCAACATTTGATCTATGAAAGGTAAGGGAAAGTGATCTTTTCTGGTGGCGTCATTTAATTTTCTATAATCAATTCACACACGCCATCCTGTTACAGTCCTAGTAGGAATAAGCTCATTTTTCTCATTTGTAATGACAGTCATGCCACCCTTCTTCGGCACGCATTGAACTGGGCTTACCCATGGACTATCAGAAATTGGATATATCAAATCTGCATCTAGCAGTTTAATAATCTCTTTCTTAACTACATCTTGCATATTAGGATTTAGTCTTCGTTGGCGTTGCACATACGTTTTATGACCTTCTTCCATAAAGATTTTATGTGTGCAATACGAAGGACTTATTCCTTTAATATCATGAATCTTCCATGCAATGGCTGGTTTATGAGCTTTCAACACAGAAATGAGTTGTGATTTCTCATTTTCAGTAAGAGAAGATGATATTATTACAGGTAATTCAGATTCACCATGTAAATAAGCGTATTCCAAATGGTTTGGAAGTGGCTTTAACTCTAATTTCGGAGGTTCTTCTATCGATGATTTGTATCGATATCTGTCTTCTTCTTTTAGCATTTGAATTTCTTCTGTTGTTGGTTCATATCCATTAGCTATAAGTGTAGCTAACATTTCAGCTTCATCAATTGGTTCATTACCTTCTCCTAAAGAACATTCTCCTGTTCCTTGTAATTTTGGAAATTCTTCTAATAATTCTGCATGTGCATCTATAGTTTGAATATAATAACATGTATCATCTGCAGATTGTGGTTGTTGCATTGCTCTATCAACTGAAAAGGTAACACTCTCATCCTCTATACTTAGGGTCAGTTTCTTACCGAACACGTCTATCATTGCTTTAGCCGTGTTTAAGAATGGTCTTCCTAATATGAGAGGAACTTGAGAATCTTCTTCCATGTCCAAAACAACAAAATCTACTGGAAATACTAAAGTACCAACTTTAACTAGCATGTTCTCCATTATCCCTCTAGGATATTTTATTGATCTATCGGCTAGTTGTATGCTTATTCTTGTTGGTTTCAATTCTCCAAGGTCTAGTTTAGTGTATAGTGAATACGGCATTAGATTTATACTAGCACCTAAGTCTGCCAATGCTTCTATTGAACTAAGACTACCCAGAAAACATGGAATTGTGAAACTTCCTGGATCAGATAATTTTTCTGGTATCTTATTCAACAGCACTGCTGAACAATTAGCATTCATAGTAATAGCCGAGAGTTCTTCCATTTTCTTTCTATTTGAGATTAGATCTTTCAAGAATTTAGCATATCTAGGCATTCCTGAAATCACATCAATGAAAGGAAGATTTACATTTATCTGTTTAAACATATCCAAGAATTTGGATTGCTCGGCTTCAAGTTTCTCTTTCTTCATTTTACTCGGATAAGGAAGTGGTGGTTGATATGGTTTAACATAAGGTTTATCCTTAACTGTGTTATCTTCATTAACCTTTTCGACTACCGGTTCTTTTTCCTTATCTTGATCAGGTTGTGGTTCTCGTGGAGTAGGAATAGTTTCATCAGAAGTTACAGGTATTTCAGGTGGTTTAAGTGTTGTACCACTTCTTGTGGTAATGGCTTTAGCTGTTTCATTCCTGGGGTTTGCATTTGTATCACTAGGTAGACTTCCCGGTTTTCTTTCACCTATTAACCTTGCTAGGTTACTCACTTCTTGTTCCAGATTTTGAATAGAAGCTTGTTGATTTCTAAATGCTTGAGCATTTTGTTCATTGGTTTGTTTCTGAGATGTGAAAAACTGCGTTTGAGTTTCAACTAGCTTCCTCATCATATCTTCTAAATTCGGCTTTTTATCATCGGTTTGTTGTGGTGGTTTGTTTTGAAAATTAGGTCTTTGCTGATTATAAGTATTATTGGATACTTGTTGATTGCTAGGACCTTGTTGGTTGTTGTATGGAATATTTCGGTTATAATTCTGATTTTGATTGTAAATCGGTCTTGGCGGTTGATAATTATTCTGATAATTATTTCCAGGCCTTTGGTTTATGTATGAAATATTCTCTCTTTGTTCCATTGTTAATTCAATACTGAGACAATCTTTTGTCAAATGTGGTCCTCCACACTGCTCACAACTAATTCGTATTGAGTGAATATCTTTAGTCATCTTTTCCATTCGTCTCTCCACAGCATCTATCTTTGCGGAAATGGAATCTAAGTCATGGCTAGAATCGGCTCTAGCTGCTTTAGATGATCTAACGATGTCTTTTTCTTGGTGCCACTCATGTGAGTGGGAAGCACTGTTATCAATAATTTTGTAAGCATCAGTTTCGGTTTTCTTCATAATAGAACCACCAGCTGCTATAACTATGTCTTTTCTTGTAGTGATGTCGCATCCTTGGTAGAATATTTGTACTATTTGACAGGTGTCTAAACCATGTTGCGGACATCCTCTTAACAACTTTCCATATCTTGTCCACGCTTCATATAGAGTTTCATTTGGTTTCTGTGTAAACGTAACAATTTCTGCTTGAAGTCTTACGGCTTTAGATGCAGGAAAGAATTGTTTAAGAAATTTGTCAACTAAAACATCCCATGTATCGATCGCCCCTTCAGGTAACGATTCCAACCAATCTTTGGCTTCTCCCTTTAAAGTCCAGGGAAATAACATGAGATATATCTGTTCATCCTCCACTTCTCGGATTTTAAATAGTGTGCAGATCCTATTAAAGGTACGTAGATGTTCATTTGGATCTTCCTTCGGCGCACCACTAAATTGGCATTGATTAGTCACCATGTGTAGAATTTGTCCTTTGATTTCATAATCTGACGCATTAATGTCTGGATGAGTAATTGCGTGAACTTGGCCAGTGCGTTTAGCTCTCATTCGGTCTTCCATACTTAAAGGTTCCAGATTCTCCATAATTGAATTTGTTGAATCGGTATCACTAGATGATTCTGATTTAATGGTTCGTTCCTCAACAATCTCTGTTTGAATGATTGGTGGTTCCGGAGGAAAGTTTAATGGTTCAGGATCTACGAACCGTTCCTGAATATTTTCCGGATTCTCAATTGTGAGGTCGGGTTCAAAAAATGGATTATCGGAAATTTGAACTGAAGTACTTGGTCTACTGGATGACGATTCTAAAGAAAAATCAACGGTGGTAATATTTGCTAAATGTCTTGATCTAGTTACAGGTGGTGAACGTACAAAATGTGGTGAACGTCTTGCTCGGTGCATTCACTGAATATCCTATTAGTTTTTAAAAGGAAAGAAAAATTATAATAAGTTATCCAATCAATAGACTTTTCTGATTTTGCCCACGTTTCGAATAGCCAAAAGATGCAGCAGAGGGGCAGGATTCGTTTGGTCTCAATATAATTGAGGACTGTTTGGCTCCAATAACCCGGTCCACGTACAAATCCAACTATTACTACGAACCAGAAAATTTTGATGTCTATTAATTTAACCACTCAAAATAAATTTTTGTAATTTTAAGAAATTTAGATAAGAAGTAGAATAAAAATCTATGTCCTAAAACTAGAATAGCGAGAAATAAGAAAGAAAAAGAGTTCGTCGGAAAAAGGTTGAAAAAGAAAAATGGTTGAAAAATAAAAGGTGACGAAAAAATAAAAGAAACTTATAAAACTTAAAAATACTTGACTAACCTAACCTTATTACTACAACTAACTTAAAATTATAATCGCAAATTGAAATTACTAATTGGAATGATAATTGATACATAGGTAAAAGTCGTCTAAAAATATTAAAGCTTACAGAAAAACTATATCCCAAATGGAAATAACTTAAAAAGAAACTAAAACTTAAAAAGGCGTCGCAAAATTCTAAAGTACCTAAATCTTAGTCTAAAGAAAAAGCACTTAAGGAATTCTACGGCAAAGCCTAAAAATCTAGGAGTAAAAATGACTATGGCAAAAACTAAGTTTAAAATTAAATATGAGCGAAAAATACAAATATTACGTTAAAACGATTGAAAAGGGACAAAATATAAAAATATACAAAAAGTTGTAAAAAGTACAATTTTTATAAAAATATTATTTTTATATTATTTATTTTATTAAACTATTAATTTTACAATTTAATTAAACTTAATAAACTAAAATATAAATTAAATAAAACTTAAATTAAACTAAAACTAATTATAATAATAATAATTAGGGTTTATAATAATAATTAATTAATAATTACTCCGTGATTAATTGCAGTAGGGTTTCTGTCGGTGTCAGAATTACTCCGCGAGTCGCGGTATTTCAAACAACAAACCCCGCGAGTCGCGGGGTTTCAAAATTCAACCCTGGAACAGTTTAAAACTCGACGTTTTTTTTTTTTTTCTGTTTTCTGTTTTTATATTTTCTGTTTATATTATCTTATTAAAATATTTATGTAATCTAAATAAAACTTATCTTTAATAACTAAGATAAAAATAAAATACTTTATAACAATAAAAAAAATAGATTTATATATATATATTTTTTTCTTTTTTTTCGGTTTTTTATATTTATAAAATAAATTAAATAAAACTCATATTTTTACAAAATAAAACTTATATTTATCAAACTCCTAAAAATACATAAATTTTTGTTTTTCTTTTAATATTTTCGAATAATTAAAACGTATTTTTACAAAAACGAATTTTAATAAAAGTTAACTAAAATTTTTTTTTTTATATTAGTGTTGCGCTTCCGGCTTTTAAGAGAGTTCCCCGGCAGCGGCGCCAAAAATACTTGATGTCGTAGGGGGTGTATACAAAATAGTATATTTTTAGTGCGAAATACTATTAAATACGATACAATTTTACACAAGATATTTATTTATTTATTTATAGAATGGATATACTTAAACCTTGCTACAACACTTATAGGCAGTGTACCTAATCGTACAGTAGTGTAGTTTTTAGTAAGTCCGGTTCGTTCCACAGGGAATCTTTTTTAAACAAAGCTCAACGCTATATTAGTTTACTTTTATAAAAATACAAACATATATATAAGTAATATTATTATTATAAAGGGGGTTTTTACCTTTTAATGACCGGTTTGTCGATTTTAAAACTTTAGTCGCAATTAAAACCAAATGTAAAATAATAAATAAATACAAGACTTAATTTTAAGCGTAAAGTAAATAACGATAATGAAATTGCGAATAATAAAAGTGCGATAAAATAAACTTGCGATAATTAAAAAGGACGATAATTAAAAGTGCAATTAAATGCAATAAAAATAAATAAAAATGCGATAATTAGAAGTGCAATTAAATATAAAATAAAGGAAATTAAATATGAAATAAAAGAATTATGCTTATTTAAACTTCCGTAATCATGATGTTTGACGTGTTGATTTTAGTTTTATGCCCATGGGTTAATTGTCCTTTGTCCTGGATTATTTAATATGTCCGTCTGGTTTTTGTCCATAACAGTCCATCAGTCATAAATATAAAGTGCGAGTGTCCTCGTCAAATTATCCTTATACCCGAAGTTAAATATTCCAACTAATTGGGGATTTAAACTGTAACAAGATTTTAATACTTTGTTTAATAATTACACCAGGATGTCGACTGAGTGTAACCCAAGGTTTTAATATTTTGTTATCAATTATACCAAATGTCCTTGTACATAATTTCACCCCTGTTTTAATTATTCTAGTGGCTATTAATCCATTCCCGTGTCCGGTTAAATGAACGATTATTCGTACATATAAATACCCCGCCCATCGTGTCCGATCGAGTGTATATGGTAATTTATAGGGACGCCCAATTGTAAATCTTTATATTAACATTAACAAACTATCATTTAGTTAAACAAATATAAAGCCCATTAATAGCTCATAGTCTAATTTCCACAAGTGTCGTTCTTTTGTCCAAACCCCAATTATGGTACAAAGCCCAATTACCCAATTTTAGTAATTAGCCCAACATCATGATTACTTCGTTTTAAATAAGCATAATAATAACTTAGCTACGAGACATTAATGTAAAAAGGTTGAACATAACTTACAATGATTAAAAATAGCGTAGCGTTACACGGACAGAATTTCAACTTACACCCTTACAACATTCGCTAACATACCCTTATTATTAGAATTATAATTAAAATTAAAATATAAATTATAAATATATATATATATTTTTTACGTATGAGGAGAAGAAGAAAAATATGATGATTTGCGATCAGAATTCGGTTGCTTTTATCGGGATTTTCGACTTTAGGGGCTCCGCGACTCGCGGCATTTTTGACTTCAAACTCCGCGAGTCGCGGAGATTGAAATCACAGCTCACAACTTTGGAGTCTTTCTCTGCCGACGATTTTTATTTATAAATATAATATATATATAATTAATATAATTAATTATATATTATATTATATTTATATACATAGTTAACTTGTAATTTTTAGTCCGTTGCGTCGAGCGTTGAGAGTTGACTCTGGTCCCGGTTCCGGATTTTCGAACGTCATTGCGTACAATTTAATATCTTGTACTTTGCGTTTTGAATCTTGTACTCTTGTAATTTCGAGACGTTTCTTATCAATAATTGGAACCTCTTTGATTGTCTTTTGTACTTTTGAGCTTTTTGGTCGTTTGCGTCTTCAATTCGTCGAATCTGTCTTTTGTCTTCACCTTTTATTATTTAAACGAATATCACTTGTAAATAGAACAATTGTAACTAAAAGCTTGTCTTTCTTGAGGAATAATGCTATGAAATATATGTTTGTTTTTAGCATTATTAGCTACAATCGGCTCTAGCCACTTTAGATGATCTAACAATGTCTTTTTCTTGATGCCACTCATGTGAGTGGGAGGCTGTGTTATCAATAATTTTGTAGGCTTCAGTTGCGGTTTTCTTCATAGTGGAACCATCAGCTGCTATGTCGATGTCTTTTCGTGTAGTAATGTCGCATCCTTGGTAGAATATTTTTAGTATTTGATAAGTTTCTAAACCATGTTGAGGACATCCTCTCAACCACTTTCCAAATCTTGTCCACGCCTCATATAGAGTTTCATTTGGCTTTTGCGTGAACGTAACAATTTCTCCTTGAAGTCTCATGGCTTTAGATGCCGGAAAAAATCTTTTAAGAAATTTCTCAACTAAAACATCTCATGTGTCAATCGCCCCTTCAGGTAACGATTCTAACCAATCTTTGGCTTCTCCCTTTAAAGTCCAAGGAAATAACATGAGATAGATCTGTTCATCCTCAACTTCTCTGATTTTAAATAAAGTACAGATCCTATTAAAGGTACAAAGATGTTCGTTTGGATCTTCCTTCAGCGCACCACTAAATTGGCATTGATTAGTTACCATGTGCAGGATTTGTCCTTTGATTTCATAATCTGGCGCATTAATGTCTGGTTGAGTAATTGTGTGACCTTGGCCAGTGCGTGTAGCTCTCATTCGGTCTTCCATACTTAGAGGTTCCTGATTTTTCATGATTGAGTTTGTTGAATCTGAATCACTAGAGGATTCTGATTTAATGGTTTCTTCTTCGACAATCTCTGGTTGTATGATTTGTGGTTCAGGAGGACTTATTAGTGGTTCAGGATCTCTGAATTGTCCTTGAATATCCTCCGGGTTCTCAATTGTGAGGTCCGGTTTAAAAAATGGATTATCGGAAATTTGAAGAGTACTTGGTCGACTTGATGATGATTCTAAAGAAAAATCAACGGCGACAATATTGGCTAGATGTCTTGATCGAGTTACAGGTGGTGAACGTATGAAAGTTGGTGAACGTTTTGCTCGGTGCATTCACTGAATATCCTATTAGTTATAAAAATAAAAAAATTATATAAGTTATCAAATTAATAGACTTTTCTGATTTTGCCCACGTTTCAATTAGCCAATAGATGTAGCAGGTAGCCAGGGCCCTTTAAATCGGAAGCCCACAACTCGCCACTAACAAATCCAACTATTACTACGAACCAGAAAATTTTGGATGTCTATTAATTTAACCGCTTAAAATAATTTTTCTTCGAAATTTTGAAGATAAAATCTATGTCCTAAAAACTAGAGCGTCGAGAAATAAGAGGAAGAAAAAGAGTGCGTCGAAAAACGTCGAAAAATAAAAGGTCAAAAAAAATAATAAGAAAGTAAAGCGTCAAAACTTAAAAGTCTAAAAACTAAATATTAAAAAGTTGCGCCTAAAGGTATTAAAGCTTAAAAGGAATTCTAAATCAAAAATGGCAATTACTTAATTTGGCACTAAAATTTATTTAAAACTAAGGCGATAAGCGACGTCGTAAGATTCTAAAGCGCCTAAATCTTAATCTAAAGAAAAAGCACTTAGGGGAATTTATGGCAAAGCCTAAAAATCTAGAAATATAAATTAACTACGACAAAAACTAAGTTTAAAACTAATTACGAGCGAAAAATATGCAAATTACAAACTATACGAAAAAATATACAATTTATAAAAAGATACAAAAAAAATGATAAAATTACTTATTTTTATAAAAATATTATTTTTATATTATTATTTTATAAAAATATTAATTTTATAATTACTAAAACTAAATAAAACTTAAAAGTACAAATTTAAATTAAACTAAAACTAATTATTATTTAATTAAAACCCTACTTTTAATTACTAATTAATTAATAATAATAATAATAATACGTAACCCTAATTCAGTCGTACTAGGTACCAGGCCTGTCTTTTCACCTCATACGATCGCATGAGGGTTCTTTGGTTTGGCCGTGGGATCGCATGGGTTCAGTTTCCAGGCCAGAAGTTTGGGCTGCTACAGTACCAGGCCCGTATACTTTTAATTTATTGTATTTTTTTCTGATTTTTAATTTATAGAAATAAAATAATTTAAATAAGATTTATAAATTAAAAAAAAATTTACTTATTAGTTTTTATAACTTTTAAAATATAAACTTTTTAATTTTAATACTTAAAAATATAGAAATATATTTTTCTTTCTTTTTATGTTTTTATATTTTTGTTTTTAATATTTAAAACTTATGTAAATATATTTTTACAAAAATAGCTTGAAAACTATTTTTTTATAGCGTTCTATGGCGTCCCCGGCAGTGGCGCCAAAAATACTTGATGTGTGCGAGGTGTAGTACGAAATAGATTATATTTTACTACTAAATACTATTAAATACGATACAATTTACACAAGTTATTTATTTATTTATAGAATGGATATACCTAAACCTTGCTACAACACTTATAGGCAGTGTACCTAATCGTAGAGTAGTGTAGTTTTAGTAAGTCCTGTTATTTCCACAGGGAGCTAGCTGAGTTTAGCACTTATAGGTGGTGCCAAAAAATACTTATACAACACTTATAGGTGGCGCCAAAAATACTTGATATGTGCGAGGTGTAGTACGAAATAGATTATATTTTACTACTAAATACTATTAAATACGATACAATTTACACAAGTTATTTATTTATTTATAGAATGGATATACCTAAACCTTGCTACAACACTTATAGGCAGTGTACCTAATTTTAGAGTAGTGTAGTTTTTAGTAAGTCCAGTTCGTTCCACAGGGAGCTAGCTGAGTTTAACGCTATATATATTTTAAACTATATTTGTATATATATATATATATATATATATATATATATATATATATATATATATATATATATATATATATATATATATATATATATATATATATATATATATATATATAAGTAGTATTATTATTATTATAAAAGGGGGTTTTACCGTTTAGTGACCGGTTTGTCGATTTTATGTCTTCAGTCACAATTAAAACCTAATGTAAAATATTAAATATAAATATAACTTAATTTAAAGCCTAAAGTAAATGACGATAAATAAAATGATGGTAAATAAAAGTACGATGAGATATAAATTAAAGGAATTGTGCTTATTTAAACTTCCGTAATCATGATGTTTGACGTGTTGATTTTAATTTATTACCAAGGGTTAATTATCCTTTGTCCTGGATTATTTGATATGTCCATCTGGTTTTGTCCATAATAGTTCATCGGTCATAATTATAAAGTGCGAGAGTCTTCGCCAAATTAACCTTATACCCGAAGTCAAATATTCCAGCTAATTGGGGATTCGAACTGTAACAAGGTCTTAATACTTTGTTTAATGAATACACCAGGTTATCGACTGCGTGTAATCCAAGGTTTTAATACTTTGTTAATAATTACACCAATTACCCTTGAATGTAATCCACCCCTGTTTTAATGAGTCCAGTGACTATTAATCCATCCCCGTATCTGGTCAAATGAATAATTATTAGTATTTATAGATATCCCGCCCACCGTACCCAGTCAAGCGTATGTGGTTATATATAAACACGTCAAATTATAAATCTCTATATTAAATCAACGAGATATCATTTAATTAATATACAGCCCATTAATAGCCCATAGTCCAATTTTCACAAGTGTCGGTCTTTTGTCCAAACCCCAATTATGGTCCAAAGCCCAATAACCCAATCTTAATATTTAGTCCAACATCACGATTACTTCGGCTTAAATAAACATAATAATAACTTAGATACGAGACATTAATTTAAAAAGTTTGAACAAAACTTACAATGAGTATTAATCGCGTAGTGTTACACGGACGGAGTTTCGACTTACAAACTTAAAACATTCGCCACTATAACCTTATTATTATTAACTTTATATTAAAATTAAAATTATAATTAAAATATAAATATATATTGAGAGAGTAAGAGATAAGATTGAATATGGTGTATATAATTCGTCGAGCAAACTGCCTTTTTGTATAACCTGACCTGCTACAGTCATCCATGCGATCGCATGGATTTTAGCCTTCCTGGCCATGCGATCGCATGGCCACCCTGGATCCAGATATTTTGCTCTAAAAACGTGGGCTACTGAGTATTTAATTAATATAATATAATATATATAATTTTATATAATTATATATATATTATATTATATTCTTGTGCATAGTAGACTTGTAATTTTAGCTCCGTTGAGTCGTACGTTGATAGTTGGTTCAGGTCTCGGTTCCGGATTTTTGAACGTCCTTTCGTACGATTTAATATCTTGTACTTTGCGTTTCGCGGCTCGTACTCTTGTAATTTTTGGAGGTTTCTCAGCAATAATTTGAACCATTTGGATTGTACTTTGTACTTTTTAGCATTTTGGGCGTTTGCTTCTTCAAATCGTCGAATCTGTCTTTTGTCTTCACCTTTTATTATTTAAACGAATATCACTTGTAAACAGAACAATTGCAACTAAAAGTTTGTCTTTCTTGAAGGATAATGCTATGAAATACATGTTCGTTTTTAGCATTATCAAATATTCCCACACTTGAACATTGCTTGTCCTCAAGCAATATAGAACTTGAATATAAACTTTACTAGAATCACTTCTTTATTCTTCACACTTTGTACATCAGTGACTTTGATACGGCGGTATGAACAATGATAGTAACGTTCTGGTTTACAGTCCTACATGACTATGAAAATTTAGATCCTTAAAGAAATTGGATCTTTATGAAAACATTTGATCTTTTGAAAATTTAATCTAGTTTTTACCCTAGATAAGTTTTCCGGAATAATCCATCACCGGTGTTCGCAAATTGTTTTTGTGGTTTCAGATTTGAAAATTTTAGCTCAAAACTTGTGGTTTTGTGTCACCCACTTGCTAACCTTATATTAGGAAAGCAACACGTCCAGTATACTTGCTCCGTATATTACCTTTCGGTAAACTACCATCCGGTTGTAAAGGAAAGCGTTGAACAAGCAACTGTTAAGGCAATGTCTAATGACATGCTTTTGATTATGGTCTACATCGTGTCGGATGCAATTACTATCCTTTGTAGGAGCAATAGTAAAGATCACCCTATAGTTTTTCGGTCTGGCACAAGGTCCTGTCTTGGACCTTGCTATGCAACCACCGTTCTTACAGTTGACACCCGATTTGGTTCAGGTGATCTAATGAATTCCGGTGAATTCTTAGGATTTTACGTTCAATGGTAATGAACGCATTGAAAATAGGTTTTCAGAAAACAAATCGGTTTGTAATTTGATCAAAATATTTTCTCGTTCAAACTCGAGTTTAGATATCATCGAATTCCATGAGTTTGTAATTCTCAATCTTTAAAAGTCAATCTCAAGGATTGAGTAATATCAGGCTTAAATGCCGATTTTTAATCTTTAAGGAGATTATCCTTTCTGGGGATCTGATTCATTAGTCTTATAAGATAATTTGCACGGTGCCCCCCCATTGTACGAGACAGATCCTCTCATGGTTAGGATAAGTCTGACCACATGGCGACCCTGTTTGATGCTGAGGTCCGTGGATTTCCAGCTGATTTTTGAGAAAACTTTTCAAGATTTTTCGTAGACTCTACAACTGGTCTGGACGACAACTTCCTGACCTAAATCAAGAAGAGCGTGTCTTTTTCTTGGAAGACTTTACTTCCTTTTAAATTCCATTTATATTACAATAAACTGGGTAAAACTGATTAATATTGTCCAAAACAAAAGTATCTTTAATTATTTGTACAAAGATATGTGATATAAGTTCTAAATAACTTGGTAAATATTTCCCACACTTGGCTTTTATTTTTCTTTCTTTGCCTTTTTATTCTCTTCTATTCCATTTTAAATGAATTCGAGCATTTTGGGTTATTTCTCAATTTATGTCCTTTCCGAGGTAACAATAATTTCGGTGTTAACACCTAGTTTTATCGTTCATAAATATATATAAACATGATTTTGAGTTCATTTAGTTGAAATTTTTTTTAAAATTTTACTAGAAGTGGGTAGTCAGTATATAAGACTAGGGCTGTTCTTTATTATCAGAGAGCACTAGATTCTAATACAACTACTGCGTTACTAGTAAAGTTTAACGGTGGCTATTAAACCAAGTGTATAAGTCAAAAAAAATTTAAAACCGAAAGAATTTAATCCCTTCCCACACTTAAGATCTTGCAATGCCCTCATTTGTAAGAAATCAGTAACAATTTAAATTATTGAGGGTGATTAGTGTAGAAAAAATAATTAAATTTTACCAAAGTTTCCAAACATATTGTTGTTTGTTTGCACATCATTTGTTCATTCCTGCAGTTGTTATTTCACATATATTTTGCATCTTGTCGTCAAAATTAGTTGCTTTTGCTGAACTTAATGTCAGTCTTTAAAAATGCGCTGTTTTACCTGTTGTGTACATGAGATAAAATACATATAATATAAATATAAACATGCATGATATTTTGAAATGGGACTTAATATCCCACTTTCAAATTACAAAAATGAAATATTAGTACAAAATAATGAAAATGTTAAACATTACATAAAAGTATCAAAATATTAAATGTTTAACATAAATAGATAAAAATAATAAAAGATAAGAAATCACCAATGGAACACTATTGATTTGGATAGGGATTCCAGTTCATATCATTGCTCGAGTTCCATGGTTGGTGATAGGTGTCCTGGTAGGCTTGATTGGGGTCGTACAGGTCAAAGGGTGGTCGCATATCGGGCTGATGTGGTGGATAAAAAGCAGGCCGAGTCAGGATGTAGTTATTTGGTACCTGATATGATAGCTGGCTCTTGATTTGGTGCTGATTAACTTGCCAGCTATCGTGTTGGCGTCGCCTGGAGTGCTCATACTCATCCGGGTGTAATCCAAGGTTTTAATGAATATGTCAGGTTATCGACTACGTGTAATCCAAGATTTTAATACTTTGTTAACAATTACACCAATTACCCTTGAATGTAATCCACCCCCGTTTTAATGAGTCCAGTGACTATTAATCCATCCCCGTATCCGGTCAAATGAATAATTATTAGTATTTATAGATATCCCGCCCACCGTACCCAGTCAAGCGTATGTGGTTATATATAAACACGTCAAATTTTAAATCTCTATATTAAATCAACGAGATATCATTTAATTAATATAAAGCCCATTAATAGCCCATAGTCCAATTTCCACAAGTGTCGGTCTTTTGTCCAAACCCCAATTATGGTCCAAAGCCCAATAACCCAATCTTAATATTTTATCCAACATCACGATTACTTCGGCTTAAATAAACATAATAATAAATTAGCTACGAGACATTAATTTAAAAAGATTGAACAAAACTTACAATGAGTATTAATCGCGTAGTGTTACAAGGACAGAGTTTCGACTTACAAACTTAAAACATTCGCCACTATAACCTTATTATTATTAACTTAATATTAAAATTAAAATTATAATTAAAATATAAATATATATTGAGAGAGTAAGAGATAAGATTGAATATGGTGTGTATAATTCGTCGAGCAAACTGCCTTTTTATAGAACCTGGCCTGCTACAGTCATCTATGCGATCGCATGGATTTTAGCCTTCCTGGCCATGCGATCGCATGGCCACCCTGGATCCAGATATTTTGCTCTAAAAACGTGGGCTGCTGAGTATTTAATTAATATAATATAATATATATATATAATTTTATATAATTATATATATATAATTTTATATAATTATATATATATATATATATATATATATATATATATATATATATATATATATATATATATATATATATATATATATATTATATTATATTCTTGTGCATAGTAGACTTGTAGTTTTAGCTCCGTTGAGTCGTACGTTGATAGTTGGTCCAGGTCTCGGTTCCGAATTTTCGAACGTCCTTTCGCACGATTTAATATCTTGTACTTTGCGTTTCGCGGCTCGTACTCTTACTCTTTTAATTTTTGGACGTTTCTCAGCAATAATTTGAACCACTTAGATTGTACTTTGTAATTTTTAGAATTTTTGTCGTTTGCGTCTTCAAATCGTCGAATCTGTCTTTTGTCTTCACCTTTTATTATTTAAACGAATATCACTTGTAAATAGAACAATTGCAACTAAAAGATTTTCTTTCTTGAAGGATAATGCTATAAAATATATGTTCATTTTTAGCATTATCACTTGGTTATTTTGTGATTGACTATAACCTTGGTTGTTTTGATAATTCGAATTGGCTTTATTGTTGTAAGGTTGGTTGTTGTAAGGTTGTTGGTTTTGGTATTGGAAATTGTTGTTTCAGTTTTGGTTATAGTTGTTGTAACCTTGATTTCGGTTTTGGTTTATGAATCTGGGTGGTGTATTGGTTTGGTTGTTGAATGATACTTGTTTTTGATTAGGATTCTAGTAGCTTTGGTTAGATGTTCCTTCCCGTTGGTAGTTTTGATTACTCACGTAGTTCACATGAGCATCTGAATTCATGGTAATATCATCTAGATCAACATAATTGCATTGAGTAATTTGAGGACAATTCTTCGTGAGATATGGGCCCTTGCATCGTTAACAACCTACTTGCATTGCAACTACCATTTGTTGAATCTTCTTCAATTCTTTCTCAAATGTTTGAAATTGATTGTTCAAGCTTGCAAGCGTCACTTGCCCATTATCACTCTCGACTTGTGCTACACTTTTCCTTGTCAAATCTCGCGCTGAAGGTGCCCATTCATACGTGTTGACCGAGTTGTCTTCTAACATAATTTTGGCCGTATTTGGTGATCTTTACATAAATACCCCACCGGATGAAGAATCAAGATATTGCTTCGTAAAAGTATTACAACCCCGATAGAATGTGTTGATATACTCCTTCTTCGTCAAACCATGCGGTGGGCAACCTCTTAGTAGCTTCTTTAATTGAACCCATGCATCTTACAAACTCTCATCACCCCATTGTGTGAACCCATTAATCTACATTCCAACTAACTCTGCTTTATTTGACGGTGGAAAGAAATGATTGATAAACTCGTTTGTTAATTCTTGAAAAGACCTTATGGAATCGGATGGTAAACTTCGCATCCAAGCTTTTGCGTCTCCTTGAAGTGTGAAGGGGAATGCCCTTAGCTTAAAAGCTTCATCGGTGACGGTTTTGGTTTTGTAAATTTCACTAAGATCATTAAAGTGTTGAATATTTTCGAACGGATTCTCATCTATCAACCCATGAAAGTATGTATCCTTGATCAACGTGAAAAAGTTATCCTTGATCTTCCAATTATCCGCTTCAATTGGTGGTTTTGTAATTGCTGGTGCTATCATTGTTGGTGCAACTAATCTAGCGTTCCACATTGGTGTGTCGTTTGGATCATTCAATAATTCTTGATTAACCGGAGGACCATTAGGATTGCCCTCTTCATCGTGAATCGAATTACTG
Source organism: Rutidosis leptorrhynchoides (assembly GCF_046630445.1). Classification (NCBI taxonomy): domain Eukaryota; kingdom Viridiplantae; phylum Streptophyta; class Magnoliopsida; order Asterales; family Asteraceae; genus Rutidosis; species Rutidosis leptorrhynchoides. The sequence goes on along the minus strand of NC_092334.1, from coordinate 185,597,748 downwards.
TTTGGATCCATCTCTTCTAAACAAAATGGCAAAGCTTCAAAATTCTTTCTTAATACCCTTTCTTCTCTACGATTATAAACCCCAGTGCACGTGTCTTTCCGGATCGGAGAATGGATGTGTGAACTCTTGATCCTTGTGAGACCTTGTTTTCATACACCAAAGGTACCTATCATTCAATCATAACACAAACACAAGCAGTTTTCCAAACGAAAATAATAATATAAAATGAGAAAAATAACTTCCGTAAGGGTCAACCCCTACGAAAGGATCGAACAATTAAAAGTTTAAACCAAATAACCAACTAGGCTAACCGCATCCTCGGCAGCGGCGCCAAGAAAGTGTGATGCGTTCGTGCGATATACATCTTTTACCCTCTAAATTTATATTTGATTCAAACACTACAATCAAACACACACAACTAACGAGCACTTAGAACCCGGTTATTATAGCACTTTAATGTAAGTATTCTTATCAAGTTCCTCCCAAGGGAAGCGGTGTAAGTTGGATATTTGAAACTATCAATTGTCCTAGGGTTTGTTTGATTGGGGGGTTTCGATTTATATCAACTAACAAATAAAACTTGCGCAATTAAACAAACCTAAATTTATCAATTAAACTAGTAGCAAGAAACAAGTAGTGAAGTATTAAGACTTAAAACAAATTAACTAAGACGTGTTCACTTATCTAATCCTCTCTATGCTTGGCTTGCCCCGTTTTGCCTATTTTGCTATCTCATTAGTTGTTGAACTATTAAATATTTAGCATCACTACTAAACCTCAAAGCAAATGATACTCCACGAATTCACATAAGCTTTATATCCTAAGATTGAGTTAAGCATGATTTGGTCATTGAGATTGAGCTTGGGCTGAAATCACTTAAAACCCCCAACTATCGAAATCACATAAGATAATCGGCATTAATATGTTGACTAGAGGCCAATTGAAAACCAACCTAGATCAAGAACACAATCACTTACAATTCCTAAGCTAGTTGTCTAGATCACCTAAGGTGTTGAAGCACATATTTATTCACTTCTCAAATCACTAAGAGAGCTAGACAACATATGTAATCAAATTCAAGCCTAAAACTAACTCATAGCAATGGATCTTTAGCTAACTCAACAAAACATGATCATGTAATTCATTCAAACAATAATAATCAATTGATTTGGGGCAAACACTAGCATTAGAGATTCATAGATAAGCAAACACCAGAGATTTAACCAATCATAGCTAAAATTAAACTAATAATAAGCACAAAAATGTAAATCATCATCATCTTCAAGTTATTACAAGTAATCAATGCAAAATATGAAAAGTAAAGTGAAGATTACAACCCAAAATGTAAAGAAGATGAAGATCTAAGCTAAACAATGATGAATCTTGAGCTAGCTTCCTTGAATCCACCCTTAAACACCAATAGATGATGAAATTAGGGTTTTGTATGTGAAATTCGGACCTAAGCAGCTGCTCCCTAAGATGCCTATGAAAAATGACCTAATCTCGTTCCTTTTATAGTGCTGAAAATATGGACTGAAATAGCGACAGGAGCGCCGTTTTTGGTCAGGAGCGGCGCTTTTGGATTTAATGAGGAGCGGTGCTTTTGATTAGGAACGCCGCTTTTAGCTCTAAACAGGGACGATGCTTTTTTTGAGGAGTGGCGCTTTTGGCTGAATAGGAGCGATGCTTTTCACTGTAGGAACGGTGCTTTTGCGAGGAAAATGGAGCTTAAATATGCATGAGAACATCTCTTTTTTCAGTTGGTGCGGCGCTCTTGAATGAGGAGCGGCGCTTTTGATGCTGATTCTGTACATTCCATTTCCTTAGCCAATTTTGCCCAAGATTTGGTCAATTTTACACCAAATCAACTCCTTAGCCCTTAATTTACCATTTAGTTCAATAGCACACAAAATAGGCTCCAAGATAGTCATAAACCGAGTAAAGTGAGGTAAATATCGTGAAATAAAACATATATAAATGGAGCGATATCAACATATTTGCTGTTTTGTCATAATTAAATCATTAACTACTTTGGGGACTCAACAGTACCTCCTACCGGGGAAAAAGGTTTGCTAGCAACTAATCCAATTGAACTCACACCACTAGAATACAAAGGTAAGGAAAGTGATTTAATATTTATCATACCTTTGCCTCCCGATCCTCCTCCAAAGAATGTTTCATCGTCTAACGATTCATTCATAATATGCAATCTAACCACATCATCACTATAGTAATCATTTTTACCTTCATTCTCATGATTAGTTACTTTTACATCCGTTTCAAGATCGACTTTAAAGGAATTCTCAGTTGTTAACCTAATATATGTATCGTTCTTGAGACTTGTTTTAATTGTGTAATGATCAAACGGATGACACACTATAGAAGACGAATCATTATAATCTAAACCCGTTTTCTTCTTGTTACTACCAAAAGAACTACTTTGTGAAACCCTAATAGGAATTTCTTCCACTTTCTTCTTCTTTTTACCTCCCGATTGTTGATAATGCTAAAAACAAACATATATTTCATAGCATTATTCCTCAAGAAAGACAAGCTTTTAGTTGCAACTGTTCTATTTACAAGTGATATTCGTTTAAATAATAAAAGGTGAAGACAAAAGACAGATTCGACGAATTGAAGACGCAAACGACCAAAAAGCTCAAAAGTACAAAATACAATCAATGAGGTTTCAATTATTGATAAGAAACGTCTTAAAATTACAAAAGTACAAGATTCAAAACGCAAAGTACAAGATATTAAATTGTACGCAAGGACGTTCGAAAATCCGGAACCGGGACCAGAGTCAACTCTCAACACTCGACGCAACGGACTAAAAATTACAAGTCAACTATGCATATGAATATAATATAATATATAATTAATTCTTAAAATTAATATATATATTATATTATATTTATAAAACGTCGGCACAAGGAAACAAGCAACATGTGAGCTCTTCCAGCTGGCCATGCGATCGCATGGCCAGGAAGAAGAAAGTCCATGCGATCGCATGGCATGAAAAGTCAGGCCACATCTCCTATAAATTCGCAGTTTGGTGAACGCAAAAAAATATATATCTTTTCTCTTCTCCATTCATACGTAATATTTATATTTATAATTTATATTTTAATTTTAATTTTAATTATAATTCTAATAATAAGGGTATGTTAGCGAATGTTGTAAGGGTGTAAGTCAAAATTCTGTCCGTGTAACGCTACGCTATTTTTAATCATTGTAAGTTATGTTCAACCTTTTTAATTTAATTTCTCGTAGCTAAGTTATTATTATGCTTATTTAATCCGAAGTAATCATGATGTTGGGCTAATTACTAAAATTGGGTAATTGGGCTTTGTACCATAATTGGGGTTTAGACAAAAGAACGACACTTGTGGAAATTAGACTATGGGTTATTAATGGGCTTTATATTTGTTTAACTAAATGATAGTTTGTTAATGTTAATATAAAGATTTACAATTGGGCGTCCCTATAAATAACCATATACACTCGATCGAACACGATGGGCAGGGTATTTATATGTACGAATAATCGTTCATTTAACCGGACACGGGAATGGATTAACAGTCACTAGAATTATTAAAACAGGGGTGAAATTATGTACAAGGACACTTGGCATAATTGTTAACAAAGTATTAAAACCTTGGGTTACACTCAGTCGACATCCTGGTGTAATTATTAAACAAAGTATTAAAATCTTGTTACAGTTTAAGTCCCCAATTAGTTGGAATATTTAACTTCAGGTATAAGAATAATTTGACGAAGACACTCGCACTTTATATTTATGACTGATGGACTGTTATGGACAAAACCAGACGGACATATTAAATAATCCAGGACAAAGGACAATTAACCCATGGGCATAAAACTAAAATCAACATGTCAAACATCATGATTACGGAAGTTTAAATAAGCATAATTCTTTTATTTCGTATTTTATTTCCTTTATTTTATATTTAATTGCACTTCTAATTATCGCATTTTATTTATTGTTATTGTATTTAATTGTACTTTTAATTATCGTACTTTTTAATTATCGCAAGTTTATTTTATCGCACTTTTATTATTCGTAATTTCATTATCGTTATTTACTTTACGCTTTAAATTAAGTCTTTTATTTATTTAATATTTTACATTTTGTTTTAACTGCAACTAAAGTTTTTAAAATCGACAAACCGGTCATTAAACGGTAAAAACCCCCCTTTATAATAATAATATTACTTATATCTATATTTGTATTTTTATAAAAGTAAACTAATATAGCGTTAAGCTTTGTTTAAAGATTTTCCCTGTGGAACGAACCGGACTTACTAAAAACTACACTACTGTACGATTAGGTACACTGCCTATAAGTGTTGTAGCAAGGTTTAAGTATATCCATCCTATAAATAAATAAATATCTTGTGTAAAATTGTATCGTATTTAATAGTATTTCCTGCTAAAATTTAATAGTATTTTATACCCCTTAGCTTTAACATCAAGTATTTTTGGCGCCGCTGCCGGGGAACGCCGAAGCGAAACGCCACACACATAAAAAAAAAGATTTTTATTTTCAGTACGCTTTTGTAGAAATACGTTTTAAAGATTCGAAAATATAAAAAGAAAACAAAAATATAAATATATTTAAGATTTTGTTAAATATATAAGTTTTATAAAGTTTTTTTATTTTTATTTTAGTTTGTAAAATTATAAATTTTATTTAAATATTTTGTAATTATATAAATATTTAAAAACAAAAAAAAATAAATAAATAAAACTACTCGGCCTAGTACTGTTACAGCCCGTAACCTGGCACAAAAACTCAGCTCATGCGATCGCATGAGCCCGAAGGCAAAATCTCATGCGATCGCATGAGATCGTCTGACACGCCACAGTTTACCCTAGTACTGCATTAATTACGTAATATTATTTATTATTATACTTTAACCCTAATTAGGGTTATATATTATAATAATTAGTTTAGTTATATTATTTATTTTGTATTTTAAAGTTTAATTAGTTTAATTAAATTGTAAAATTAATAGTTTTATAAAATAAATAATTTAAAAATAATATTTTTATAAAAATTGTAATTTTTACAACTTTTTATATATTTTTATATTTTGTCCCTTTTTAATAGTTTTAGCGTAACTTTTGTATTTTTCGCTCGTATTTAGTTTTAATTCATAGTTTTTGCCATAGTTATTTTTATATCTAGAATTTTAGGCTTTGCCGTAAAATTCCTTAACTGCTTTTTCTTTAGACTAAGATTTAGGTACTTTAGAATTTTGCGACGCCATTTTAAGTTTTAGTTTCTTTTTAAGTTATTGTCATTTGGAATATAGTTTTACTTGTAAGCTTTAATATTTTTAGACACCTTTTACCTATGTATCAATTATCATTCCAATTAGTAATTTCAATTTGCGATTATAATTTTAAGTTAGTTGTAGTAATAAGGTTAGGTTAGTCAAGTGTTTTTAAGTTTTATAAGTTTATTTTATTTTTCCGTCACCTTTTATGTTTCAACCATTTTTCTTTTTCGACCTTTTTCGACGCACTCTTTTTCTTTCTTATTTCTCGCTATTCTAGTTTTTAGGACATAGATTTTTATTCTACTTCTTATCTAAATTTCTTAAAATTACAAAAATTTATTTTAAGTGGTTAAATTGATAGACATCAAAATTTTCTGGTTCGTAGTAATAGTTGGATTTGTACGTGGACCGGGTTATTGGAGCCAAACAGTCCTCAATTATATTGAGACCAAACGAATCCTGCCCCTCTGCTGCATCTTTTGGCTATTCGAAACGTGGGCAAAATCAGAAAAGTCTACTGATTGGATAACTTATATAATTTTTATTTCCTTTTTAAAAACTAATATGATATTCAGTGAATGCACCGAGCAAGACGTTTACCACCTTTTGTACGTTCACCACCTGTAACTAGATCAAGACATTTAGCAAATATTACCGCCGTTGATTTTTCTTTAGAATCGTCATTCAGTCGACCAATTACTCCAGTTCAAATTTCCGATAATCTATTTTTTGAACCCGACCTCACAATTGAGAATCCGGAGAATATTCAGGGACGATTCATAGATCATGAACCATTAAATTTTCCTCCGGAACCACCAATCATTCAAACAGAGATTGTTGAGGAACGAACCATTAAATCAGAATCCTCTAGTGATTCCGATTCAACAAATTCAATTATGGAGAATCTGGAACCTTTAAGTATGGAAGACCGAATGAGAGCTAAACGCACTAGCCAAGGTCACGCAATTACTCATCCAGATATTAATGCGCCAGATTATGAAATCAAAGGACAAATTCTACACATGGTGACTAATCAATGCCAATTTAGTGGTACGCCGAAGGAAGATCCAAATGAACATATTCGTACCTTTAATAGGATCTGCACTCTATTTAAAATAAGAGAAGTTGTGGATGAACAGATATATCTCATGTTATTTCCCTGGACTTTAAAGGGAGAAGCCAAAGATTGGTTGGAATCGTTACCTGAAGGGGCGATTGATACATGGGACGTTTTAGTTGAAAATTTTCTTAAACAATTTTTTCCAGCATCTAAAGCCGTAAGACTTCAAGGAGAAATTGTTACGTTCACACAGAAGCCAAATGAAACTCTATATGAGGCGTGGACTAGATTTGGAAAGTTATTAAGAGGATGTCCGCAACATGGTTTAGATACCTGTCAAATAGTACAAATATTCTACCAAGGATGCGACATCACTACAAGGAAAGACATAGATATAGCAGCTGGTGGTTCTATTATGAAGAAAACCGAAACTGATGCTTACAAAATTATTGATAACACTGCTTCCCACTCACATGAGTGGCACCAAGAAAAAGATATCGTTAGATCATCTAAAGCAGCTAGAGCCGATTCTAGCCATGACTTAGATTCCATTTCCACAAAGATAGATGCTGTCGAGAGACGAATGGAAAAGATGACTAAGGATATTCACTCAATACGAATTAGTTGTGAGCAGTGTGGAGGACCACATTTGACAAAAGATTGTCTCAGTATTGAATTAACAATGGAACAAAGAGAGAATATTTCATACATAAACCAAAGGCCTGGAAATAATTATCAGAATAATTATCAACCGCCAAGACCGATTTACAATCAAAACCAGAATTATAACCAAAATATTCCATACAACAACCAACAAGGTCCTAGCAATCAACAAGTATCCAATAATACTTACAATCAGCAAAGACCTAATTTTCAAAATAAACCACCACAACAAACCGATGATAAAAAGCTGAATTTAGAAGATATGATGACGAAGCTAGTTGAAACTCAAACGCAGTTTTTCATATCTCAAAAACAAACCAATGAACAAAATGCTCAAGCATTTAGAAATCAACAAGCTTCTATTCAAAATCTGGAACAAGAAGTAAGTAACCTAGCAAGGTTAATAGGTGAAAGAAAACCGGGAAGTTTACCTAGTGATACAAATGCTAATCCCCGAAATGAAACAGCTAAAGCTATTACCACAAGAAGTGGTACAACACTTAAACCACCTGAAATACCTGTAACTTCTGATGAAACTATTCCTACTCCACAAGAACCACAACCTGAACAAGATAAGGAAACAGAACCGGTAGTTGAAAAGGTTAATGAAGATAACACAGCTAAGGATAAACCTTATGTTAAACCATACCAACCACCACTTCCTTACCCGAGTAAAATGAAAAAAGAGAAACTTGAAGCCGAGCAATCCAAATTCTTGGATATGTTTAAACAGATAAAAGTAAATCTTCCTTTCATTGATGTGATTTCAGGAATGCCTAGATATGCTAAATTTCTGAAAGATCTGATCACAAATAGAAAGAAAATGGAAGAACTCTCGGCTGTTACTATGAATGCTAATTGTTCAGCAGTGCTGTTGAATAAGATACCAAAAAAACTAACTGATCCAGGAAGTTTCACAATTCCATGTTTTCTGGGTAGTCTTAGTTCAATAGAAGCATTAGCAGATTTAGGTGCTAGTATAAATTTAATGCCGTATTCATTATACGCTAAACTAGACCTTGGAGAATTGAAACCAACCAGAATAAGTATACAACTAGCCGATCGATCAATAAAATATCCTAGAGGGATAATGGAGAACATGCTAGTTAAAGTTGGTACTTTAGTATTTCCAGTTGATTTTGTTGTTCTGGACATGGAAGAAGATTCTCAAGTTCCTCTCATATTAGGAAGACCATTCTTAAACAAGGCTAAATGTAATGACCCGGACTTTTTCGATCGATCTATACTTATAAGATTAATATTTACATAAATTAAACCTTACCAACATGATAAGCAACCCAAATTGTTGAGACTTATGTTTTTGAAAAGAGATTTACACAACGTTTGACCGTCTAGTTTGACCGATGATATCACGAACTATATAACATATGATAATTATACGTTTGTGTATATATATGTATATATACATATTTAACAAGATCTAAGGATGTTTTAATATCTCATTTTGTATTAATAACAATAAGTTATAAGTATATTTTGAAACTACTAACTTAAGTTTTCAAAACGATAACTTTAAGTAACGTTTTTTGATATAAATACTTATAACCTATAATGTTTATACATATATCGTATATGTAATGTATTTAATCACTTTTTAAGGACTTAAATACATAAAACAATATAAGTATATTCACAAAAGATAACTATATTTGAATCCTCGTTCCGTTTTCACAAGATTTCTATACGTATATCTAGAGTATATGTACTCGTATCATACCTAACTTCTATACGTATTTACTGTTGGTATATACACATCAAATCACCACCTAACTAGCCCTTGTTACTGCCCTAAGGTAGAGGTAATTACTTTTGTAAGATAGTATGACTAATTACACAAGATTACAAGCTTGGAAATTTGTCCATGTCCCCCCCCCCCCATTCACGTTTTTAATGGGGGTATTCTCACCTCATTATGGTTCAACTTCTATCATCATTTCTCTATCTAAACACACACACTTACTAGCCTCATGTCTCTCTAAGAACTCCAGCAAAAATCCTCTCAAGAATCACCTTAAACACCACCATAACAAGATCAAACAAAAACACTACAAAAATACAACTTTCATTTCAAGTTTATGTCTTAAGTTGCTTCCAATCTTTCATCCAACTCCATCACTCTTTTGGTTCTAGGTTTTTACTCCTCTTTTACAGCAACCTTGTCCAATTAACTTGAGGTAGTAACTTTGTTCATAACCTTATTCGATTCATATATATATAGTTATCTTATTTTATGGTATACAATTTTAACAACAAGAACATAGTTTGAATGATTTCAAACTTATTTGCAAACTAAATTGATCCTTCTAACATAACTTTTAAAATACTTCAAGACCTGTAATATATCATAAATATATTCTAATTTAACAAGGTATAACTTGGTTTTTCAAAGAACACCTTAAAAACTGTTTTTACGACGTCGGAGTGCAACCGGGGGCTGTTTTGGGTTGGATAATTAAAAACTATCTTGAACCTTGAATTGGAGGTTTATTTTTTGGAAAAATGATATTTACTATGAATATGATAACACATAAAAATTTCATGATTTAACTCAAAGTATAAGTACTTTTAGAAAAATAATCATTTAAGGTTGTTTACATGATGAAAAATGATTAACTTCATAAGTTTCACCAAAGTTTGACCTATGACCTGTGATTTCGGATACAAACTAAGGTATTTACAGTTCATATTCTTAAAGAAGGACTCGATCCAAGGAAGTGGCAAGTTGAACCAACGAAAACGGAGTTGTAACGAAGAAACTATGACCAAAACAAAATCGGATATCCAAGACTAGTTTAGCCACGAAAATAATTGGAGAAAAATTAAATAAATCACATCTTTTTAAAATAACATGATATTTTATATATATGTACTCATAATTTAATTTTATATATTTCAGGATCACCCGTAAACAATACGAGAAGATTAATCATAAGATCCCATGATTGTACGCAACACGTCATTTGACAACACCGGTACTTTATGTACGCAACACGTCATTTGACAACACCGGTACCGTGGGTCAAGATTAATCCCGACCAATACGAATACGATGGGGTTTTATTTATTTCGAGGGGGGGTTTTATTTATTTATTAAACACCTAAATATGAACCATTAAAATTGAATTGCTAACTACGGACTAAGAAGACATTAAAAGTATTATAAGTATATATATGTGACGATTGTTTAAAATGAAAATATATTGATATATTATATATGGATAGGTTCGTGATATCAATCGGAGACCAAGTCAAAATATATATATCTTCAAGGCAAAAGTGAGTATATAGTCCCACTTTTAAACTTTAAACATTTCGGGATGAGAATACATGTATTTTATGTTTTACGATATGGACACAAGTAACTGAAAAATATATTCTACGTTGAGTTGTACCACTGGCATACTTCCCTGTAGCTTGGTAACTACTATTTACAGCGGTATTGTAAACGCGAATCCTGTTGATAGATCTATCGGGCCTGACAACCCCAACCGGACTGGACGACCAGTATTCAACGGTTGCACAGTACTTCGTTTCGTGACTACACTTGGTACGGTGTAGTAAGATTTCATAATAAAGGGAATATGCGACGTGATTAAATGTTAAGTATGGTTATCAAGTGCTCAACCACTTAGAATATTTTTATTAAAATGTTTATATATGAAATCTTGTGGTCTATATATTTATATCGCTGCCGGCATTAAACCTATATCTCACCAACTTTATGTTGACGTTTTAAACATGTCTATTCTCAGGTGATAACTAAAAGCTTCCGCTGCAACATGTTGAATTTAAACAAGATCTTGAGTATGCATATTTGTGTCAAAAATAAAACTGCATATCGGAGGATTTGTAATGTAAAATATGCTAGAAATCGTATTGTTATCATCACATATAAAGTTTGTAAGTCTAAGATTATCGCTAAACGATAATCATCTTTTTATTGTCTAAAGCTTGTATTAAAATAAGAGTTATGGTTTGTAATGTAAAATAAATGCAGTTGTTCTTTTAAAAATGTCGCATATAGAGGTCAATACCTCGCAATGAAATCATACGTTATCTAACTCGTTCTTATGGTTAAGGACGGGTTATGACATGTGGTATCAGAGCGGTGGTCTTAGCGAACCAGGTTTGCATTAGTGTGTCTAACTGATAAGTCGTTAGGATACATTAGTAAGTCTGGACTTTGACCGGGTCTGATTTAAAAACCATTGCTTATCATTGTTGGTTAAAATTTATATGTAAATATTATGTAGTACTAATGGGTTAGTTGTTGTGTGATAGATGTCGGGCTCAAAACTTGTTATCACATTCAGCGACTCCGAACCAGAATCTTCAGATGGTGTTCCAGTCATTAACCTATCCGATGACGAAAATAATATCTTTGGGGAAGACTCACAAATTCCGGATGAACCGACTATAGAGAACCCGAAAAGTGAACCCGAGGAGGAAAGTGAACCCGAGGAGGAAAGTGAACCCGAGGAGGAAAGTGAACCCGAGGAAGAAATACAGAAAATTACAAAAGACAAGTTCGAACTAGGAAAGAAACGAAAAGGCTAATGAATTAGAAAATTCAAATCCCGAGTTTAGTAAGGATGATGTGGCACCAACTCCACTAGACACTACCACCCCTATTCCCGCTATTCCTATTCGTTCTATCCCGGCATCCAGTTCTTTAGCCCCACAGCCAAAATATAGGCAGACAGCCAGGATAAGCGTTAAGCGATTCTTTGAACCTAAACGTCCTAGAAAATAGACCAAACGATGCGCTGCCGTATTAAACCATGGGATCATATAATGTTTTGTATAATATTATTAGTGTGGTTTGCTTAATGTTCGATGTAAGATAAGCATATGTAAAATAGTGAAGTATGAAATGCAATAATTTTCCATGGTTAAATATTATTTAGATAGTAGTAATTGGTTCTGTACTAAGCTATTAAGTATGAACATTAACGGGTAGGTACTACCCTAGATATAATTATAAAACGCTAATAAGAAGAAAAGGCTTTTATAATAATACCTGGTTCATATTATTAATAAGCTATAATGTACTGTAAATATACACTACATCTATAATATTCCATGTGAATAATTATTTTCTTTTCATTCTTATAGAAGAATATGGCGCGATTGAATCGAATGACGGAACAAGAAGTCGAGGAATTCATCAACCAGCGAGTAAACGACAGAATGTTATGGGTCGAGGCTGCAAGAGCTGCTGCAGTTAACCCAAATCCTCGTGTAGGATGCACCTACAAAACTTTTCAAGCTTGCAAGCCCTCATCATTCAGTGGAACAGAAGGACCGATCGGTTTAACCCGGTGGATAGAAAAGATGGAGACTGTGTTTAAAATCAGTGGTTGTGTTGAAAAGGACATGACCAAGTATGCATCGTGCACTTTACAAGATAGTGCACTCACATGGTGGAAAAATTATGTGAAGGCTGTAGGAGGAGATGTAGCTTATGATACTCCATGGGAAGAATTCAAAATAATGTTAATCAACGAGTATTGTCCAAGGAACGAGGTTAGGAAGTTGGAAGACGAATTACGAAGCCTGAAGGTTGTTGGTACTGAAATCACCAACTACAATCAGTGATTCATGGAATTAGTTTTGCTATGTCCTGAATTGGTTCCAACCGAAGAACGGAAGATTGAAATGTACAAAGATGGTTTGCCCAAAAAGGTCAAGGCAAATGTTACAGCATCGAAACCTAAGACAATTCATGAAGCTATAACCATGGCAAACGAGCTAATGGATCAGGTCATCATGGATAAGAAAGTATCCAATACTGATATGAAGGAATTAGGTAACAAAAGAAAGTGGAATGGAAATTATGGTCGAGGTAACCAACAACAATCTTTTAAGAAACAAGAAACCACGCAAGGTGCGGGTAGTGGTTCAGGCTTTGGTTACAAAGGACAAAATCCTTTATGTAACCGATGCCACAAACATCACTCTGGCTACTGTAATGTGGTATGCAACAAATGTAATCGAAAGGGTCATCTTGCTGAAGATTGTAGGGCTCTCGTTACAAATACAAATGGTATCAAGACTCCTGCCACCAATGCAAATATAACTGCTTTGGCTACCATTACTTGTTATGGGTGTGGAAAACAGGGTCATTATAAGAGCCAGTGTCCGAATCCAGAGAAGAATAATGGATCTGCACGAGGAAGAGCATTTGTTATTAATGCTAGAGAGGCGTGTGAAGACCCGGAGCTTGTTACGGGTACGTTTACCATTAATAACTTATCCGCATCTATTATATTTGATACTGGTGCTGATAGAAGTTACGTGTGTAGAGACTTTCACACTAAATTGAATTGTTCATCATTACCTCTAGATGCTAAGTACATGATTGAGTTAGCTAATGGTAAACTAATTAAAGCCGATAAAATTTGTCGTGATTGTAAAATAAATTTAGCCGGAGAAACGTTTAAAATTGACTTAATACCCGTAGAATTAGGAAGTTTTGATGTAATAGTCGGCATGGACTGGATGTCCAAAGTAGGAGCTGAAGTTGTGTGTGCCAAGAAGGCAATTCGCATTCCTGGTAAGGATAAAATGCCGGTGATGATTTATGGAGAGAAGGGTAATTCAAAGCTAAAACTTATTAGCTGTTTGAAAGCCAAGAAGTGTTTAGAAAAGGGATGTTATGCTATTCTAGCACATGTTAATAAAGTCGAAAAGAAAGAAAAAGAGAAGTGCATCAACGACGTGCCTGTGGCAAGAGATTTTCCTGAAGTTTTTCCGGAAGAGTTGCCGGGATTACCTCCATTTAGATCTGTAGAATTTCAAATAGATTTAGTACCAGGAGCTGCACCAGTTGCCCGTGCTCCATATAGACTTGCACCGTCCGAGTTAAAAGAACTTCAGAGTCAGTTAAAAGAATTACTGGATCGTGGATTCATACGACCAAGTACTTCACCATGGGGAGCTCCGATTCTATTTGTTAAAAAGAAAGATGGATCTTTTAGGATGTGTATAGATTATCGTGAATTAAATAAGTTAACTATCAAAAATCGGTATCCACTACCGAGAATTGACGACTTATTTGATCAACTCCAAGGATCATGTGTGTACTCAAAAATTGACCTAAGGTCGGGCTATCATCAATTACGTGTCAAAGAAGAGGACATTCCGAAAACTGCTTTTCGGACACGTTATGGTCATTACGAATTTTTGGTCATGCCGTTTGGATTGACGAATGCGCCAGCTGTATTCATGGACCTCATGAATCGAGTTTGTAGTCCATATTTAGATAAGTTTGTTATCGTTTTCATTGATGATATTCTTATCTATTCCAAGAGTGAGCAAGAGCATGAGCAGCATTTAAGGTTGATATTAGAGTTGTTGAGAAAAGAACAGCTATATGCTAAATTTTCTAAATGTGCTTTCTGGTTGAAAGAAGTGCAATTTCTTGGTCACGTTGTTAGTAGCAAAGGAATTCAGGTTGATCCAGCTAAAATTGAGGCCATTGAAAAATGGGAGACTCCTAAAACACCAATGCAGATACGCCAATTTTTGGGTTTAGCCGGTTATTATAGAAGGTTTATTCAAGATTTTTCCCGAATAGCTAAGCCGTTGACAGCATTAACGCAAAAAGGGAAGAAATACGAATGGACCTCGGAACAGGAGAACGCATTTCAATTACTGAAGAAGAAGTTAACTACGGCGCCTATTTTATCGTTACCTGAAGGGAACGATGATTTTGAAATATATTGTGACGCTTCGCAACAAGGTTTTGGTTGTGTTCTTATGCAACGAAAGAAAGTTATTGCATACGCATCCCGACAATTGAAGATTCACGAGCGGAATTATACGACGCATGATCTAGAACTGGGAGCAGTCGTGTTTGCGTTGAAGATATGGAGACACTACTTATATGGGGTTAGATGCACTGTGTTTACTGATCATAAAAGTCTTCAACATATTTTCGATCAGAAACAGCTGAACATGAGGCAACGTAGGTGGGTCGAGCTGATAAACGACTACGATTGTGAGATTCGCTATCATCCCGGGAAAGCGAATGTAGTGGCCGACGCTTTAAGCAGAAAGGAATGAGAACCAATTCGATTACGAGCAATGAACATAAAAATTCGTATGAATCTCAACTCACAAATCAAAGAGGCTCAACGAGAAGCTCTTACTAAAGAAAACATAGGAAATGAAATAATGAAGAAGTATGGGAAACAACTCATTATGCGGGAAGATGGAATTCGATATTTTGCAAACCGTATTTGGGTACCAAAGTTGGGTGGATTAAGGAAGTTAATATTGAATGAGGCACACAAGACAAGATACTCGATACATCCTGGAGTTGGAAAGATGTATCAAGATCTTAAGACGCATTATTGGTGGCCTAATTTGAAGACAGACGTTGCAACATATGTTGGGGAATGTTTAACTTGTTCCAAAGTCAAAGCAGAACACCAAAAGCCGTCAGGGTTACTTCAACAACCAGAAATCCCAGAATGGAAATGGGATGGTATTACCATGGATTTCATCACAAAGTTACCAAAGACTGCCTGGGGATACGACACCATTTGGGTAATTGTTGATCGTCTTACCAAATCTGCACATTTTTTGCCTATAAAGGAAACGGATAGAATGGAGAAATTATTACGATTATATATAAAGGAAATAGTTTCAAGGCAAGGAATACCTATTTCCATTATATCTGATCGTGATAGTAGATTTACCTCAAAGTTCTGGCAATCACTACAGGAGGCACTAGGAACTCGTTTGGATATGAGTACCGCATATCATCCGCAAACTGACGGGCAGAGTGAAAGAACAATTCAGACTCTTGAAGACATGCTTAGGGCATGTGTGATCGATTTTGGAAACGGATGGGATAAATATTTACCATTAGCAGAATTCTCGTATAATAATAGTTATCATGCGAGCATTAAAGCTGCACCATTCGAAGCACTGTATGGAAGGAAGTGTAGATCCCCTATCTGTTGGAATGAAGTAGGAGATCGACAATTAACTGGACCCGAGATCATCCATGAAACTACTGAGAAGATAGTGCAAATCAAGGAGAAATTGAAAACAGCCCGTAGTCGCCAAAAGAGCTACGCCGATGTCCGAAGGAAACCATTAGAGTTTCAGATCGGTGACATGGTTATGTTAAAGGTGTCACCTTGGAAAGGTGTAATACGTTTTGGAAAAAGGGGTAAACTAAACCCAAGGTATGTAGGCCCGTTCAAAATTATCGAACGCATTGGACCGGTAGCTTATCGACTCGAGTTACCGCAACAACTCGCTGGAGTACATAATACATTTCACGTCTCGAACCTTAAAAAGTGTCTTGCAAAGGAAGACCTCACCATTCCTCTTGAAGAAATTCAAGTTGACGAGAAACTACAATTCATAGAAGAACCAATCGAGATCATGGACCGTGAAGTTAAACGGCTCAAGCAGAGCAACATACCGATCGTTAAAGTTCGTTGGAATGCACGAAGAGGTCCCGAGTTTATTTGGGAGCGAGAGGATCAAATGAAACAAAAATACCCGCATTTGTTTCCCGATGACGCAAAATAGGTACGATTTTAAAATTTCGGGACGAAATTTATTTAACGGGTAGGTACTGTAATGACCCGGACTTTTTCTATCGATCTATACTTATAAGATTAATATTTACATAAATTAAACCTTACCAACATGATAAGCAACCCAAATTGTTGAGACTTATGTTTTTGAAAAGAGATTTACACAACGTTTGACCGTCTAGTTTGACCGATGATATCACGAACTATATAACATATGATAATTATACGTTTGTGTATATATATGTATATATACATATTTAACATGATCTAAGGATGTTTTAATATCTCATTTTGTATTAATAACAATAAGTTATAAGTATATTTTGAAACTACTAACTTAAGTTTTCAAAACGATAACTTTAAGTAACGTTTTTTGATATAAATACTTATAACCTATAATGTTTATACATATATCGTATATGTAATGTATTTAATCACTTTTTAAGGACTTAAATACATAAAACAATATAAGTATATTCACAAAAAATAACTATATTTGAATCCTCGTTCCGTTTTCACAAGATTTCTATACGTATATCTAGAGTATATGTACTCGTATCATACCTAACTTCTATACGTATTTACTATTGGTATATACACATCAAATCACCACCTAACTAGCCCTTGTTACTATCCTAAGGTAGAGGTAATTACTTTTGTAAGATAGTATGACTAATTACACAAGATTACAAGCTTGGAAATTTGTCCATGTCCCCCCCCCCCATTCACGTTTTTAATGGGGGTATTCTCACCTCATTTTGGTTCAACTTCTATCATCATTTCTCTAGCTAAACACACACACTTACTAGCCTCATGTCTCTCTAAGAACTCCAGCAAAAATCCTCTCAAGAATCACCTTAAACACCACCATAACAAGATCAAACAAAAACACTACAAAAATACAACTTTCATTTCAAGTTTATGTCTTAAGTTGCTTCCAATCTTTCATCCAACTCCATCACTCTTTTGGTTCTAGGTTTTTACTCCTCTTTTACAGCAACCTTGTCCAAGTAACTTGAGGTAGTAACTTTGTTCATAACCTTATTCGATTCATATATATATAGTTATCTTATTTTATGGTATACAATTTTAACAACAAGAACATAGTTTGAATGATTTCAAACTTGTTTGCAAACTAAATAGATCCTTCTAACTTAACTTTTAAAATACTTCAAGACCTGTAATATATCATAAATATATTCTAATTTAACAAGGTATAACTTGGTTTTTCAAAGAACACCTTAAAAACTGTTTTTACGACGTCGGAGTGCAACCGGGGGCTGTTTTGGGTTGGATAATTAAAAACTATCTTGAACCTTGAATTGGAGGTTTATTTTCTGGAAAAATGATATTTACTATGAATATGATAACACATAAAAATTTCATGATTTAACTCAAAGTATAAGTACTTTTAGAAAAATAATCATTTAAGGTTGTTTACATGATGGAAAATGATTAACTTCATAAGTTTCACCAAAGTTTGACCTATGACCTGTGATTTCGGATACAAACTAAGGTATTTACAGTTCATATTCTTAAAGAAGGACTCGATCCAAGGAAGTGGCAAGTTGAACCAATGAAAACGGAGTTGTAACGAAGAAACTATGACCAAAACAAAATCGGATATCCAAGACTAGTTTAGCCACGAAAATAATTGGAGAAAAATTAAATAAATCACATCTTTTTAAAATAACATGATATTTTATATATATGTACTCATAATTTAATTTTATATATTTCAGGATCACCCGTAAACAATACGAGAAGATTAATCATAAGATCCCATGATTGTACGCAACACGTCATTTGACAACACCGGTACTTTATGTACGCAACACGTCATTTGACAACACCGGTACCGTGGGTCAAGATTAATCCCGACCAATACGAATACGATGGGGTTTTATTTATTTCGAGGGGGGGTTTTATTTATTTATTAAACACCTAAATATGAACCATTAAAATTGAATTGCTAACTACGGACTAAGAAGACATTAAAAGTATTATAAGTATATATATGTGACGATTGTTTAAAATGAAAATATATTGATATATTATATATGGATAGGTTCGTGATATCAATCGGAGACCAAGTCAAAATATATATATCTTCAAGGCAAAAGTGAGTATATAGTCCCACTTTTAAACTTTAAACATTTCGGGATGAGAATACATGTATTTTATGTTTTACGATATGGACACAAGTAACTGAAAAATATATTCTACGTTGAGTTGTACCACTGGCATACTTTCCTGTAGCTTGGTAACTACTATTTACAGCGGTATTGTAAACGCGAATCCTATTGATAGATCTATCGGGCCTGGCAACCCCAACCGGACTGGATGGCCAGTATTCAACGGTTGCACAGTACTTCGTTTCGTGACTACACTTGGTACGGTGTAGTAAGATTTCATAATAAAGGGAATATGCGACGTGATTAAATGTTAAGTATGGTTATCAAGTGCTCAACCACTTAGAATATTTTTATTAAAATGTTTATATATGAAATCTTGTGGTCTATATATTTATATCGCTGCCGGCATTAAACCTATATCTCACCAACTTTATGTTGACGTTTTAAACATGTCTATTCTCAGGTGATAACTAAAAGCTTCCGCTGCAACATGTTGAATTTAAACAAGATCTTGAGTATGCATATTTGTGTCAAAAATAAAACTGCATATCGGAGGATTTGTAATGTAAAATATGCTAGAAATTGTATTGTTATCATCACATGTAAAGTTTGTAAGTCTAAGATTATCGCTAAACGATAATCATCTTTTTATTGTCTAAAGCTTGTATTAAAATAAGAGTTATGGTTTGTAATGTAAAATAAATGCAGTTGTTCTTTTAAAAATGTCGCATATAGAGGTCAATACCTCGCAATGAAATCATACGTTATCTAACTCGTTCTTATGGTTAAGGACGGGTTATGACACTAAAGCAATGATAGACGTGTTCGGTAAGAAATTGACCCTAAGTATAGAGGATGAGAGTGTTACCTTTTCAGTTGATAGAGCAATGCAACAACCACAATCTGCAGATGATACATGTTATTATATTCAAACTATAGATTCACATGCAGAATTATTAGAAGAATTTCCAGAATTACAAGGAACAGGAGAATGTTCTTTAGGAGAAGGTAATGAACCAATTAATGAAGCTGAAATGTTAGCTACACTAATAGCTAATGGATATGAACCAACAACAGAAGAAATTCAAATGCTAAAAGAAGAAGACAGATATCGATATAAATCATCGATAGAAGAACCTCCGAAATTAGAGTTAAAGCCACTTCCAAACCATTTGGAATACGCTTATTTACATGGTGAATCTGAATTTCCTGTAATAATATCGTCTTCTCTTACTGAAAATGAGAAATCACAACTCATTTCTGTGTTGAAAGCTTATAAACCAGCCATTGCATGGAAGATTCATGATATTAAAGGAATAAGTCCTTCGTATTGCACACATAAAATCCTTATGGAAGAAGGTCATAAAACGTATGTGCAACGCCAATGAAGACTAAATCCTAATATGCAAGATGTAGTTAAGAAAGAAATTATTAAACTGCTAGATGCAGGTTTGATATATCCAATTTCTGATAGTCCATGGGTAAGCCCAGTTCAATGCGTACCTAAGAAGGGTGGCATGACTGTCATTACAAATGAAAAAAATGAGCTTATTCCTACTAGGACTGTAACAGGTTGGCGTGTATGTATTGATTATAGAAAATTAAATGACGCCACCAGAAAAGATCACTTTCCCTTACCTTTCATTGATCAAATGTTGGAAAGATTAGCCAGAAATAGTTACTATTGTTTTCTAGATGGATTTTCCGGATATTTTCAAATTCCAATAGCACCCGAAGATCAAGAGATGGCGATTTGGACTTTGCAACGCCCCTGCAACCTTTCAAAGGTGTATGATGGCGATTTTTCACGACATGATAGAAGAATGCATGGAAGTTTTCATGTATGACTTTTCAGTCTTCGGTGATACATTTGAAACATGTCTAGCTAATCTTGAACGAATGCTTATTAGATGCGAACAATCAAATCTAGTACTTAATTGGGAGAAATGTCATTTCATGGTTAAAGAAGGCATTGTTCTTGGACATAAAATTTCAAAAGAAGAAATTGAAGTGGATAGAGCTAAAGTAGATGTAATTGCTAAACTTTCACATCCCACCAATGTTAGAGGAGTTAGGAGTTTTCTAGGGCATGCCGGTTTTTATCGACGTTTCATAAAAGATTTTTCTAAAATTGCCACTCCTATGAATAAACTCCTAGAAAAAGATGCTCCATTCATCTTTTCAGATGAATGCATCAAATCTTTTAATATTCTTAAAGAGAAACTAACTAATGCGCCGATCATGATAACACCAAATTGGAATCTACCGTTTGAATTAATGTGCGATGCAAGTGATTTTGCAATGGGAGCCGTTTTAGGACAAAGGATTGAAAAACGATTTCAACCTATATATTATGCTAGTAAGACGTTACAAGGAGCACAAACGAACTATACAACTACTGAAAAAGAACTCCTTGCTATTGTCTTTGCTTTTGACAAATTTCGATCATATCTCGTTCTAGCAAAAACGGTGGTCTATACCGACCATTCTGCTCTTAGATACCTATTTTCGAAACAAGATGCCAAACCAAGATTAATCCGTTGGATCTTACTCTTACAAGAGTTTGATATTGAAATCCGAGATAAAAAGGGAGCAGAAAATCTCGCCGCTGATCATCTTTCTCGTCTTGAAAATCCTGAGTTAGAAGTTCTAAATGAATCGGCCATACAAGACAACTTTCCTAATGAATATCTATTGAAGATAGATTATAATGAAATTCCATGGTTTGCAGACTATGCAAACTACTTAGTATGTGGATTCCTTGAAAAAGAATTATCGTACCAAAAACGAAAGAAATTCTTCAGTGATATAAAACACTATTTCTGGGAAGATCCACATTTGTTTAAAAGTTGTCCATATGGAATAATACGCCGATGTGTATTCGGAGATGAAGACAGTAAAATATTAAACCATTGTCACACAGGACCAACAGGAGGGCATTATGGGCCTCAATTAACAGCAAGAAAAGTTTATGAAGCTGGATTCTATTGGCCTACAATTTACAAATACGCACACCTTCTTTGCAAATCCTGTGATGCTTGTCAAAGGGCCGGAAAAATAAGTCAACGTGATGAAATGCCACAAAATGTTATCCAAGTATGTGAAGTATTTGACATTTGGGGTATTGACTTTATGGGTCCATTTCCAAAATCTCATAATAATCTCTATATTCTCGTAGCCATTGATTATGTATCTAAATGGGCGGAAGCACAAGCTCTCCCAACTAACGATGCACGAGTTGTAGTCAACTTTTTAAAACGTCTTTTTGCAAGGTTTGGAACACCGAAAGCTTTAATAAGTGATCGGGGTACTCATTTCTGTAATTATCAACTAGAAAAAGTTCTTAAAAGATATGGAGTAACTCATAAAATCTCCACCGCATATCATCCACAAATAAGTGGACAAGTTGAAAATACCAACCGAGCTTTAAAACGTATTCTAGAGAAAACCGTAGGATCAAATCCGAAGGAATGGTCCATTAAATTGGAGGATGCACTCTGGGCTTTTAGAACAGCCTACAAAACTCCAACTGGAACCACACTTTTAGACTTGTTTATGGAAAAGCATGTCATCTTCCAGTAGAAATTGAACACAAAGCATTTTGGGCTTTGAAGACATGTAATCTTGATTTACATGAAGCTGGACGTCTACGGTTAAGTCAGCTAAACGAATTAGAAGAATTAAGACATGAAGCATACGAAAATTCGTTAATCTATAAGGAAAGAACGAAGAAATGGCATGATAAAAGAATCAGAAGTTTAAAAGAATTTAAAGAAGGAGACAGAGTTCTTCTTTTCAATTCACGATTCAAGCTATTTCCTGGAAAATTGAAATCAAGATGGTCTGGACCATTCATAGTCAAAAGAGTTTTCCCATACGGAATGATAGAATTAATAAATTCAAATGGGATTGAATTTAAAGTTAATGGTCACAGAGTTAAACACTACATAGATAGTCCAATGGAATTCGACAATGAAGTTAATCACAATTTCGATACCACAGCTAACTAAGTGTGGGGAGAATCAAGTCTTTAAAGGATAATATGTATTTCTGTTAGAGTTAGATTGTCTGTTTTCGTGTAGTTCTCGAAAATGGAACCCGAATGGTTTTTCCCTAGCAGACCCTAAAGAACTAGTCTTCTCCCCCCATTCTGAATTTTTATTTTTTTAGGTTTTTACGAAATGAAGACTGCCTGTGAACTAAACCATGGTCTAATGCTACACGCTTTGATCACTAAACGTAATAATGACACACTACCGAGTGAAATAGTATCAGTAATCAGAGAAAGATTGGACGGAGTAAGAAAAGAATCCAGATGCGAAGATAATAAGTCACAATTTGGTAAAGGAAAATCAAAATCCGCAGCGAAAAGAAGAGCACGACACCTTGAAAGATGTCACAAATGCGGAAAATGGTCACATGGAGGTAAATGTTCAAATAATCAAACCTATTCAAATACCGAATTTGTTACTTTATGCAGAGACGGACCGTTCATATGTTTAGAAGAAAAAACACTGAACGCTCGAGGTTACGCCTATGTAGCCATGGAAAACCAATTAAACCGACTATCCTATGAATGGGATAGATCATATAACTAAGAATACTATCTCACAGGTAAGTCTGTACAGTTTTTATTTTTATTTTTAACCTTTTAATAATAAACGCTAATTTGTTCGCTATAAAGTATTAAATTGGTATTGAATAAAATTAGGTTTGGCGACCGAAATTATTGATATCATACAAAAATTTATTACATCACTGCGAAATTTAACGTTTATTCTTTAGGTATAAATATCTTTAATCAATCAACCCAAAATATTTCAAAAATTCGTCATGAGTTAAATTAGGTCATGGAACCGAAATTACTTTACCGAAAAGAGGGGCGCATATTTTTGATAATATTTGATTGATTAAAGTGGGATAAAAAGTCAAAAAGATTTTTAATTTTATTTTTACCATGTTTTTAAAATTAATATATAAATCTTAAATTAATATTGTAAACTTTGTAAAAATAATATATTTAAAATTGTAAATATTTGAAAAATATAATATAAGTTTGGTGTGATTTTATAATATGAATTTTTAAATTAAGTTTGGTGTGAATTTTTAATTTTTAAAATAAGAATTTTTAATTTTATGCATTTCAAATTTTAAGTTTGGTGTGAATTTTTAATATTAATTTTGAATTTTATGTATTTTTATTTTAAGTTTGGTGTGAATTTAAAAACAAAAATTTACTTTATCTCATTAAGTTAAAAATATGATTTTTAAAATTCGTCGTAAGTTGAAGACTAGGTCTTTGAACCAAAATTGCTTTACCCGAGGGAGGGACGAGAACTTTTATTATCATTATTTTTAATCTTATTGAATTAAGGTATGCCAAAAAAATTAAAAAAAACCCAAAAATCTAAGCTTTTAAAACAATCGCTTGAAAAAGACAAATTTTAAAATTTTGTCGAAGGACGGACTAGGACATCGATCCGAAACGACCTCGTCCTAAGACAAAGGGAAACAAAATTTTAAAATTAATCACTTAATTGTTTTATAAGTTAAAGTTTAAAAAAAAAAAAAAAAAGCCAAAAACACTGTAGCCGGGTACCCATGCGATCGCATGGGAATCACCCTATCCATCCATGCGATCGCATGGAGGCCAATTACAGGCCTAGTACATACAGACCAGCGGGTCTGTTTCTTCTCCACAAAACACACACATTCACGAAACTCACCCAAAAATTCACCAATTTTCGCCATTTTTCCACCGTAATTCATCAAATTTCTTGCTCTAATCATGCCTAGATTCTCATTCTTCAGCAAATTGGTAAAAATTACACCCCTAAACTCTATAAATTCCTAGTTTTTGTGATAATTACCAATTTTTTTACCTAATGCAATTTTGTTAATTTCTAGTGTAATTAGTGTTAAATTGTTAGTATTTTATGCATGTATAACCTAGATTGATGCTATTTAACATGATTTAAAGCCAAAAACTTCAAAATTTTTAGAAATCTAGGGTTTGTGTTCTTGAGCAATTTGGGGCTTTTTGATATAAACAGGTTATGGCCGATTTTTGTCATGAATTATTGCTAAATTGAGTAGTGTAACATGTTTATATAGTTAAATGATCCAAACATTGATCCTAAACATGATTTTTGAAGATTAAAGTGGACTTTTTAAGTCAAAAATTCATGAACTTGATTAATTTGATATATTTGCCATTTGAGACTTGTTTAATTATTAGTAATGACTATTTTGACATGTTATTTGAGTTAAATGCTTATGAATTTTGTATACATTTTCATATGTGCTTATTTGAAAAGTGTAGAATTGTGAAAAATTGTGAAAATGTGTATAGGTTTAATTTTGATTTAACATGTTATAGTGATTGTTTTAAGTTGTTATTTTGCTAACACTAATGCATATTTGGATGCACAAATTTTGTGTTTAATGTGTTTTGCAGAAAGCCGATACTGGAGGTTCAGGAGCATCATCATCTAGACGACCAACACCAGAACCAGAACCAGAAATGCAACACGAACAAGAACCACAACAAGAACCACAACAACAGCCTGATCAGCACATACCTTATTATGATCCGGTACAGTTTGTTGATGAATTTATAGTATTCCCAATGAGGCCGCCAGTAGAATTCCCAACGATTCCTGAGCACACTCTGCATCCTAATCTGAGATTTGATAGGAGATGGAGAGATTACGAGACATATCAAAGGAACAAATTCAATTTGGTAACAAAAAATGTAGAGGTGCCAAGGGTAATCGATTGGGACCCTTTGGAAACGGTCCATCTAGCTGATCGTGTTAGACAGTTTTTAGTTCAAAGGTATGGCAGTTCTTCTTTTACAGATTGGGAACGTCTTTTCACCATTCGTAGACCTGTATATAAGGAATGGTGTGTTGAGTTGATGAGTACTGTATCACTTAATACAAATATAGTTAGAATAGATGATAGAAGATTTCTTAGGTTTATCCTTGGCGGTAGGATGTACAGAATGTCCATGCTGGACATGGCCAGGGCCTTACAGATATATACTCCTGGTGAGTTGCTATTACCTGATTGTACAAATTTGATTCATTATGGTGAAAGGGTAGATAGTAACTTTGACGCTGACGCCATTTGGAGGCGTATGTCACATTTTGATGTTTTTACACGAGCAGGAGGAAACTCCTATACACATTTTGACAGAGCCGAGCTTCGTATTATTCATAGATTTTTGGCTAACTCGATTACACAGAGAGGTCATAATAAAGAAAAAATTACCTTACATGATTTATTCTACCTAAAGTGTATTCGGGATCCTAGAAGCTTTGTCAATATCCCTTACTGTGTTGCTTTTTATTTATCTAAAATGGTAGAGGGAATGCAGGACGGGAGTATAATAGGAGGAGGTATTTTTGTTACTCTCATTGGAGAGTATTTAGGTGTTGATAGGAACCAAGGGGGTCCATTACAGTTTTGTAGAGAACAGGTTGAGCCCTTAGGATTGAAAGTTTATGTGGGTGCTAAGGTATTGAAAAGTAGACGTAACCAGGCAGTACCCTATGAGGGATCTCATCCTCAGGTAGAGAGAGGCTCAGACGAGGAAATGGAGGAGGCGGAAGACATTAGGGATGTCTTTCGAGATGCTATTCTTGACGTCCACGTTCGTATAGATGAGGAAGCAATGACGAACGCGGCCAGACATAGTATGTATGAGCAGTGGAACTCCGAGCGAGTATACGAGGATTATAGGCGACGCCAACACGATAGCTGGTTAGTTCATCAGCACCAAATCATGAGCCACCTATCATATCAGGTACCAAATAACTATGTACCTACTCGACCTGCTCATTTTCCGCCACATAGCCCCGATATCCGACCACCCTTTAACCGGTATGACTATAACCAAGCCTATCAAAACACCTATAACCAACAATGGAACCCACCTGACGAGATGAACTGGAACCCATATCCAGACTGATTTAGTTCCATTTGATTATTTTTATGATTTTTATGTTTTTATCTTTTGACTTTTCCATGTTTAAACTTATGTTATTGGATATATTTGTGTAATTTTTATTATTTTTATTATTATTGTGTACTAATATTTCATATTTAGAATTTGAAAGTGAGATATTAAGTCCCATTTCAAATTGCCATGCATGATTATATTTGTATGTATGTATATTGTCGATTGTACAAAACAGGGTAAAACAGCGCATTTTCAAAGACTGGCATTAAGTTCAGCAAAAGCTACTAATTTTGACGACAAGATGACAAATAAATGTGATGTAACAACAGACGAAATGAACAAATGATATGCACCATTTATCATTCAGCAACCAAACGCCAATATGTTTGGAAACTTTGGTAAAATTTAATCATTTTTATGCTAATCACCCTCAATAATTTAAATTGTTACTGATTTCTTGCAAATGAGGGCATTGCAAGATCTTAAGTGTGGGAAGGGGTTAAATTCTTTCGGATTTTTAAAATTTTTATCTTAAACACTTGGTTACCATTAAAAATACTAGTAACGTAGTAGTTGTATTAGAATCTAGTGCTCTCTGATGATAAAGAACAGCCCTAGTCTTATATACTGACTACCCAATTCTAGTAAAAATTTTCAAAATTTTCAATTAAATGAACTCAAAATCATGTTTATACATATTTATGAACGATAAAACTAGGTGTTAACACCGAAATTATTGTTACCTCAGAAAGGACATAAATTGAGAAACAAACCAAAATGTTAAAATTCATTTAAAATGGAATATAGGACAATAAAAAGGAAAATAAAAGCCAAGTGTGGGAAAAATTACCAAGTTATCTTAAACATATGTCACATATTTCTGTAACAAATAACTGAAAATACTTTTGCTTTGGACTAAACTAAACTATTTTACCCGATGAAAGAAAAGAAGAGATGGATCTACACGATGAATCAATTCCATCATTAAAAGGAAGTAAAGTCTTCCGAAAAAGAAACGCGCTTCTTGATTTAGGTCACGAAGTTGTCGTCCAGACCAGCTGTAGGTTGACGAAAAATCTATGAAAGTCATCACTAAAATCAGCAGGAAATCCACGGACCTCAGCATCAAACAGGGTCGCCAAGTGGTCAGACTTATCCTAACCATGAGAGGATCTGTCTCGTAAAATGAGGAGGGCGCCGTGCAAATTAGCTTGATAAGACTAATGAATCAGACCCCCAGAAAAGGATAATCTCCTTAAAGATTAAAAATCAGCATTTAAGCCTGATATTACTCAATCCTTGAGATTGACTTTAAAGATTCAGAATTACAAACTCATGGAATTCGATGATATCTAAACTCGAGCTTGAACGAGAAAATATTTTGATCAAATTAAAACCGATTTGTTTTCTGAAAACCCATTTTCAATGCGTTCATTACCATTGAACGTAAAATCCTAGGAATTCACCTGGAATTCATTAGGTCACCTGAACCAAATCGGGTGTCAACCGTAAGAACGGTGCTTTCATAGCATGGTCGAAGACAGGACCTTGTGCCAGACCGAAAAATTATAAGGGTGGGCTTTACTATTGCTCCTACAAAGGATAGTAATTGCGTCCGACACGTTATAGACCATAATTAAAAGCATGTCAGGGGACATTGCCTTAATAGTTGCTTGTTCAACGCTTTCCTTTACAACCGGACGGTAGTTTATCGAAAGGTAATATACGGAGCAAGTATACTGGACGTGTTGCTTTCCTAATACAAGGTTAGCAAGTGGGTGACACAAAACCATAAGTTTTGAGCTAAAATTTTCAAATCTGAAACCCACCAAGCCCACAAAAATATTTTGCAAACACCGGTGAAGGGTTATTAGCTAGATTGAATTTTCAAAGATCAAATGTTTTCATAAAGATCCAATTTCCTTAATGGATCTAAATTTTTATATAGTCATATGGGACTGTAAACCACATCGTTACTACCATTGTTTATACCGCCGTATAGAAATCACTGATGTACAAAGTGTGAAGAATAAAGAAGTGATTCTAGTATTTCAAGACTATATTGCTTGAGGACAAGCAACGCTCAAGTGTGGGAATATTTGATAATGCTAAAAACGAACATATATTTCATAGCATTATTCCTCAAGAAAGACAAGCTTTTAGTTGCAACTGTTCTATTTACAAGTGATATTCGTTTAAATAATAAAAGGTGAAGACAAAAGACAGATTCGACGAATTGAAGACGCAAACGACCAAAAAGCTCAAAAGTACAAAATACAATCAATGAGGTTCCAATTATTGATAAGAAACGTCTCAAAATTACAAGAGTACAAGATTCAAAACGCAAAGTACAAGATATTAAATTGTACGCAAGGACGTTCGAAAATCCGGAACCGGGACCAGAGTCAACTCTCAACGCTCGACGCAACGGACTAAAAATTACAAGTCAACTATGCATATGAATATAATATAATATATAATTAATTCTTAAAATTAATATATATATATATATATATATATTATATTATATTTATAAAACGTCGGTACAAGGAAACAAGCAACATGTGAGCTCTCCCAGCTAGCCATGCGATCGCATGGCCAGGAAGAAGAAAGTCCATGCGATCGCATGGCATGAAAAGTCAGGCCACATCTCCTATAAATTCGCAGTTTGGTGAACGCAAAAAAATATATATCTTTTCTCTTCTCCATTCATACGTAATATTTATATTTATAATTTATATTTTAATTTTAATTTTAATTATAATTCTATTAATAAGGGTATGTTAGCGAATGTTTTAAGGGTGTAAGTCGAAATTCTGTCCGTGTAACGCTACGCTATTTTTAATCATTGTAAGTTATGTTCAACCTTTTTAATTTAATATCTCGTAGCTAAGTTATTATTATGCTTATTTAATCCGAAGTAATCATGATGTTGGGCTAATTACTAAAATTGGGTAATTGGACTTTGTACCATAATTGGGGTTTAGACAAAAGAACGACACTTGTGGAAATTAGACTATGGGCTATTAATGGGCTTTATATTTGTTTAACTAAATGATAGTTTGTTAATGTTAATATAAAGATTTACAATTGGGCGTCCCTATAAATAACCATATACACTCGATCGGACACGATGGGCGGGGTATTTATATGTACGAATATTCGTTCATTTAACCGGACACGGGAATGGATTAACTGTCACTAGAATTATTAAAACAGGGGTGAAATTATGTACAAGGACACTTGGCATAATTGTTAACAAAGTATTAAAACCTTGGGTTACACTCAGTCGACATCCTGGTGTAATTATTAAACAAAGTATTAAAATCTTGTTACAGTTTAAGTCCCCAATTAGTTGGAATATTTAACTTCAGGTATAAGAATAATTTGACGAGGACACTCGCACTTTATATTTATGACTGATGGACTGTTATGGACAAAAACCAGACGGACATATTAAATAATCCAGGACAAAGGACAATTAACCCATGGGCATAAAACTAAAGTCAACACGTCAAACATCATGATTACAGAAGTTTAAATAAGCATAATTCTTTTATTTCATATTTTATTTCCTTTATTTTATATTTAATTGCACTTCTAATTATCGCATTTTATTTATTGTTATTGTATTTAATTGCACTTTTAATTATCGCAAGTTTATTTTATCGCACTTTTATTATTCGTAATTTCATTATCGTTATTTACTTTACGCTTTAAATTAAGTCTTTTATTTATTTAATATTTTACATTTTGTTTTAACTGCAACTAAAGTTTTTAAAATCGACAAACCGGTCATTAAACGGTAAAAACCCCCCTTTATAATAATAATATTACTTATATCTATATTTGTATTTTTATAAAAGTAAACTAATATAGCGTTAAGCTTTGTTTAAAGATTTTCCATGTGGAACGAACCGGACTTACTAAAAACTACACTACTGTACGATTAGGTACACTGCCTATAAGTATTGTAGCAAGGTTTAAGTATATCCATCCTATAAATAAATAAATATCTTGTGTAAAATTGTATCGTATTTAATAGTATTTCCTGCTAAAATTTAATAGTATTTTATACCCCTTAGCTTTAACATCAATTGTTTCCCCATGATCCTTTACCTAATAACAGACATATCAGATAAATAGAAAATAATCAATAGTATCACAAGATTTAAGCAAGAAAAAGCAATTTTTCAGACGAAAAAAATTGCCCGAGATCGCCCTAGACTATCGGAGCACGAGGGGTAATTATCCCAACCCGGCAACCAAATATAATGTGAAGATCCATATTAAAAACAACTTTGTTAAGAGAATCAAATCTAGTGACTCAAAAACGTCCTTTGTTTTTTCCGTTTTAAGATGTCTACCCACTTTACCAAAGTTTTCTATCTTCCTTGTTACCTCCCTATAAGAAATTAGAAGGGACCAATTCTAGAAATTTTAAGAACATGACGTGCGTGCAGCCGTGTTCGTGTGTGGAATCAATAAATTTAAATTTATAACCTATACTATTACAACTTTAGCCCTAACTAGCAGA
This sequence comes from Rutidosis leptorrhynchoides, assembly GCF_046630445.1. Classification (NCBI taxonomy): domain Eukaryota; kingdom Viridiplantae; phylum Streptophyta; class Magnoliopsida; order Asterales; family Asteraceae; genus Rutidosis; species Rutidosis leptorrhynchoides. Next base: position 185,566,500 of record NC_092334.1, on the reverse strand, counting down.
GTCCCGGTCAGTGTAGAGTAGTGAGTGCAAGTACTGATCGTCCTAAAAGAGGTAGGCAGTAGTCGGTGAGTCTCGATGAGTCCTTTTATCTTTTCAAGTATGTTTTATATAATATTTTAATATATTTAATTGGGGAATTTTGTATTGCAGGAGCAATGGATTTTAAGGATAAAACTTATATAGATAAGAGGAAGGACACTAGTTTGGTCGGGGATTTTATATATGTAAACGGGTATCATTAAAGAACGTTTTTTGGAAAAGCTTTAAGTGATGAAAATGAATATCAGGGTTGTTAATCCCTTTATTCGCGAAGTGTACCTAACTGTCACTTAAGTGCCACTAAGGTTAAACTTATGATCATTCTATGGGACTCAATCTATATAGAATACATCACGAGGTCTAATTCATTAATATACTGATATCACAATATCGGTTTTATCGGGATATAAATTGACATGCAAGGCCTTATATCGGTCATTGGCGTACTAATAAAATATAATTTACTACACATGTAATGAGTGACTCAACCTAGAAGGCTATAACAATGGGTCAATTTAATCAAGCTTATAAAATTGATCAACAGAAAGCATTCAAAAACAGAGTAATTAAGTACCGTGCCGCCGGCTATAGTTATCCAGCTAGTATCCTGATATGTTGAATGAGGCCGCCGGCTTGTCAAGACAAGTCGCCTGCTTGACCACATTTTTACCAGAATTTGAACCTGATGCCCTTTTAGTTTGCCGTCGGCTAGCCAAGACAAGCCGCCGACTTGGAGCATTAGCATACAGAAATCGAATCTAATTACCATAGACAATGTTCGAAAATGATTTACTGGTATTAAGGTTCTTGGCCGCCAGGCTTGCCACTCAGGCCGCCAGCCCTACTCAAAAGTGTCAAATCCGAATTAATAGTTTTTTTATCTCTTTTACCCAAACTAACATGTGATAGCCCAGTCAAAACACTTAACGGCTCCGTCACTTGGTCCCACAGCTTGATCGAACTTAAATGAATTTAATAAACAACATTGCATTCTTTTATTTCAAAAGTTTCCCAAAAAGGAAAACATAACATAATATGTAGTTTAAATAACCCAACATATAAATAACCAAAGTTGACATAAAACATTGTCAACAAACCCACAAGTTTAAATTATTCAAAAACAGAATGCAAGTTCAAAGTTTCATAATTGTTTAATAAAATCTGTCCAAATGCATGCAGACTCTTCTAACACAGCGGAAGCATCAACTAAAATCAAGTACCTGTGAAAACATGCGAGTAAACTGTCAACAAAAATATTGAGTGAATTATAGGTTTAAATAATTGAATAAAATTTAAACCACAAGATTTAAAATGTTAGAAAATATAAAACATTATTCCATTATCAATGAGCCACCTGGTAACCACTTAACCCTTTATTTACCCTTGCCAAACATAATAAATATTATACACCGAACAGGGTATCTACAACAAAATACGAAGTACTAAACATTTCGATTATAAATTGCTAGCGCGACTAGCTCGAAATGGGGTTGTCAAACCCGATAGATCTATCCGTAGGATTCGCGTTCACCAGTAGAAATCAGTGATTACAGTTACCAGAATAGGGAATACTTTTGTTCAACTCATAACGAATAATTTAAATTTAATTGTCACTTGTGTCTAAACGTAAAATAAATTGCATGTAATCACATCCCAAAAATATACTTTGAAAAGTATGTAAAAACGGGACTATAACTCACCTTAATAATAAACGAAGTAACCACACAATAAGCGAACAGCAAATGAAGTAAAGTGGTCAGGAATGACCACAACGCCGACCTATAAATAAATCAGGTCGATATAAATAACTAACTTAGGTCAAGTCTTAGTATGATAGCTATTGTACATGTTGCAAGTAGACATAGAACAATACTCAACATGCAACGGTTTGATCAGAACAGCGTACGAACACACACTTTCTATTTTTAGAAAGTTTCTATTTTTAGCCGGTTTTCATTTTTGGAAACTTCCTATTTTTGGAAAGTTTCTATTTTAGGAAAGTTTCTATTTTTGGAAAGTTTCTATTTTTGAAAAGTTTCTATTTTAGGAAAGTTTCCATATTTAGAAAGTTTCTATTTTTAGAAAGTTTTCGAGTTAGGAAAGTTTCCTTATTTAGAAAGTAAACAAAAGTCAACTGAAAGTCAAAGTCAACCGAAAGTCAACTCGAAAGTCAACCTTGGTCAAACATAGTCAACATTAATTTTAAAAGTGTAAGTTATAATAATAATATAAGTTATAATGTTAATTAAAGTTAAATATGTATAATTATGTCATAACATAAGTTTAATTAAATTAAAATGAATTATTAAAGTTAACATAAGTTTAAATGATATAATTAATATAACATAAGTATTTAATTAATTAATTAAATATTAGTCATAATATAAGTATTATTAATTAATAATAAATTTTAAATCATATCATAAGTATTATTAATTAATAATGAATTATTAATCATATCATAAGTTTCTAATTATAATTATTAAATCATAAGTATTTAATAATTAAATTATAATTAAATAATAACTAAGTCTTATAATAATTAAATAGTTAATTAATCCTTATTATAAGTCTTATAATAATAATCTCATAATATAAGTTTAATACCTATCATAATTATTTTTCATTAACAATAAAAGTATTATTAATCATAAGTTTAATTAAATGTTTAATTAAATCATAAGTAATAATTAAATGATATAATAAATATATATCATAAGTCTTAAATTATAATAATTACTTTTTATAACATAAGTAATTTAATAATAATGAAAATCATTATTTATATCATAAGTTTTAATAACTAACCATAAGTTTTAATTAAAAGTTCATCGGGTCATATCTTGAGCCCCGGGCGTCGGTTTTCGGCGAGCCTTATATATATCTCCGCCTAATCAAACCACCCGACACATTGGTGCACTCAAGAACATCCTAAGAACATCAAACCACCCGACACATTGGTGCACTCAAGAACATCCCAAGAACAGTAACCAAGTCGTGATGATCAGCCATTAAACAACTTGGAACTTTAATCCGTTCAAAAACACGTTTTAGCCATAACGGGTGATCCGTGGCTCGGATTTAGATGACCCGAACATGAAAGTTCATCCCATCATCAATCCTAACACACTAGTACACCCTAAAGACTCCAAAAGTGGTCACAAAGTCAGACCAAACCTGGTTCAATTCGTTTTCACAATTTAATTCCAACAAAATACCATTTTAATCATATCTAGAGCTCCGAAAATCGAAATGACATGAATCCAGAGTCTAAAATTAATGTCTTGATGAGAGGAACTCATCTAGACACTTTAATTTCACTTTTATATCAGTTACATAATCAGAAATGAACAAAAATGCGGCTATCCCAAATTAATCAAACCGAAAACATATATAATCGAGCATTTCTACGCATACAATCAACATTACAATAACATATAAGCATCATACTATCAATATAACATCAAATTACAGAAAAATAAAGAAAAATTAAAAATCTAGGGTTAGGGTTTATACCCTAATCAAGAATCAAATGGTATAGATGTGTAGAGGAGATCGTGTAGAATCCGAATATGTGAATGATTTCTTGATCCAAGTATTATTTGATGAAGATGATGGTGGATTATGGTGGTGGTGGCGACGGCTCACAAAGGGAGGAGAGGAGAGAGCAAATTAAGTTTTAGGTTTAGTGATTTATTTTGTGAAGTGAATAATGAAAATGAAAAATGGAAAATCAAGGGAGTATACTCCTTCCCCCTTGGTGGTTCGGCCGAATGGGTCATGGGGTGGGCTCCTCATGGCCCAAATTTGTTAAATGACAATTTCCTTGTAGCCCGAATGCCCGAACGAAACCCGAAATGTGAAAACACGACTACGCGATTGAAAATTCGGAGAGATAACAAATACGCGACGAAAAATATATATGAAACAACCCAACCCGTATTTAAACCGGCCCGTAAAAATTTTTCTTTAATACATTAATATTTAGGTCCCAATTATGTTTCCGAAAACATCTTTAATACAATAATAAGTTCAATAAACTTTTAAAACATATAATACATAGTTTAAATATACGAACGGGCAAACACGACCCGACTATTTTAATGTCCAACAAAACCGAGCATGGTGATTGGGGATACACTACCCAATCCTAATCGATCCAAAAGCACATCTTCTAAAGCAAACTACACAAGTCCACTAGTCCCCATGCTTACCCGAGCCACCGCCTCCATGCAAATCTATAAAAATGTAAACAACGAGAGGGTAAGCTAACGCTTAGTGAGTGAAAATATACTACATACATATATATGCATAAAATGGACACGCCACACAAGTAATCAAATAACGCATACCGGAGCATCCAAGCATAAAGGCAAGCTAAGCTAAGCATACTGTACGGTCACTAAGCAACAAGCTAAGTTAACAACAAATATGAGTTCACCAATGACGATGTGAACAACGCCAAAGAGCTACACCCGGAGGGTTAGCTACGTCACAACAATACGACAATATATAAAACAATATATAAGTGTCCAAGGTTAACCCCTTAACCCAATACCAAAACCGATCACCAATTACCAACATGAAGATTGGCCGAACTACACGAGCCTTAGTAAATCCGCATCCACACGAGACTACTATCTTTAATCACACATCAACATCGAGGTTGGCCGAACTACACGAGCCTTAGTGAATCCGAAACCACACGAGATCACTACCTCAATAAGATGACCGAACTACACGCGTCATCGTGAATCCGAACTACACGAGACTCACTTCCGATAAGATGACCGAACTACACGCGTCATCGTGAATCCGCATCCGCACGTGACTCACTTCTCCCATCAACCCTTCGCCATTGGGGTTATCCAATTCACAACACGATTCAATATCAACCCTTCGTCATTGGGGTTAAGTAGTCCACATCACAATCACATGTGATAACGTACACACAAAGTGGGCACCTCGTCAAGGGTGGTCAACCAAAATGCACAACCGTGCTAATTGGACACATACACAAGTCCATCAAATCCACCTATATGTGAAGTGAGCTCTATAGCTGAGAATCACTTCACCCGACCCGCACCCATCCTATACATACATATGCACATAGGATATTAACACTCACCGTGTCGCCTTGATGAATGCCACCGAATAATCCGCAACTCGCCGATGGAATGTACCTATTCCATTTATCACATAACAACAACACAATTAGGGTGGAGTATAAACCAACCCATATTGACAACTAGTGCAAATTCGACCTAATTGCACTTCCAAGTCCAAAATGCGCCCAAACTAATCAATAACTATCACAAGTGAAAATAGTCCTAATAAGCCAATTAAACCCATTCATAAGTGTTAAACACCAATTTTGCCCAATTTGACACCAAAACCCTAATTTTGACCCATTTCAAAATTAGTCGACCAAACACACCCAAAAAAGTTCCAACACTTCCATAATCACTAATCATAGTGATTACACTCTATTTAAAGCCCTAAACAAGGCTAAATCATCAACCAACCCAAAACCCACCTTCATTACAATAAACCCGAATCCTAGTTATTATCTTCCAATAACAACTAGTGGGGTTCCATGTATGAACATACAATCAAAAGCCCCAAATTTAGATGATGAACACGAAAATGAAATTCAGAGTTAGGGCTTACCGTTAGTATCACCTTGTAGCTAAGAACGAGGAGAACAAAGTTGCCTCTTACGCCTTCGATCAAAACCCGAATCTTCCCTTCCAAAATCCCTCTTGAAAGATTTAGAGTATTTAAGTTTTGAGAGGAAATGAAGAAGAAAAGGTAAAAGAAATAAAGAAAATGAGATGAGTGAATGGGATTTAAGATCCCAAAACTGGCACATACGCGAAATGACCAAAATGCCCTCGAATATCCTTTAAAATTGCAAATCTGGTACCAGGTCGCCCAGAATGCCGCGCCGCGTCCTTAATCGTCGCGCCGCAACCTATAACGTATTCTGGTGGTTGCCTTAACATGCCTCATGGAATTGAAATCAGCTAAATGCCGCTCCGCTGCCCTTTCTGTCGCGCCGCGACTCAAGGCGTGGTCTGGTGCATTCCTTACCGTGCCTCCTGATCCTGATTTGTTTGTAATGTCGTGCCGCGACCCATACCTCCGCGTCGCGACCTTTAACATGGTCTAATCCGTTTTCTCGCGCACATGAACTTCACACACGAACATATCTCAATCCTTCTGTCATAACCCGTCCTTAACCATAAGAACGAGTTAGATAACGTATGATTTCATTGCGAGGTATTGACCTCTATATGCGACATTTTTAAAAGAACAACTGCATTTATTTTACATTACAAACCATAACTCTTATTTTAATACAAGCTTTAGACAATAAAAAGATGATTATCGTTTAGCGATAATCTTAGACTTACAAACTTTACATGTAATGATAACAATACGATTTCTAGCATATTTTACATTACAATTCCTCGGATATGCAGTTTTATTTTTGACACAAATATGCATACTCAAGATCTTGCTTAAATTCAACATGTTGCAGCGGAAGCTTTTAGTTATCACCTGAGAATAAACATGCTTAAAACGTCAACATAAAGTTGGTGAGATATAGGTTTAATGCCGGCAGCAATATATATATATAGACCACAAGATTTCATATATAAACATTTTAATAAAAATATTCTAAGTAGTTGAGCACTTGGTAACCATACTTAACATTTAATCACGTCGCATATTCCCTTTATTATGAAATCTTACTACACCGTACCAAGTGTAGTCACGAAACGAAGTACTGTGCAACCATTGAATACTGGTCGTCCAGTCCGGTTGGGGTTGTCAGGCCCGATAGATCTATCAACAGGATTCGCGTTTACAATACCGCTGTAAATAGTAGTTACCAAGCTACAGGGAAGTATGCCAGTGGTACAACTCAACGTAGAATATATTTTCAGTTACTTGTGTCCATATCGTAAAACATAAAATACATGTATTCTCATCCCGAAATATTTAGAGTTTAAAAGTGGGACTATATACTCACTTTTGCCTTGAAGATATATATATTTTGACTTGGTCTCCGGTTGATATCACGAACCTATCCATATATAATATATCAATATATTTTCATTTTAAACAATCGTCACGTATATATACTTATAATACTTTTAATGTCTTCTTAGTCCGTAATTAGCAATTCAATTTTAATGGTTCATATTTAGGTGTTCAATAAATAAATAAAACCCCCATCGAAATAAATAAAACCCCCATCGTATTTGTATTGGTCAGGATTAATCTTGACCCATGGTACCTATATTGTCAAGAAGACGTATTGCGTACAATCATGGAATCTTATGATTAATCTTCTCGTATAGTTTATGGGTGATCCTGAAATATATAAAATTAAATTATGAGTACATATATATAAAATATCATGTTATTTTAGAAAGATGTGATTTATTTAATTTTTCTCCAATTATTTTCGTGGCTAAACTAGTTTTGGATATCCGATCTTGTTTTAGTCATAGTTTCTTCGTTACAACTCCGTTTTCGTTGGTTCAACTTGCCACTTCCTTGGATCGAGTCCTTATTTAAGAATATGAACTGTAAATACCTTAGTTTGTATTCGAAATCATAGGTCATAGGTCAAACTTTGGTGAAACTTATGAAGTTGATCATTTTCCATCATGTAAACAACCTTAAATGATTATTTTTCTAAAAATATTTATACTTTGAGTTAAATCATGAAATTTTTATGTGTTAACATATTCATAGTAAATATCAATTTTCCAGAAAATAAGCCTCCAATTCAAAGTTCAAGATGGTTTTTAATTATCCAACCCAAAACAGTCCCTGGTTGTACTCCGACGACGTAAATTCAGTTTTTAAGGTGTTCTTTGAAAAACCAAGTTTTACCTTGTTAAGTTAGCATATCCTTATGATATATTACAGGTCTTGAAGTATTTTAAAAGTTAATTTAGAATGATCTATTTAGTTTGCAAACAAGTTTGAAAACATTCAAACTATGTTCTTGTTGTTAAAATTTTATACCATAAAATAAGATAACTATATATATATGAATCGAATAAGGTTATGAACAAAGTTACTACCTCAAGTTACTTGGACAAGGTTGCTGTAAAAGAGGAGTAAAAACCTAGAACCAAAAGAGTGATGGAGTTGGATGAAAGATTGGAAGCAACTTAAGACATAAACTTGAAATGAAAGTTGTATTTTTGTAGTGTTTTTGTTTGATCTTGTTATGGTGGTGTTTAAGGTGATTCTTGAGAGGATTTTTGCTGGAGTTCTTAGAGAGACATGAGGCTAGTAAGTGTGTGAGTTTATCTAGAGAAATGATGATAGAAGTTGAACCAAAATGAGGTGAGAATACCCCCATTAAAAACGTGAATGGGGGGGGGACATGGACAAATTTCCAAGCTTTTAATCTTGTGTAATTAGTCATACTATCTTACAAAAGTAATTACCTCTACCTTAGGGCAGTAACAAGGGCTAGTTAGGTGGTGATTTGATGTGTATATACCAATAGTAAATACGTATAGAAGTTAGGTATGATACGAGTACATATACTCTAGATATACGTATAGAAATCTTGTGAAAACGGAACGAGGATTCAAATATAGTTATCTTTTGTGAATATACTTATATTGTTTTATGTATTTAAGTCCTTAAAAAGTGATTAAATACATTACATATACGATATATGTATAAACATTATAGGTTATAAGTATTTATATCAAAAAACGTTACTTAAAGTTATCGTTTTGAAAACTTAAGTTAGTAGTTTCAAAATATACTTATAACTTATTGTTATTAATACAAAATGAGATATTAAAACATCCTTAGATCATGTTAAATATGTATATATACATATATATACACAAACATATAATTATCATATGTTATATAGTTCGTGATATCATCGGTCAAACTAGACGGTCAAACGTTGTGTAAATCTCTTTTCAAAAACATAAGTCTCAACAATTTGGGTTGCTTATCATGTTGGTAAGGTTTAATTTATGTAAATATTAATCTTATAAGTATAGATCGATCGAAAAAGTCCGGGTCATTACAGTACCTACCCATTAAATAAATTTCGTCCCGAAATTTTAAAATCGTACCTATTTTGCGTCATCGGGAAACAAATGCGGGTATTTTTGTTTCATTTGATCCTCTCGCTCCCAAGTAAACTCGGGACCTCTTCGTGCATTCCAACGAACTTTAACGATCGGTATGTTGCTCTGCTTGAGCCGTTTAACTTCACGGTCCATGATCTCGATTGGTTATTCTATGAATTGTAGTTTCTCGTCAACTTGAATTTCTTCAAGAGGAATGGTGAGGTCTTCCTTTGCAAGACACTTTTTAAGGTTTGAGACGTGAAATGTATTATGTACTCCGGCGAGTTGTTGCGGTAACTCAAGTCGATAAGCTACCGGTCCGATGCGTTCGATAATTTTGAACGGGCCTACATACCTTGGGTTTAGTTTACCCCTTTTTCCAAAACGTATTACACCTTTCCAAGGTGACACTGATGTCAAAGCAGAGGGGTATAAAATACTATTAAATTTTAGCAGAAAATACTATTAAATACGATACAATTTTACACAAGATATTTATTTATTTATAGAATGGATATACTTAAACCTTGCTACAACACTTATAGGCAGTGTACCTAATCGTACAGTAGTGTAGTTTTTAGTAAGTCCGGTTCGTTCCACAGGGAAATCTTTAAACAAAGCTCAACGCTATATTAGTTTACTTTTATAAATACAAATATATATATAAGTAATATTATTATTATAAAGGGGGGTTTTTACCGTTTAATGACCGGTTTGTCGATTTTAAAACTTTAGTCGCAGTTAAAACCTAATGTAAAATATAAAATAAATACAAGACTTTAAATTAAAGCGTAAAGTAAATAACGATAATGAAATTGCGAATAATAAAAATGCGATAAAATTAAATTGCGATAATTAAAAGTACGATAATTAAAAGTGCGATTAAATAACAATAAAAGTGCGATAATTAGAAGTGCAATTAAATATAAAATAAAGGAAATAAAATATGAAATAAAAGAATTATGCTTATTTAAACTTCCGTAATCATGATGTTTGACGTGTTGATTTTAATTTTATGCCCTTGGGTTAATTGTCCTTTGTCCTGGATTATTCAATATGTCCGTCTGGTTTTTGTCCATAACAGTCCATCAGTCATAAATATAAATTGCAAGTGTCCTTGACAAATTATTATTATACCCGAAGTTAAATATTCCAACTAATTGGGGATTCGAATTGTAACAAGGTTTTAATACTTTGTTTAATGAATACACCAGGTTATCGACTGCGTGTAAACCAAGGTTTTACCACTTTGTTAACAATTACACCAATTACCCTTGAATGTAATTTCACCCCTGTTTTAATTATTCTAGTGGCTATTAATCCATTCCTGTGTCCGGTTAAATGAACGATTATTCGTACATATAAATACCCCGCCCATCGTGTCCGATCGAGTGTATATGGTAATTTATAGGGACGCCCAATTGTAAATCTTTATATTAACATTAACAAATTTTCATTTAGTTAAACAAATATAAAGCCCATTAATAGCCCATAGTCTAGTTTCCACAAGTGTCGTTCTTTTGTCCAAACCCCAATTATGGTACAAAGCCCAATTACCCAATTTTAGTAATTAGCCCAACATCATGATTACTTCGTTTTAAATAAGCATAATAATAACTTAGCTACGAGACATTAATATAAAAAGGTTGAACATAACTTACAATGATTAAAAATAGCGTAGCGTTACACGGACAGAATTTCGACTTACACCCTTATAACATTCGCTAACATACCCTTATTATTAGAATTAGAATTATAATTAAAATTAAAATATAAATTATAAATATAAATATATTTACGTATAAAGAGGAAGAGAAAAAAGATATATGAAATTTGATCAGAATTCGGTTGGCTTTATAGCCAGACTTGAAAATTGGGGCTCCGCGACTCGCGGCAAAATGCCCTTAAAACTCCGCGAGTCGCGGAGAGGTATTTACAGCTCACACCCTTGGAGTTTCTTGCTGCCGACGGTTTTTATTATATATATATAATATATATATAATTAATATAATTAATTATATATTATATTATATTTATATACATAGTTAACTTGTAATTTTTAGTCCGTTGCGTCGAGCGTTAAGAGTTGACTCTGGTCCCGGTTCCGGATTTTCGAACGTCCTCGCGTACAATTTAATATCTTGTACTTTGCGTTTTGAATCTTGTACTCTTGTGATTTCGAGACGTTTCTTATCAATAATTGGAACCTTTTTGATTGTCTTTTGTACTTTTGAGCTTTTTGGTCGTTTGCGTCTTCAATTCGTCGAATCTGTCTTTTGTCTTCACCTTTTATTATTTAAACGAATATCACTTGTAAATAGAACAATTGCAACTAAAAGCTTGTCTTTCTTGAGGAATAATGCTATGAAATATATGTTCGTTTTTAGCATTATCAAATATTCCCACACTTGAGCGTTGCTTGTCCTCAAGCAATATTGTCTTGAAATACTAGAATCACTTCTTTATTCTTCACACTTTGTACATCAGTGATTTCTATACGGCGGTATAAACAATGGTAGTAACGATATGGTTTACAGTCCCACATGACTATAAAAATTTAGATCCATTAAGGAAATTGGATCTTTATGAAAACATTTGATCTTTTGAAAATTAAATCTAGTTTTTACCCTAGATAAGTTTTCCGGAATAACCCTTTACCGGTGTTTGCAAAATATTTGTGGGTTTGGTGGGTTTCAGATTTGAAAATTTTAGCTCAAAACTTGCGGTTTTGTGTCACCCACTTGCTAACCTTGTATTTGGAAAGCAACACGTCCAGTTTACTTGTCCCGTATATTACCTTTCGGCAAACTACCGTCCGGTTGTAAAGGAAAGCGTTTGAACAAGCAACTGTTAAGGCAATGTCCCGTGACATGCTTTTGATTATGGTCTATAACGTGTCGGACGCAATTACTATCCTTGGTAGGAGCAATAGTAAAGCTCACCCTTATAATTTTTCGGTCTGGCACAAGGTCCTGTCTTTGACCATGCTATGCAACCACCGTTCTTACGGTTGACACCCGATTTAGTTCAGGTGACCTAATGAATTCCAGGTGAATTCCTAGGATTTTACGTTCAATGGTAATGAACGCATTGAAAATAGGGTTTTCAGAAAACAAATCGGTTTGTAATTTTTATCAAAATATTTTCTCGTTTAAGCTCGAGTTTAGATATCATTGAATTCCATGAGTTTGAATTCTCAATCTTTAAGGTCAATCTCTAGGATTGAGTAATATCAGTCTTAAAAGCTGATTTTTAATCTTTAAGGAGATTATCCTTTCTGGGGATCTGATTCATTAGTCTTATCCAGCTAATTTGCATGGTGCCTCCCCATTGTACGAGATAAATCCTTCTCATGGTTAGGATAAATCTGACCACTTGGCAACCCTGTTTAATGCTGAGGTCCGTGGATTTCCTGCTGATTTTAGTGATGACTTTTCTAGATTTTTCGTCAACCTACAGCTGGTCTGGACGACAACTTCATGACCTAAATCAAGAAGCGCGTTTCTTTTTCGGAAGACTTTACTTCCTTTTAATGATGGAATTGATTCATCGTGTAGATCCATCTATTCTTTTCTTTCATTGGGTAAAACAGTTTAGTTTAGTCCAAAGCAAAAGTATTTTCAGTTATTTGTTATAGATATATGTGACATATGTTTAAAATAACTTGGTAAATTTTCCCACACTTGGCTTTTTATTTTTCTTTTTATCGTCCTCTATTCCATTTTAAATGAATTTTAACATTTTAGTTTGTTTCTCAATTTATGTCCTTTCCGAGGTAACAATAATTTCGGTGTTAAAACCTAGTTTTATCGTTCATAAATATGTATAAACATGATTTGAATTCATTTAATTGAAAAATTTTTAAAAATTTTACTAGAATTGGGTAGTCAGTATATAAGACTAGGGCTGTTCTTTATTATCAGAGAGCACTAGATTCTAATACAACTACTGCTTTACTAGTATTTTTAATGGTAACCAAGTTGTTTAATATAAAAATTTTAAAATCCGAAAGAATTTAACCCCTTCCCACACTTAAGATCTTGCAATGCCCTCATTTGCAAGAAATCAGTAACAATTTAAATTATTGAGGGTGATTTGTGTGAAAATGATTAAATTTTTACCAAAGTTTCCAAATATATTGGCGTTTGTTTGCTGAATGATAAATGGTGCACATCATTTGTTCATTCCGTCTTGTTGTTATTTCACATGTATTTTGCATCTTGTCGTCAAAATTAGTTGCTTTTGCTGAACTTAATGCCAGTCTTTGAAAATGCGTTGTTTTACCCTGTTGTGTACATAAGATAAACTGCAAACATATATACATATTTTTGAAGTTTGGTATATTACCCCACATTCAAAAATTATTAAAATCTAAGAATAAAAGTTAGATAATTATAAAAATGATTACAATATTAACAAAAATATTAAATGTATCAATAATTACAAATTACAAAATAAAAAAAAAATAAAAAGTAAGTATACTAAGGATGATATTGGTACCAATAGGGGTTCCACGCATAACCATAAGTGCTATAGAATGCTTCGGCAGGGTCATACGTAGGATATGGTGGCTGCATCTCTATCGACCAAGGAGGGAAGACGGGTTTCGGTGTAGGAATATAGTTTCTACCTATATGTTGGCAATGCGCTATGATCTGGTTCTGATGAACTTGCCAATCTTCAAATGCTCTCTGTCTAGCATTTTCGTATTCTTGAGAAGCTATAAACCTATGCATTTCTTGCATCTCATTCCCCCCTCCTACATTACCTTGTTCCTGGTTTCTCTCTACCTGTGGATGTCTACCATTGTATCGTACTGCGGCGTTATTTCGCCGCTTCAAAACTTTTGCACCATGGTATACATTTAAACCTATAGTGTCGCGGGGTTCCGGCTCTTCTACTAATAATCCCCCCCGACTTATATCCACACCGAGATATTCACCAATCAAAGTAATAAAAATACCACCTCCTATTATGCTATGTGGACGCATCCCCCGAACCATAGCTGATAAATAATAACCCACACAATATGGTATACTTACAGCGCTGTGTGGGTCTCGAATACACATATGGTAAAACAAATCTTGTTCATTTACCTTTTCTTTGTTTTTACCCCTTTGTGTAATCGAATTAGCTAAAAACCTATGTATTACTCTTAATTCGGCTCTATCTATATCCAAATAAGAGTAGTTTCCCCCTTTGAAACGGTGATGGCTTGTCATTTGACTCCACACACCGTGTGTATCAAAATTCTCATCTATCTTTCTACCGTTTAGTATCAATCCTCTACAATCGGCAGATGCTAACTCCTCAGGCGTATATATACGTAAAGCCTGAGCCATGTCCAGTAAAGACATGTGGCGCATCGAACCGCCTAACAAAAATCTAATAAAAGAACGATCGGTTAAACTAGCTACCCGATCATTCAACTCTATATACTACATAACAACTCTTCACACCATACTTTATATACAGGTCTGCGTATGGTGAATAAACATATCCAGTCATTAAAAGAAGAATTACCATACCTCTGTACCAGTAATTCCCTAATTGGCCCGGCCAATTCTACAGCTTCTAAGGGTCCCCATTCTATGACCCTCGGTACCTCAACAACCTTGGAATGAAGAGTATGCAAACCCCGTTGATATTTTGGATAATCTATCCAAAGTCTGTCAAATCTCAGGTTCGGGTGCAACTGTTCCAAGTGCATATCTGAAAAGGTCATGACTGGATGAGGTACATCCTGCTTGTAGTAGTTATCTACCTCCTGTTGTTCCAAGTTCTCAGCAGGAGCATGGCGGGCTTGGGATGAAGATTCACCCCTTTCATTCTGCAAAACACATCAAACACAAATTTTGTGCATCCAAATATGCATTAGTGTCAGCAAAATCATCAATCAAAATAATTACAATTACATTATCAATTTATATCAAACTTAAGCTTATTTTCACATTTTTATCAAATCTACACTTTTTCAAATAAGCATATACGAAAATTTTCGCCAAGTTCATAAGCATTCAACTCAAATAACATGTCAAAATAATCATTACTAGCAAATAAACAAGTCTCAAATGGCATTATCTTTCAAAAATCAAGTTCATGAATTTTGGACTTGAAAAAGTCCACTTTAATTCTCAAAATCATGTTTAGGCTCAAAGTTTGGATCATTTAACTACCTAGACATGTTACACTACTCAATTTAGCAACAATTCATGACAAAAATCGGCCATAACCTGTTTATATCAAAAAGCCCCAAATTGCTCAAGAACACAAACCCTAGATTATTCAAAATTTGAAGTTTAAGGCTTCTAATCATGTTAAACAGCATCAATCTAGGTTATACAAGCATAATACATAAACAATTTAAGTCTAATTACACTAAAAAGCATCAAAATCAAATTGGGGAAAAAATAGCTCAAGAACACTAAAATTCGAATTAAATGGTGTTTAGGTGTAGAAATTTACCGTTTTTCTTGAGTAGTTCTTAGATATCATCCTTCTCAACATGATTTTAGCAAAAAAATTGGTGATTAACGGTTAAAAATTGAGATTTTTGGGGTTGATTTTCGGGTTTTTTCGCAGTTATTTTCGGGTTGTTTTTGTGTTGTGGGAGTGAACTGATCGTTTCAGCTGTTTTATTTTTTTTTCTGTAATTTGGTCCCTCCGCGAGTCGCGGAGTTTACCCTTTTTTTTTTTTTTTTTTTTTTTTATAATCTTTAACTTTATAAAACAATTAAGAAATTAATTTTAAAATTTTGATTCCCTTGTTATTTAGGACGAGGTCGTTTCGGATCGATGTCCTAGTCCGTCCCTCGACAAAATTTTAAAATTTGTCTTTTTGTAGCGATTGTTTTAAAAGCTAAGATTTTTGGGTTTTTTTTTAATGTTTTTGGCATACTTTAAATCAATAAGATTAAAAATATTGATAATAAAAGTTCTCGTCCCTCCCTCGGGTAAAGCAATTTCGGTTCAAAGACCTAGTCTTCAACTTACGACGAATTTTAAAAATCATATTTTTAACTTAATGAGATAAAGTAAATTTTTGTTTTTAAATTCACACAACATAAATATAAAATTCAAAATTAATATTAAAAATTCACACCAAGCTCAAAATTTAAAATGCATAAAATTAAAAATTAATATTTTAAAAATTCACACCAAACTTAATTTAAAAATTTATAAATTCATACCAAACTTAATTTAAAAATTTATAAATTCATACCAAACTTATATTAATTTTTCAAATATTTACAATTTTAAAAATATTGTTTTACAAAGTTTACAATATTAATTTAAGATTTAAATATTAATTTTAAAAACATGGTAAAAATAAATTTAAAAATCTTTTTGTCTTTTTATCCCACTTTTATCAATCAAATATTATCAAAAATATGCGCCCCTCTTTTCGGTAAAGTAATTTCGGTTCCAAGACCTAATTTAACTCATGACGAATTTTTGAAATATTTTGGGTTGATTGATTAAAGATATTTATACCTTAAGAATAAACGTTAAATTTCGCAGTGATGTAATAAATTTTTGAACGATATCAATAATTTCGGTCGCCAAACCTAATTTTATTTAATACCAATTTAATACTTTTTAGCGAACAAATTAGCGTTTATTATCAAAAGGTTAAAAATAAAAATAAAAATAAAAACTGTACAGACATACCTGTGAAATAGATTTCTTAGTTATATGATCTATTATATTCATAAGATAGTCGGTTTAATTGATTTTCCATGGCTGCATAGGCATAACCTCGAGCATTCATTGTCTTTTCTTCTAAACATATGAACGGTCCGTCTCTGCATAAAGTAACAAATTCGGTATTTGAATAGGTTTGATTATTTGAACATTTACCTCCATGTGACCATTTTCCGCATTTGTGACATCGTTCTAGGTGTCGTGCTCTTCTTTTCGCTGCGGATTTTGATTTTCCTTTACCAAATTGTAACTTATTATCTTTGCATCTGGATCCTTTTCTAACTCCGTCCATTCTTTCTCTGATTACTGATACTAATTCACTCGGTAGTATGTCATTATTTCTTTTAGTGATCAAAGCGTGTAGCATTAGACCATGGTTTAGTTCACAGGCAGTCTTCATTTCGTAAAAACCTAAAAAAAATAAAAATTCAGAATGGGGGGAGAAGACTAGTTCTTTAGGGTCTGCTAGGGAAAGACCATACGTGTTCCATTTTCGAGAACTACACGAAAACAGACAATCTAATTCTAACAGAAATACATATTATCCTTTAAAGACTTGATTCTCCCCACACTTAGTTAGCTGTGGTATTGAAATTGTGATTAACTTCGTTGTCGACTTCCATCGGACCATGTATGTAATGTTTAACTCTGTGACCATTAACTTTAAATTCAATCCCATTTGAATTTATTAATTCTATCGTTCCGTATGGGAAAACTCTTTTTACTATGAATGGTCCAGACCATCTTGATTTCAATTTTCCAGGAAATAGCTTGAATCGTGAATTGAAAAGAAGAACTCTGTCTCCTTCTTTAAATTCTTTTGAACTTCTGATTCTTTTATCATGCCATTTCTTCGTTCTTTCTTTATAGATTAACGAATTTTCGTATGCTTCATGTCTTAATTCTTCTAATTCGTTTAGTTGACTTAATCGTAGACGTCCGGCTTCATGTAAATCAAGATTACATGTCTTCAAAGCCCAAAATGCTTTGTGTTCAATTTCTACTGGAAGATGACATGCTTTTCCATAAACAAGTCTAAAAGGTGTGGTTCCAATTGGAGTTTTGTAGGCTGTTCTAAAAGCCCAGAGTGCATCCTCCAATTTAATGGACCATTCCTTCGGATTTGATCCTACGGTTTTCTCTAGAATACGTTTTAAAGCTCGGTTTGTATTTTCAACTTGTCCACTTGTTTGTGGATGATATGCGGTGGAGATTTTATGAGTTACTCCATATCTTTTAAGAACTTTCTCAAGTTGATTATTACAGAAATGAGTACCCCGATCACTTATTAAAGCTTTCGGTGTTCCAAACCTTGCAAAAAGACGTTTTAAAAAGTTGACTACAACTCGTGCATCGTTAGTTGGGAGAGCTTATGCTTCCGCCCATTTAGATACATAATCAATGGCTACGAGTATATATAGATTATTATGAGATTTTGGAAATGGACCCATAAAGTCAATACCCCAAATGTCAAATACTTCACATACTTGGATGACATTTTGTGGCATTTCATCACGTTGACTTATTTTTCTGGCCCTTTGACATGCATCACAGGATTTGCAAAGAAGGTGTGCGTCTTTGTAAATTGTAGGCCAATAGAATCCAGCTTCATAAACTTTTCTTGCTGTTAGTTGAGGCCCATAATGCCCTCCTGTTGGTCCTGTGTGACAATGGTTTAAAATTTTACTAGCTTCATCTCCAAATACGCATCGGCGTATTATCCCATCGGGACAACTTTTAAACAGATGTGGATCTTCCCAGAAATAGTGTTTTATATCACTGAAGAATTTCTTTCGTCTTTGGTACGATAATCCTTTTTCAAGGAATCCACAAACTAAGTAGTTTGCATAGTCTGCAAACCATGGGATTTCTTTATAATCTATCTTCAATAGATATTCATCAGGAAAGTTGTCTTGTATGGCCGATTCATTCAGAACTTCTAATTCGGGATTTTCAAGACGAGAAAGATGATCAGCGGCGAGATTTTCTGCTCCTTTTTTATCTCGGATTTCAATATCAAACTCTTGTAAGAGTAAGATCCAACGGATTAATCTTGGTTTAGCATCTTGTTTTGAAAATAGGTATCTAAGAGCAGAATGGTCGGTATAGACCACCGTTTTTGCTAGAACGAGATATGATCGAAATTTGTCAAAAGCAAAGACAATAGCAAGGAGTTCTTTTTCAGTAGTTGTATAGTTCGTTTGTGCTCCTTGTAATGTCTTGCTAGCATAATATATAGGTTGAAATCGTTTTTCAATCCTTTGTCCTAAAACGGCTCCCATTGCAAAATCACTTGCATCGCACATTAGTTCAAATGGTAGATTCCAATTTGGTGTTATCATGATCGGTGCATTAGTGAGTTTTTCTTTAAGAATATTAAAAGATTTGATACATTCATCTGAAAAGATGAATGGCGCATCCTTTTCTAGGAGTTTATTCATAGGAGTGGCAATTTTAGAAAAATCTTTTATGAAACGTCGGTAAAAACCGGCATGCCCTAGAAAACTCCTAACTCCTCTAACATTTGTGGGATGTGGAAGTTTAGCAATTACGTCTACTTTAGCTCTATCCACTTCAATTCCTTCTTTTGAAATTTTATGTCCAAGAACGATGCCTTCTTTAACCATGAAATGGCATTTCTCCCAATTAAGTACTAGATTTGATTTTTCGCATCTAATTAGCATTCGTTCCAGATTAACTAGACATGATTTAAATGTATCACCGAAGACTGAAAAGTCATCCATGAATACTTCCATGCATTCTTCTATCATGTCGTGAAAAATTGCCATCATGCACCTTTGAAAGGTTGCAGGGGCGTTACAAAGTCCAAATGGCATGCGTTTGTAAGCAAAAGTACCATAAGGGCACGTGAATGTGGTTTTCTCTTGGTCCGCGGGTGCTATTGGAATTTGAAAATATCCGGAAAATCCATCTAGAAAACAATAGTAACTATTTCCGGCTAATCTTTCCAACATTTGATCTATGAAAGGTAAGGGAAAGTGATCTTTTCTGGTGGCGTCATTTAATTTTCTATAATCAATACATACACGCCATCCTGTTACAGTCCTAGTAGGAATAAGCTCATTTTTCTCATTTGTAATGACAGTCATGCCACCCTTCTTAGGCACGCATTGAACTGGGCTTACCCATGGACTATCAGAAATTGGGTAAATTAAACCTGCATCTAGCAATTTAATAATCTCTTTCTATCAACTGAAAAGGTAACACTCTCATCCTCTATACTTAGGGTCAGTTTCTTACCGAACACGTCTATCATTGCTTTAGCCGTGTTTAAGAATGGTCTTCCTAATATTAGAGGAACTTGAGAATCTTCTTCCATGTCCAAAACAACAAAATCTACTGGAAATACTAAAGTACCAACTTTAACTAGCATGTTCTCCATTATCCCTCTAGGATATTTTATTGATCTATCGGCTAGTTGTATGCTTATTCTGGTTGGTTTTAATTCTCCGAGGTCTAGCTTAGCGTATAGTGAATACGGCATTAGATTTATACTAGCACCTAAGTCTGCCAATGCTTCTATTGAACTAAGACTACCCAGAAAACATGGAATTGTGAAACTTCCTGGATCAGATAGTTTTTCTGGTATCTTATTCAACAGCACTGCTGAACAATTAGCATTCATAGTAACAGCCGAAAGTTCTTCCATTTTCTTTCTATTTGTGATCAGATCTTTCAAGAATTTAGCATATCTAGGCATTCCTGAAATCACATCAATGAAAGGAAGATTTACATTTATCTGTTTAAACATATCCAAAAATTTGGATTGCTCGGCTTCAAGTTTTTCTTTCTTCATTTTACTCGGGTAAGGAAGTGGTGGTTGGTATGGTTTAACATAAGGTTTATCCTTAACTGCGTTATCTTCATTAACCTTTTCAACTACCGGTTCTTTTTCCTTATCTTGATCAGGTTGTGGTTCTTGTGGAGTAGGAATAGTTTCATCAGAAGTTACAGGTATTTCAGGTGGTTTAAGTGTTGTACCACTTCTTGTGGTAATAGCTTTAGCTGTTTCATTCCGGGGGTTAGCATTTGTATCGCTTGGTAGACTTCCCGGTTTTCTTTCACCTATTAACCTTGCTAGGTTACTCACTTCTTGTTCCAGATTTTGAATAGAAGCTTGTTGATTTCTAAATGCTTGAGCATTTTGTTCATTTGTTTGTTTTTGAGATGTGAAAAACTGCGTTTGAGTTTCAACTAGCTTCGTCATCATATCTTCTAAATTTGGCTTTTTATCATCGGTTTGTTGTGGTGGTTTGTTTTGAAAATTCGGTCTTTGCTGATTGTAAGTATTATTGGATACTTGTTGATTGCTAGGACCTTGTTGGTTGTTGTATGGAATATTTCGGTTATAATTCTGGTTTTGATTGTAAATCGGTCTTGGCGGTTGATAATTATTCTGATAATTATTTCCAGGCCTTTGGTTTATGTATGAAATATTCTCTCTTTGTTCCATTGTTAATTCAATACTGAGACAATCTTTTGTCAAATGTGGTCCTCCACACTGCTCACAACTAATTCGTATTGAGTGAATATCCTTAGTCATCTTTTCCATTCGTCTCTCGAAAGCATCTATCTTTGCGGAAATGGAATCTAAGTCATGGCTAGAATCGGCTCTAGCTGCTTTAGATGATCTAATGATATCTTTTTCTTGGTGCCACTCATGTGAGTGGGAAGCAGTGTTATCAATAATTTTGTAAGCATCAGTTTCGGTTTTCTTCATAATAGAACCACCAGCTGCTATATCTATATCTTTCCTTGTAGTGATGTCGCATCCTTGGTAGAATATTTGTACTATTTGGCAGGTGTCTAAACCATGTTGCGGACATCCTCTTAACAACTTTCCATATCTTGTCCACGCCTCATATAGAGTTTCATTTGGCTTCTGTGTGAACGTAACAATTTCTGCTTGAAGTCTTACGGCTTTAGATGCAGGAAAGAATTGTTTAAGAAATTTGTCAATTAAAACGTCCCATGTATCAATCGCCCCTTCAGGTAATGATTCCAACCAATCTTTGGCTTCTCCCTTTAAAGTCCAGGGAAATAACATGAGATATATCTGTTCATCCTCCACTTCTCGTATTTTAAATAGTGTGCAGATCCTATTAAAGGTACGTAGATGTTCATTTGGATCTTCCTTCGGCGCACCACTAAATTGGCATTGATTAGTCACCATGTGTAGAATTTGTCCTTTGATTTCATAATCTGGCGCATTAATGTCTGGATGAGTAATTGCGTGACCTTGGCCAGTGCGTTTAGCTCTCATTCGGTCTTCCATACTTAAAGGTTCCAGATTCTCCATAATTGAATTTGTTGAATCGGTATCACTAGATGATTCTGATTTAATAGTTCGTTCCTCAACAATCTCTGTTTGAATGATTGGTGGTTCCGGAGGAAAGTTTAATGGTTCAGGATCTATGAACCGTTCCTGAATATTTTCTGGATTCTCAATTGTGAGGTTGGGTTCAAAAAATGGATTATCGGAAATTTGAACTGAAGTACTTGGTCTACTGGATGACGATTCTAAAGAAAAATCAACGGCGGTTATATTTGTTAAACGATGTCTTGATCGAGTTACAGGTGGTGAACGTACAAAAGGTGATGAACGTCTTGCTCGGTGCATTCACTGAATATCCTATTAGTTTTTTAAAAAAAAGAAAGAAAAATTATAATAAGTTATCCAATCAATAGACTTTTCTGATTTTGCCCACGTTTCGAATAGCCAAAAGATGCAGCAGAGGGGCAGGATTCGTTTGGTCTCAATATAATTGAGGACTGTTTGGCTCCAATAACCCGGTCCACGTACAAATCCAACTATTACTACGAACCAGAAAATTTTGATGTCTATTAATTTAACCACTTAAAATAAATTTTCGTAATTTTAAGAAATTTAGATAAGAAGTAGAAAAAATTCTAAGTCCTAAAAACTAGAATGGCGAGAAATAAGAAAGAAAAAGAGTTCGTCGCAAAAGGTCGAAAAAGAAAAAATGGTTGAAAAATAAAAGGTGACGGAAAAATAAAAGAAACTTAAAAATACTTAAAAATACTTAACTAACCTAACCTTATTACTACAACTAACTTAAAATTATAATCGCAAATTGAAATTACTAATTGGAATGATAATTGATACATAGTAAACGGTCTAAAAATATTAAAGTTTACAGGAAAAACTAAATCCCAAATGGAAATAACTTAAAAAGAAACTAAAACTTAAAAAGGCGTCGCAAAATTCTAAAGCACCTAAATCTTAGTCTAAAGAAAAAGCACTTAAGGAATTCTACGGCAAAGCCTAAAAATCTAGGAGTAAAAATAACTATAGCAAAAATTTAAGTTTAAAATTAAATATGAGCTAAAAAATTACAAATATTACGCTACAACGATTAAAAAGGGACAAAATATAAAAATATACAAAAAGTTGTAAAAAGTACAATTTTTATAAAAATATTATTTTTATATTATTATTTAATAAAGCTACACATTTTACAATTTTATTAAAACTAATTTAACTAAAATACATAAATAAAAAGTATAAGTAAAATTAAAACTAATAATAATAATAATTATAATTAGGTTAAATAATAATAATAATTAAAAATAACCCGTAATCAATGCTTGATTAGGGTTTTGTCCGTGTGTCAGAAGCCCTCCGCGAGTCGCGGCAAAGAGAGAAGAAAACCCCGCGAGTCGCGGGGATCCAGAATTCAGTTGACAGGTTTTACTTTTTACGCGTTTTTCTTTATTTTTTTTTTTTTATTTTATGTTTTCTGTTTTTTATTATATAAATAAAAGATTTTAAAATAAACTTATATTTTTATAAACTAAAATAGAAATAAAGAAACTTATAAAACTTAAATATTTAACAAAATCTTAAAAATACTAATATTTTTGTTTTTCTTTTTATATTTTTCGAATATTTAAAACGTATTTCTACAAAAGCGAATTTTTAATAAAAGTAACTAAAAAATCTTTTTTTTTTTTATATTAGCGTTGCGCTTCCGGTGTTTAAGAGTTGGATCCCCGGCAGCGGCGCCAAAAATACTTGATGTCAAAGCAGAGGGGTATAAAATACTATTAAATTTTAGCAGAAAATACTATTAAATACGATACAATTTTACACAAGATATTTATTTATTTATAGAATGGATATACTTAAACCTTGCTACAACACTTATAGGCAGTGTACCTAATCGTACAGTAGTGTAGTTTTTAGTAAGTCCGGTTCGTTCCACAGGGAAATCTTTAAACAAAGCTCAACGCTATATTAGTTTACTTTTATAAATACAAATATATATATAAGTAATATTATTATTATAAAGGGGGGTTTTTACCGTTTAATGACCGGTTTGTCGATTTTAAAACTTTAGTCGCAGTTAAAACCTAATGTAAAATATAAAATAAATACAAGACTTTAAATTAAAGCGTAAAGTAAATAACGATAATGAAATTGCGAATAATAAAAATGCGATAAAATTAAATTGCGATAATTAAAAGTACGATAATTAAAAGTGCGATTAAATAACAATAAAAGTGCGATAATTAGAAGTGCAATTAAATATAAAATAAAGGAAATAAAATATGAAATAAAAGAATTATGCTTATTTAAACTTCCGTAATCATGATGTTTGACGTGTTGATTTTAATTTTATGCCCTTGGGTTAATTGTCCTTTGTCCTGGATTATTCAATATGTCCGTCTGGTTTTTGTCCATAACAGTCCATCAGTCATAAATATAAATTGCAAGTGTCCTTGACAAATTATTATTATACCCGAAGTTAAATATTCCAACTAATTGGGGATTCGAATTGTAACAAGGTTTTAATACTTTGTTTAATGAATACACCAGGTTATCGACTGCGTGTAAACCAAGGTTTTACCACTTTGTTAACAATTACACCAATTACCCTTGAATGTAATTTCACCCCTGTTTTAATTATTCTAGTGGCTATTAATCCATTCCCGTGTCCGGTTAAATGAACGATTATTCGTACATATAAATACCCCGCCCATCGTGTCCGATCGAGTGTATATGGTAATTTATAGGGACGCCCAATTGTAAATCTTTATATTAACATTAACAAATTTTCATTTAGTTAAACAAATATAAAGCCCATTAATAGCCCATAGTCTAGTTTCCACAAGTGTCGTTCTTTTGTCCAAACCTCAATTATGGTACAAAGCCCAATTACCCAATTTTAGTAATTAGCCCAACATCATGATTACTTCGTTTTAAATAAGCATAATAATAACTTAGCTACGAGACATTAATATAAAAAGGTTGAACATAACTTACAATGATTAAAAATAGCGTAGCGTTACACGGACAGAATTTCGACTTACACCCTTATAACATTCGCTAACATACCCTTATTATTAGAATTATAATTAAAATTAAAATATAAATTATAAATATAAATATATTTACGTATGAAGAGGAAGAGAAAAAAGATATATGAAATTTGATCAGAATTCGGTTGGCTTTATAGCCAGACTTGAAAATTGGGGCTCCGCGACTCGCGGCAAAATGCCCTTAAAACTCCGCGAGTCGCGGAGAGGTATTTACAGCTCACACCCTTGGAGTTTCTTGCTGCCGATGGTTTTTATTATATATATATAATATATATATAATTAATATAATTAATTATATATTATATTATATTTATATACATAGTTAACTTGTAATTTTTAGTCCGTTGCGTCGAGCGTTAAGAGTTGACTATGGTCCCGGTTCCGGATTTTCGAACGTCCTCGCGTACAATTTAATATCTTGTACTTTGCGTTTTGAATCTTGTACTCTTGTGATTTCGAGACGTTTCTTATCAATAATTGGAACCTTTTTGATTGTCTTTTGTACTTTTGAGCTTTTTGGTCGTTTGCGTCTTCAATTCGTCGAATCTGTCTTTTGTCTTCACCTTTTATTATTTAAACGAATATCACTTGTAAATAGAACAATTGCAACTAAAAGCTTGTCTTTCTTGAGGAATAATGCTATGAAATATATGTTCGTTTTTAGCATTATCAGACACCTTTAACATAACCATGTCACCGATCTGAAACTCTAATGGTTTCCTTCGGACATTGGCGTAGCTCTTTTGGCGACTACGGGCTGTTTTCAATTTCTCCTTGATTTGCACTATCTTCTCAGTAGTTTCATGGATGATCTCGGGTCCAGTTAATTGTCGATCTCCTACTTCATTCCAACAGATAGGGGATCTACACTTCCTTCCATACAGTGCTTCGAATGGTGCAGCTTTAATGCTCGCATGATAACTATTATTATACGAGAATTCTGCTAATGGTAAATATTTATCCCATCCGTTTCCAAAATCGATCACACATGCCCTAAGCATGTCTTCAAGAGTCTGAATTGTTCTTTCACTCTGCCCGTCAGTTTGCGGATGATATGCGGTACTCATATCCAAACGAGTTCCTAGTGCCTCCTGTAGTGATTGCCAGAACTTTGAGGTAAATCTACTATCACGATCAGATATAATGGAAATAGGTATTCCATGCCTTGAAACTATTTCCTTTATATATAATCGTAATAATTTCTCCATTCTATCCGTTTCCTTTATAGGCAAGAAATGTGCAGATTTGGTAAGACGATCAACAATTACCCAAATGGTGTCGTATCCCCAGGCAGTCTTTGGTAACTTCGTGATGAAATCCATGGTAATACCATCCCATTTCCATTCTGGGATTTCTGGTTGTTGAAGTAACCCTGACGGCTTTTGGTGTTCTGCTTTGACTTTGGAACAAGTTAAACATTCCCCAACATATGTTGCAACGTCTGTCTTCAAATTAGGCCACCAATAATGCGTCTTAAGATCTTGATACATCTTTCCAACTCCAGGATGTATCGAGTATCTTGTCTTATGTGCCTCATTCAATATTAACTTCCTTAATCCACCCAACTTTGGTACCCAAATACGGTTTGCAAAATATCGAATTCCATCTTCCCGCATAATGAGTTGTTTCCCATACTTCTTCATTATTTCATTTCCTATGTTTTCTTTAGTAAGAGCTTCTCGTTGAGCCTCTTTGATTTGTGAGTTGAGATTCATGCGAATTTTTATGTTCATTGCTCGTACTCGAATTGGTTCTCGTTCCTTTCTGCTTAAAGCGTCGGCCACTACATTCGCTTTCCCGGGATGATAGCGAATCTCACAATCGTAGTCGTTTATCAGCTCGACCCACCTACGTTGCCTCATGTTCAGCTGTTTCTGATCGAAAATATGTTGAAGACTTTTATGATCAGTAAACACAGTGCATCTAACCCCATATAAGTAGTGTCTCCATATCTTCAACGCAAACACGACTGCTCCCAGTTCTAGATCATGCGTCGTATAATTCCGCTCGTGAATCTTCAATTGTCGGGATGCGTATGCAATAACTTTCTTTCGTTGCATAAGAACACAACCAAAACCTTGTCGCGAAGCGTCACAATATATTTCAAAATCATCGTTCCCTTCAGGTAATGATAAAATAGGCGCCGTAGTTAACTTCTTCTTCAGTAATTGAAATGCGTTCTCCTGTTCCGAGGTCCATTCGTATTTCTTCCCTTTTTGCGTTAATGCTGTCAACGGCTTAGCTATTCGGGAAAAATCTTGAATAAACCTTCTATAATAACCGGCTAAACCCAAAAATTGGCGTATCTGCATTGGTGTTTTAGGAGTCTCCCATTTTTCAATGGCCTCAATTTTAGCTGGATCAACCAGAATTCCTTTGCTACTAACAATGTGACCAAGAAATTGCACTTCTTTCAACCAGAAAGCACACTTAGAAAATTTAGCGTATAGCTGTTCTTTTCTCAACAACTCTAATATTAACCTTAAATGCTGCTCATGCTCTTGCTCACTCTTGGAATAGATAAGAATGTCATCAATGAAAACAATAACAAACTTATCTAAATATGGACTACAAACTCGATTCATGAGGTCCATGAATACAGCTGGCGCATTCGTCAATCCAAACGGCATGACCAAAAATTCATAATGACCGTAACGTGTCCGAAAAGCAGTTTTCGGTATATCTTCTTCTTTGACGCGTAATTGATGATAGCCAGATCTTAGGTCGATTTTCGAATAAACACATGACCCTTGCAGTTGATCAAATAAGTCATCAATTCTCGGTAGTGGATACCGATTCTTGATAGTTAACTTATTTAATTCACGATAATCTATACACATCCTAAAAGATCCATCTTTCTTCTTAACAAACAAAATTGGAGCTCCCCACGGTGAAGTGCTTGGTCGTATGAATCCACGGTCCAGTAATTCTTTTAACTGACTTTGAAGTTCTTTTAACTCGGACGGTGCAAGTCTATATGGAGCACGAGCCACTGGTGCAGCTCCTGGTACTAAATCTATTTGAAATTCTACAGATCTAAATGGAGGTAATCCCGGCAACTCTTCTGGAAAAACTTCAGGAAAATCTCTTGCCACAGGCACGTCATTGATGCACTTCTCTTTTTCTTTCTTTTCGACTTTATTAACATGTGCTAGAATAGCATAACATCCCTTTTCTAAACACTTCTTGGCTTTCAAATAGCTAATAAGTTTTAGCTTTGAATTACCCTTCTCTCCATAAATCATCACCGGCATTTTATCCTTACCAGGAATGCGAATTGCCTTCTTGGCACACACAACTTCAGCTCCTACTTTGGACATCCAGTCCATGCCGACTATTACATCAAAACTTCCTAATTCTACGGGTATTAAGTCAATTTTAAACGTTTCTCCGGCTAAATTTATTTTACAATCACGACATTTTTTATCGGCTTTAATTAGTTTACCATTAGCTAACTCAATCATGTACTTAGCATCTAGAGGTAATGATGAACAATTCAATTTAGTGTAAAAATTTCTACACACGTAACTTCTATCAGTACCAGTATCAAATATAATAGATACTGATAAGTTATTAATGGTAAATGTACCCGTAACAAGCTCCGGGTCTTCACATGCCTCTCTAGCATTAATAATAAATGCTCTCCCACGTGCAGGTCCGATATTCTTCTCTGGATTCGGGCACTGGCTCTTATAGTGACCTTGTTTTCCACACCCAAAACAAGTAACGGTAGCCAAAGCAGTTCTATTTGCATTGGTGGCAGGAGTCTTGGTACCATTTGTATTTGTAACGAGAGCCCTACAATCTTCAGCAAGATGACCCTTTCGATTACATTTGTTGCAAACCATATTACAGTAACCAAAGTGATGTTTGTGGCATCGGTTGCATAAAGGATTTTGTCCTTTGTAACCAAAGCTTGAACCACTACCCACACCTTGCGTGGTTTCTTGTTTCTTAAAAGATTGTTGTTGGTTACCTCGACCATAATTTCCATTCCACTTTCTTTTGTTACCTGATTCCTTCATATCAGTATTGGATACTTTCTTATCCATGATGACCTGATCCATTAGCTCGTTTGCCATGGTTATAGCTTCATGAATTGTCTTAGGTTTCGATGCTGTAACATTTGCCTTGACCTTTTTGGGCAAACCATCTTTGTACATTTCAATCTTCCGTTCTTCGGTTGGAACCAATTCAGGACATAGCAAAACTAATTCCATGAATCGCTGATTGTAGTTGGTGATTTCAGTACCAACAACCTTCAGGCTTCGTAATTCATCTTCCAACTTCCTAACCTCGTTCCTTGGACAATACTCGTTGATTAACATTATTTTGAATTCTTCCCATGGAGTATCATAAGCTACATCTCCTCCTACAGCCTTCACATAATTTTTCCACCACGTGAGTGCACTATCTTGTAAAGTACACGATGCATACTTGGTCATGTCCTTTTCAACACAACCACTGATTTTAAACACAGTCTCCATCTTTTCTATCCACCGGGTTAAACCGATCGGTCCTTCTGTTCCACTGAATGATGAGGGCTTGCAAGCTTGAAAAGTTTTGTAGGTGCATCCTACACGAGGATTTAGGTTAACTGCAGCAGCTCTTGCAGCCTCGACCCATAACATTCTGTCGTTCACTCGCTGGTTGATGAATTCCTCGACTTCTTGTTCCGTCATTCGATTCAATCGCGCCATATTCTTCTATAAGAATGAAAAGAAAATAATTATTCACATGGAATATTATAGATGTAGTGTATATTTACAGTACATTATAGCTTATTAATAATATGAACCAGGTATTATTATAAAAGCCTTTTCTTCTTATTAGCGTTTTATAATTATATCTAGGGTAGTACCTACCCGTTAATGTCCATACTTAATAGCTTAGTACAGAACTAATTACTACCATCTAAATAATACTTAACCATGGAAAATTATTGCATTTCATACTTCACTATTTTACATATGCTTATCTTACATCGAACATTAAGCAAACCACACTAATAATATTATACAAAACATTATATGATCCCATGGTTTAATACGGCAGCGCATCGTTTGGTCTATTTTCTAGGACGTTTAGGTTCAAAGAATCGCTTAACGCTTATCCTGGCTGTCTGCCTATATTTTGGTTGTGGGGCTGAAGAACTGGATGCCGGGATAGAACGAATAGGAATAACGGAAATAGGGGTGGTAGTGTCTAGTGGAGTTGGTGCCACATCATCCTCACTAAACTCGGGATTTGAATTTTCTAATTCATTAGCCTTTCGTTTCTTTCCTAGTTCGAACTTGTCTTTTGTAATTTCCTGTATTTCTTCCTCGGGTTCACTTTCCTCCTCGGGTTCACTTTCCTCCTCGGGTTCACTTTCCTCCTCGGGTTCACTTTCCGGGTTCTCTGTAGTCGGTTCATCCGGAATTTGTGAGTCTTCCCCAAAGATATTATTTTCGTCATCGGATAGGTTAATGACTGGAACACCATCTGAAGATTCTGGTTCGGAGTCGCTGAATGTGATAACAAGTTTTGAGCCCGACATCTATCACACAACAACTAACCCATTAGTACTACATAATATTTACATATAAATTTTAACCAACAATGATAAGCAATGGTTTTTAAATCAGACCCGGTCAAAGTCCAGACTTACTAATGTATCCTAACGACTTATCAGTTAGACACACTAATGCAAACCTGGTTCGCTAAGACCACCGCTCTGATACCACATGTCATAACCCGTCCTTAACCATAAGAATGAGTTAGATAACGTATGATTTCATTGCGAGGTATTGACCTCTATATGCGACATTTTTAAAAGAACAACTGCATTTATTTTACATTACAAACCATAACTCTTATTTTAATACAAGCTTTAGACAATAAAAAGATGATTATCGTTTAGCGATAATCTTAGACTTACAAACTTTACATGTGATGATAACAATACGATTTCTAGCATATTTTACATTACAATTCCTCGGATATGCAGTTTTATTTTTGACACAAATATGCATACTCAAGATCTTGCTTAAATTCAACATGTTGCAGCGGAAGCTTTTAGTTATCACCTGAGAATAAACATGCTTAAAACGTCAACATAAAGTTGGTGAGATATAGGTTTAATGCCGGCAGCAATATATATATATATATAGACCACAAGATTTCATATATAAACATTTTAATAAAAATATTCTAAGTAGTTGAGCACTTGGTAACCATACTTAACATTTAATCACGTCGCATATTCCCTTTATTATGAAATCTTACTACACCGTACCAAGTGTAGTCACGAAACGAAGTACTGTGCAACCGTTGAATACTGGTCGTCCAGTCCGGTTGGGGTTGTCAGGCCCGATAGATCTATCAACAGGATTCGCGTTTACAATACCGCTGTAAATAGTAGTTACCAAGCTACAGGGAAGTATGCCAGTGGTACAACTCAACGTAGAATATATTTTCAGTTACTTGTGTCCATATCGTAAAACATAAAATACATGTATTCTCATCCCGAAATATTTAGAGTTTAAAAGTGGGACTATATACTCACTTTTGCCTTGAAGATATATATATTTTGACTTGGTCTCCGGTTGATATCACGAACCTATCCATATATAATATATCAATATATTTTCATTTTAAACAATCGTCACGTATATATACTTATAATACTTTTAATGTCTTCTTAGTCTGTAGTTAGCAATTCAATTTTAATGGTTCATATTTAGGTGTTCAATAAATAAATAAAACCCCCCATCGAAATAAATAAAACCCCCATCGTATTTGTATTGGTCGGGATTAATCTTGACCCATGGTACCTATATTGTCAAGAAGACGTATTGCGTACAATCATGGAATCTTATGATTAATCTTCTCGTATAGTTTATGGGTGATCCTGAAATATATAAAATTAAATTATGAGTACATATATATAAAATATCATGTTATTTTAGAAAGATGTGATTTATTTAATTTTTCTCCAATTATTTTCGTGGCTAAACTAGTTTTGGATATCCGATCTTGTTTTAGTCATAGTTTCTTCGTTACAACTCCGTTTTCGTTGGTTCAACTTGCCACTTCCTTGGATCGAGTCCTTATTTAAGAATATGAACTGTAAATACCTTAGTTTGTATTCGAAATCATAGGTCAAAGGTCAAACTTTCGTGAAACTTATGAAGTTGATCATTTTCCATCATGTAAACAACCTTAAATGATTATTTTTCTAAAAATATTTATACTTTGAGTTAAATCATGAAATTTTTATGTGTTAACATATTCATAGTAAATATCAATTTTCCAGAAAATAAGCCTCCAATTCAAAGTTCAAGATGGTTTTTAATTATCCAACCCAAAACAGTCCCTGGTTGTACTCCGACGACGTAAATTCAGTTTTTATGGTGTTCTTTGAAAAACCAAGTTTTACCTTGTTAAGTTAGCATATCCTTATGATATATTACAGGTCTTGAAGTATTTTAAAAGTTAAGTTAGAAGGATCTATTTAGTTTGCAAACAAGTTTGAAAACATTTAAACTATGTTCTTGTTGTTAAAATTTTATACCATAAAATAAGATAACTATATATATATGAATCGAATAAGGTTATGAACAAAGTTACTACCTCAAGTTACTTGGACAAGCTTGCTGTAAAAGAGGAGTAAAAACCTAGAACCAAAAGAGTGATGGAGTTGGATGAAAGATTGAAAGCAACTTAAGACATAAACTTGAAATGAAAGTTGTATTTTTGTAGTGTTTTTGTTTGATCTTGTTATGGTGGTGTTTAAGGTGATTCTTGAGAGGATTTTTGCTGGAGTTCTTAGAGAGACATGAGGCTAGTAAGTGTGTGTGTTTAGCTAGAGAAATGATGATAGAAGTTGAACCAAAATGAGGTGAGAATACCCCCATTAAAAACGTGAATGGGGGGGGGGGACATGGACAAATTTCCAAGCTTGTAATCTTGTGTAATTAGTCATACTATCTTACAAAAGTAATTACCTCTACCTTAGGGCAGTAACAAGGGCTAGTTAGGTGGTGATTTGATGTGTATATACCAATAGTAAATACGTATAGAAGTTAGGTATGATACGAGTACATTTACTCTAGATATACGTATAGAAATCTTGTGAAAACGGAACGAGGATTCAAATATAGTTATCTTTTGTGAATATACTTATATTGTTTTATGTATTTAAGTCCTTAAAAAGTGATTAAATACATTACATATACGATATATGTATAAACATTATAGGTTATAAGTATTTATATCAAAAAACGTTACTTAAAGTTATCGTTTTGAAAACTTAAGTTAGTAGTTTCAAAATATACTTATAACTTATTGTTATTAATACAAAATGAGATATTAAAACATCCTTAGATCATGTTAAATATGTATATATACATATATATACACAAACGTATAATTATCATATGTTATATAGTTCGTGATATCATCGGTCAAACTAGACGGTCAAACGTTGTGTAAATCTCTTTTCAAAAACATAAGTCTCAACAATTTGGGTTGCTTATCATGTTGGTAAGGTTTAATTTATGTAAATATTAATCTTATAAGTATAGATCGATCGAAAAAGTCCGGGTCATTACACCTTCATACTCTAGTCGTACGTACACAATACTCTTATACATCACGTACGGGGGAAAACGGGGTGTTATAACTCTCCCCCACTAAGATTCGATCACGTCCTCGTGATCCTAGTCACTTAACTAAATCCGAACCTACACGCTATGGTTCTCTGAACAATCGTTCCAATCCGACTTCCAACACATTTCTCATTAATCCGAAGATTAAACCATTTATCAAAATACACACATGCACGCATTTCGAGACATGCAATGCACAAATCATCCGAAGTCCATAACGATCACTGAGAATACGCGAGACCGCCACGTATTCTTCCAACTCCTCTAGGCAATTCTTCTCAAAGAGTCACCCTTAATAACCAAATCGTCATCTGCGATTTATTAAAATCCACAAATCCGAGCACAAGGACTTGCTCAATCCCTCACGTCGGGAAACTCGACCAATCTCGTACTGAGATATCAACCCGTCAGCGTACCATACCAAGTACAATGCTAAAAGTAAACACGTCCCAAACTAAAGTCAATCATCTAACCGATGAAGACCAAATAAAAGTGAAATCTCACGGATAACACTTACCACTTAACATCCCTTGTAGTGAGCAAACACATCTAATACGCAACTACCACAAACACATGAGCAAAATACGACTATTGCATCACTATTCACACCAAAATGGTCCTTACGACCCCACCATCGGCGTATAGAACAACCAATAGTTCACACAACATGGTCCTTACGACCCCACAATTGGCGTATAAAACAACCAATAGATCACACAACATGGTCCTTACGACCCCACCATTGGCGTATAAAACAACCAATAGATCACACAACATGAAGGCTGGCCGAAAACTACACGCGCCTTAGTGAATCCTCACCACACGCGACTCACCACCTCCACCGCATAACAATCGAGATTGGCCGAACTACACGCGCCCTAGTGAATCCGAACTACACGAGAATCACTATCCCAAAAGAATGACCGCATCCACACGTGTCATTGTGAATCCGAACTACACGAGACTCACTTCCTCAATATAATCACCGCATCCACACGTGTCATTGTGAATCCGAACTACACGAGACTCACTTCCACAATAAGATGACCGAACTACACGTGTCACCGTGAATCCACAACCACACGTGAACCATTTCCCAAATCTCAACACAGGAATGCTACTCCCATTCCCCATCGGTACTCGAATTTCCCGATAACGTTATACATACCGATATAACACTACACCCATGATGAAGTTAGCTGACCGAGTCATGGCCATAACCCACCAATCATCGCTCTTTTGGCCTCAAACAACGAGTAGTGTAACATCGCGCACTGCTACACCATAGTGAACCCTAGTGGGATACACTAACCATTCACCACAACAAAGTATATATACGCATACTTAAAATCATTCCATACCGCCTGGAATTTCGGCACACGAACCATACGCCCACGCGAACATCGCTATCACAATCGAGCAAGAACCACCTATATCGCACACAGGCACAAAACAATAATTCTCTAGAAGAGAATCTGACACACACATCCCTTAATTGAGGAATCTCACCTTGCTCGTCAAACATGTCCATTATCTCTCAACGAGATTTACCACATTACCACCTCGGTGGTAATTCGAATCTTAAACCATAAGTAAAATTTAACCGAAATTGTACTCTACCACAAATTGACCAAATCTAGGTCCCGACACAAATCCCGGATCTACTAAGAGTATCATCCGAAATCTCACACTAAAACCTCCTCGTGCGGGAGTGTAACTCCCCCACTTAGAATTACGTCCCATAACCGCATCCTGTACAACCGTACAATGCTACCAAGGGTAGACTTTACTAACAATTGGGTTCACACGGCCCATCACCACATCTTGCTCCAATCTTGAGCATACGAAGGATTTTAACCAATCCTTAAACACTTCGAACGGAGAGTTCACCACAAGTATACAAACTTTACTCTCGCAGTTAACCAATTTCTATAGTTTGTCAAATTTCCCACCTAGTCACTCATGTACCTAAGGGTTTCTCTAGGGTACCCTAAGTACAATGTAACCGCAACATAATCGGAGTCGAATTCTACGCTAATAGGTATGAAAGAGGCACCTAACATCGCATCACGTAGACTCCATTACCAACATACATCGAGACCCAACACTCGACCTCAAGGGTTTCACCCACCCGACGAACCACACGGTTCATCAACTTCAACATGAGAGCGAACATGCCCTAACAATCGAACACCAAAGCCCATACCCGTGCCTTGGTAGAAACATTTCCCAACACTAAGGAACGCTTGGTTGGACCAGGTCTTACGCCCTTCATCCGTAAATCCAAACGCCACCGTAGGGTAATTCCATTAGGAACGTCACTCATAGTAAAATATGCACAACGCAATGCATTCAACAAACCTGAACTCATCGGCACAAAATAAATAATCAAAGGACATATTTATTAAAACGAAACGTACCTTAACGTCTCCTTGCTGCACACGTCCCCGCTAACTCGGGACATTCCGACTTACGATGTCCTTCTTCTTGGCAATTGAAGCACACCGTACCATCACCCTTTGGCACAGAACATTCCTAAGACTTGTTACCCCTCACGCCACAATTGTAACACCTAGACGCACTAGTATCTGATATACTCGTCCATGTACCTCCAGTGCTCACACTCGGACCCTTAGACCTCTTACTTGGAGCACCATACGAAACAACCCTTCTCTCACTTGAAGTTTCACCCATCTTCGATCGCGAATACGATTCGAAACCGCTAGCCATCGCGAATAACTTCGCAAACGACTTCCCGTAACCCCGGCTAATTTTGTTTTTCAAGTCATCGTTCAAAGTTTGATAGAAATCCTCCATCAATAAACGATCATTCCCCAAATACTCTGGGCAAAAACGAGCCTTCGCTATAAAGGTCGCTTTGAGAGTATTCAAATCCATAGAACCCTGTTGCAAATTTCGCAACTCACTACGCAATTCAGATAAGTCAGCTGATGTCCGGAACTCCTCAAAGAATTCATCCTTAAACTCGTCCCACGATAATGCCATAAACGGCTCACCACCGATAAGATCAATCTTACCATCCAACCAATCCTTCGCCCTACCCCGCAACAAACTAGTAGCGAGTCTTGTATTTTTCTCAGGAGGGCATTCAATAGTACAAAAACACCCTTCGACATCCGAGATCCATGTTGTGCTAACCAAAGGATCTGGTTTCTCTTCATACATCGGGGGTTTACCCTCATGAAGCTCTTAAGACAACGCTCCATTTCACCACTACTTTGAAGTTCGGAATACTTCCTATCCATTTCTTCTCGAAACGCACTCATTTACTCAGCAACGGCGGCCGAAACTCTAGCATTAAACTCCTCGTCATTCGCCTCGATCTCGTTTCGCGTCATCATTCTAAAGAATGCAAAACGATTAGTCCACGAACATATAAAACCACACGCATAACACCGCCCCATCTTGCTCAACACTCGTCGTACATCACTTGTTAGACACGATTTGCACCCGTAATAAGGTTTGCAAGTCCTTATTACGCACACACGTCGTCTCAACTCGTTAGTACAACGACCACCTCGCTCGATGATATAACCAACACAACGAAAATTCTACGCGATATAAACACACGCAACACAACACGAGCCAAAAATCCTAGTTATTCCAACTATAAATAAGGCACTAACTATAACTCGTTCCGACCCGTTCACCTACAAGTCCCGCAACAAACAAGCACACACAAAAGTCTAAGTTTAGGCACCTATCTCAAGTCGCCTAAATCCCTTAGACCATGCTCTGATACCACTTGAAACAACCCAACCCGTATTTAAACCGGCCCGTAAAAATTTTTCTTTAATACATTAATGTTTAGGTCCCAATTATGTTTCCGAAAACATCTTTAATACAATAATAAGTTCAATAAACTTTTAAAACATATAATACAAAGTTTAAATATCCGAACGGGCAAACACGACCCGGCTATTTTAATGTCCAACAAAACTGTGCATGGTGATTGGGGATACGCTACCCAATCCTAATCGATCCAAAAGCACATCTTCTAAAACAAACTACGCAAGTCCACTAGTCCCCATGCTTACCCGAGCCACCGCCTCCATGCAAATCTATAAATATGTAAACAACGAGAGGGTAAGCTAATAAAATGGACACGCCACACAAGTAATCAAATAACGCATACTGGAGCATCCAAGCATAAAGGCAAGCTAAGCTAAGCATACCGTATGATCACTAAGCAACAAGCTAAGTTAACAACAAATATGAGTTCACCAATGACGATGTGAACAACGCCAAAGAGCTACACCCGGAGGGTTAGCTACATCACAACAATACGACAATATATAAAACAATATATTAGTGTCCAAGGTTAACCCCTTAACCCAATACCAAAACTGATCACCAATTACCAACATGAAGATTGGCCGAACTACACGAGCCTTAGTAAATCCGCATCCACACGAGACTACTATCTTCAATCACAAAACAATATCGAGGTTGGCCGAACTACGCGAGCCTTAGTGAATCCGAAACCACACGAGATCACTACCTCAATAAGATGACCAAACTACACGCGTCATCGTGAATCCGAACTACACGAGACTCACTTCCGAT
This sequence comes from Rutidosis leptorrhynchoides, assembly GCF_046630445.1. Classification (NCBI taxonomy): domain Eukaryota; kingdom Viridiplantae; phylum Streptophyta; class Magnoliopsida; order Asterales; family Asteraceae; genus Rutidosis; species Rutidosis leptorrhynchoides. The sequence goes on along the minus strand of NC_092334.1, from coordinate 185,528,027 downwards.
AAGATGACCGAACTACACGCGTCATCGTGAATCCGCATCCGTACGTGACTCACTTCTCCCATCAACCCTTCGCCATTGGGGTTATCCAATTCACAACATGATTCAATATCAACCCTTTGCCATTGGGGTTAAGTAGTCCACATCACAATCACATGTGATAACGTACACATAAAGTGGGCACCTCGTCAAGGGTGGTCAACCAAAACGCACAACCGTGCTAATTGGACACATACACAAGTCCATCAAATCCACCTATATGTGAAGTGAGCTCTATAGCCGAGAATCACTTCATCCGACCTGCACCCATCCTACACATACATATGCACATAGGATATTAACACTCACCGTGTCGCCTTGATGAATGTCACCGAATAATCCGCAACTCGCCGATGGAATGTACCTATTCCATTTATCACATAACTACAACACAATTAAGGTGGAGCACAAACCAACCCATATTGACAACTAGTGCAAATTCGACCCAATTGCACTTCCAAGTCCAAAACGCGCCCAAACTAATCAATAACTATCACAAGTGAAAATAGTCCTAATAAGCCAATTAAACCCATTCATAAGTGTTAAACATCAATTTTGCCCAATTTGACACCAAAACCCTAATTTTGACCCATTTCAAAATTAGTCGACCAAACACACCCAAAAGAGTTCCAACACTTCCATAATCACTAATCATAGTGATTACACTCTATTTAAAGCCCTAAAAAAGGCTAAATCATCAACCAACCCAAAACCCACATTCATTACAATAAACCCGAATCCTAGTTATTATCTTCCACTAACAACTAGTGGGGTTCCATGTATGAACATACAATCAAAAGCCCCAAATTTAGATGATGAACACGAAAATGAAATTCAGAGTTAGGGCTTACCGTTAGTATCACCTTGTAGCTAAGAACGAGGGGAACAAAGTTGCCTCTTACGCCTTCGATCAAAACCCGAATCTTCCCTTCCAAAATCCCTCTTGAAAGATTTGGAGTATTTAAGTTTTGAGAGGAAATGAAGAAGAAAAGGAAAAAGAAATAAAGAAAATGGAGTGGATGGGATTTAAGATCCCAAATCTGGCACATACGCGAAATGACCAAAATGCCCTCGAATATCCTTTAAAATTACAAATCTGGTACCAGCTCGCCCAGAATGCCGCGCCGCGGCCTTAATCGTCGCCCCGCGACCTATAACATATTCTGGTGGTTGCCTTAACATGCCTCCTAGAATTGAAATCAGCTAAATGCCGCGCCGCGGCACTTTCTGTCGCGCCGCGACCCAAGGCGTGGTCTGTTGCCTTCCTTACCGTGCCTCCTGATCCTGATTTGTTTGTAATGTCGCGCTGCGACCCATACCTCCGCGCCGCGACCTTTAACATGGTCTGATCCAATTTCTCGCACACATGAACTTCACACACGAACATATCTCAATCCTTCATACTCTAGTCGTACCTACACGATACTCTTATACATCACGTACGGGGAAAAACGGGGTGCTACAATATATAAATACTATATATAATCATATGACATTAAAATATCATATTTAAAATAACTAGGATTTAAAAATCCCAAAAGCTTGATCGTTAGTTTGAAAACCGAAAAGATCCGCCGGATAGAAATCCGCGACACGTAGAAATGTATAACTTAAAATATGAATACAAATATTCACATAGCACATAATAATTAATATATTATTACAAAAATAATAATATATGTCATAGAAATGACGTGGCACGAATAACAGTTAACGGTCGTTAAATAATGAACGGTAAAAGATAACGGAAAAAGTAGGGTCGTTACAGTACCTTCCCGTTACGGAAATTTCGTCCCGAAATTTAAGCAGGTGCAGGGGTTGACTCGGCATCTGGGAACAAATGCGGGTACTTATGCTTCATCTGATCTTCACGCTCCCAAGTGAACTCGGGACCGCGTCTGGCGTTCCATCTAACCCGGACAATAGGAATTCTACTCTGCTTAAGAGTCTTAACCTCTCGGTCCATAATTTCAACAGGTTCCTCAATAAAATAAAGTTGATTATCAACATGAAGTTCCTCCAGAGGAATAGTCTTATCAGCCTCGGCCAAACACTTCTTCAAATTCGATACATGAAAAACATCGTGAACAGCACTGAGTTCTTGTGGCAACTTCAAACAATAAGCCGCTGGTCTAACTCTCTCAGTTATCTCAAACGGTCCAACAAAACGAGGACTCAACTTTCCCCTTTTACCAAAATGTATCACACCCTTCCAAGGTGAAACCTTCAACATAACACGGTCACCAACTTGAAATTCAATATCTTTCCTTCCCTTGTCGGCATAACTCTTTTGTCGACTTCTAGCGGTTCTCAATCTTTCCTTAATTTGTACAATCTTCTCGCCAGTCTCATGAATAATTTCTGGACCTGTGAGTTGAGCATCCCCAACCTCATTCCAACAGACAGGAGACCTACACTTCCTACCATACAGCGCTTCAAATGGTTCGGCTTTAATACTTGCATGGTAACTGTTGTTATAAGAAAATTCAGCTAGCGGCAAATATTTATCCCACCCATTACCAAAATCAATAACACACGCTCGTAACATATCTTCTAATGTTTGAATGGTCCTTTCACTCTGACCATCCATCTGAGGATGATAAGCGGTGCTCATATCTAACTTAGTTCCCAAAGCTTCTTGTAAGGATCGCCAAAACCTCGATATAAATCGACTGTCTTGGTCTGATATAATAGATACAGGAACACCATGTCTAGAAACAATCTCCTTCAAATACAAACAAGTAAGCTTCTCCATCGAATCCGTTTCCTTAATCGGTAAAAAGTGAGCTGACTTAGTGAGTCGATCTACAATCACCCAAATGGTATCATAGCCACCCGCAACTCTCGGTAACTTCGTAATAAAAACCATCGTAATACCTTCCCACTTCCACTCGGGAATCTCAGGTTGCACCAAAAGTCCAGACGGTTTTTGATGTTCAGCTTTAACTTTAGCACAGGTCAAACACTTAGCCACATATGTAGCCACATCAGCTTTCAAATTAGGCCACCAATACAGCTCCTTAAGATCATGATACATCTTTCCTGAACCAGGATGAATAGAGTACCTAGACTTATGAGCCTCATCCAAAACAAGTTGTCGCAGATCACCAAACTTTGGAACCCAAAGAAGTCCCGCAAAGTATCTAGTACCATCTGCTCATACCTCAAACTTCTTAGCCATGCCTCTTATGTTCTCATTCATAAAGTTCTCCTCCTTTAAGGCTTCTTGTTGTGCCTCAAGAATCTGCCTTGCAAGGTTTGTTCTAATTGTCATATTCAAGGCTCTAAACCTGCGAGGTTCAGCCCTTTCTTTACGACTTAACGCATCTGCCACCACATTGGCCTTTCCCGGATGATATAGAAGTTTACAATCATAATCATTCAACATCTCAATCCATCTTCGTTGCCTCATATTCAACTGTTTCTGATCAAGGATATGTTGAAGACTTTTGTGATCTGTGTACACTGTACTTTTGACCCCATAAAGATAATGTCTCCAAATCTTAAGCGCAAACACAACAGCTCCCAACTCTAAATCATGAGTTGTATAATTCTGCTCGTGAATCTTCAACTGACGTGACGCGTACGCAATAACTTTCTTTCATTGCATCAAAACACAACCAAAGCCTGGACGCGAAGCATCACAATAAATAACAAAATCATCATTACCCTCAGGTAGTGACAATATCGGAGCGGTAGTCAACTTCTTCTTCAAAATTTGAAATGCAGTCTCTTGTTCATCCTTCCACTCATACTTCTTCCCCTTGTGCGTTAAAGCAGTCAGAGGTTTCGCTATACGAGAGAAATCTTGAATGAGCCTTCTATAGTAACCTGCCAACCCTAGGAACTGACGAACCTGAGTAGGAGTTTTCAGAATTTCCCACTTTTCAATCGCCTCAATCTTAACAGGATCAACTTGTATTCCCTGTTTACTAACAATATGTCCAAGGAATTGAACTTCTCTTAACCAGAAAGCACACTTAGAGAACTTAGCGTACAATTCTTCTTTTCTCAACAGATCAAGCACTAACTTCAAATGTTCTTCGTGCTCTTCATCACTCTTAGAATAAATAAGGATGTCGTCGATGAAAACAATAATGAATTTCTCCAGATAAGGTCTACACACACGGTTCATGAGGTCCATGAACACAGCAGGTGCATTTGTCAATCCGAACGGCATAACAAGGAATTCGAAGTGACCATAACGGGTGCGAAAAGCAGTTTTCGAAACATCAGATTCTTTAACACGCAACTGATGATAGCCGGAACGAAGACCGATTTTAGAATAAACAGACGAACCCTGAAACTGATCGAACAGATCATCAATTCTAGGAAGAGGGTAACAGTTTTTAACAGTAAGCTTGTTCAATTCAAGATAATCAATGCACAAACGAAACGAACCATCTTTCTTCTTAACAAAAAGAACAGGAGCTCCCCAAGGGGACGAACTAGGACGAATAAAACCTTTGTCTAACAACTCACGGAGTTGACTCGACAATTCTTGAAGTTCGGAAGGCACAAGTTGATAAGGAGCTCGTGCTACAGGAGCAGCACCGGGAACAAGATCGATTTGAAATTCTACCGCGCGTTGCGGCGGAAGGTCAGGTAAATCCTCGGCAAAATCCCTAACAATATGAACATCACCAACACTCTTCTCTTCTTTATCAGAATCAACAACATGGGCTAGAATAGCATGACAACCTTTGCGAAGATGTTTATGAACTTTCAAACAGCTAATAAGATTTAACTGTCTGCATTTCTTATCCCCAAAAACCAGCAGCGGCTCTCCAACCACATTAGTAATATGAATAGCTTTATCATAACACACAATCTCAGCACGATTCGCAGACAACCAATCCATTCTAATAACAACATCAAAACTAACAAGTTCAATCGGTATCAAATCTATCTCAAAGTCTCTACCAGCCAAATTAATGTTACATTTACGATACACAGTCTTAGCAGTAAGCACTTTACCATTAGCTATCTCAACAACATAAGTATTGTCTAAAGGAGTTAACGGTGTTTTGATTTTTGGACTTAATTTACTCGATACAAAACTCAAATCAGCCCCTGAATCAAATAGTACATAAACTGATAAATCGTTGACCGAGAACGTACCCGTAACAAGTTTAGGATCTTCCTCAGTATCACTGGCGTTAATGTTGAATGCTCTTCCACGTGCATTCTCAATAGTCTTCTTGTTAGGGCAGGCATCGCGGAAATGCCCCGGCTTACCGCATTCATAACACACTCTCTGATTACCACCATTCCTCGGCTTCCCATTACCATTACCGTTACCACCATTATTACCAGCATTATTACTACCACCCGCAGCAGGAGTAGCAGAACCCGGCAGAAGCCCACAATATTTAGCAATGTGTCCCTGCTTGGAATACCTCTTACAAGTAACCGTACAATAACCCTCATGAGCCTTATAACACCGAGGACAAACACGCTGATTACGGTTATTAGCACAAGAAGTATCTTGTTTCTATTGCTGACCTTGGTTCTGGTTGCGGTTATTATCCCACTTCCTTTTCCCATTATCAGCCTTCTTAACAACTTCCTCACTAGCTTCGGTCACAACAGCCTTACTCCTCCTCAAAATCTTGTCATTAAGTTTATGAGCCATAGACATAGCAACTTCAATAGTCTGGGGTTCACTAGACTCAAACCCATGCTCAATTATCTCAGATAACCCATCAATATAAGCTTCAATCTTAAGATTCTCATCAACATAAACATTAGGGCACAACAAAGTCAACTCGAAGAACCTTTGCTCATAGGCATCTAATTCGGTGCCCTTCATCTTCAAGTTCTTAAGCTCGGCTTCTAATTTCTTAAGTTCACCCCGGGGACGGTAATGGGTGAACATTCTTTCCTTGAAATTATTCCAAGTCAAATCATATGCCACATCATTACCCAAACTACTAACCAAGTTGTTCCACCAAGTCAATGCACTATCCTTAAGAGTGAAGCTAGCAAAACTAACCTTGTCCTCCTCTCGGACTCGGCTAACCCTGAAAATAGACTCAATCTTATCGAACCAACGAGTAAGTCCAATGGGTCCTTCAGTACCACTGAATTCTTGTGGACGACTTGCCATGAACGTTTTGTGGGAGAATCCCACCTGGTTGTTGTTATTCGCATTACCATTAGCATTAGCTGCCATAGCAGCTGCTATTCCTCCGGAGATAAGTCGTTGCATACGGGCTTCGTTGGACTCACGGGGAGGCATGATCTTCATAACAGAATAACACAACCGTTAGTACTAAGAATAATACTAGTGTTATAAAGGAATAGATCGAACACGAAAAGATTAACCATTAAAATAATAGTCAATAAACACTATGAGTAATAACATGACAGTTATGATAGTTATAGAAATAGCCACCACATGCATACATATACTTTATGATAGAAATCATACAACATACATAGCACCTAACATACATGAACTATATTACGCATAATATAACATGTCAAGAGTCACAACATCAGAAATAAAATATGATAATGATAATAGATGTCATAAAGAAATAACCATCCATACATAATGAAAATATTCCATAACAAAACCTTAATAAAATCCTCGGCAAAACGCCGTACATAACCCAAAAATGTATGTATAAAAGGACATTAAGTCTTATGAAAAAACTAATCAATCATGAATCATCATATCACATCTGCTTGGAGCAGGTGTGATAAGCTGGGCCGGCATGAGTCTCGGCAGGAGTCTCATACTTTCGCAACTTTCCCTTCACCTCCTCCAACTGTCTTTAAACCACGAACTATACTCTCGAGAGCCTCGAACTTAGCGTCCACCTCACGGTTACGCTTCCAGTTCTCGAACCCAACATTATGCTTGAAACTGACAAACGAATCCATACTAGCTCGAATTTCATCCATCACCTCGTTATGCGGCAAGGTATGCATACAGTCGCTGATGGCATTAATACGCGTCCTGTTATTGTAAGCTCTAGTCATGTGAGTGATGGTAGCCATGTAGTAGTTAACAGGATCATCGATCAAAGGTTGATCAGCACGGCGCCTGGCAGCAGCTGAAGGAGCAGGAACGGAGTTGTTGCTCGAAGTCGACATCAACAAACAGTAAAACCGTAAACCACATACAACATAGAATAAATGCTTATGATATAACTCATACGAAATGAAATGCATAATAATGCTATAGCAAAAGGGTCGGGCTGTAGACTAGACTCTAATGCACCCTAAAAACCACGGCTCGACCACATTAAGACCGCCTTGTTCCCTACAACCAGAGCTCTGATACCAATTGTGATGGCCCCGTCAAAACACTTAACAGCTCTGTCACTTGGTCCCACAGCTTGATCGAACTTAAATGAATTTAATAAACGACATTGCATTCTTTTATTTCAAAAGTTTCCCAAAAAGGAAAACATACCAAAATATGTAGTTTAAATAACCCAACATATTAAATAACCAAAGTTGACATTAACATTGTCAACAAACCCACAAGTTTAAATTATTCAAAAACAAAATGCAAGTTCAAAGTTTCATAATTGTTTAATAAAATCTGGCCAAATGCATGCAGCCTCTTCTAACACAGCGGAAGCATCAAATAAACTCAAGTACCTGTGAAAACATTCGAGTAAACTGTCAACAAAAATGTTGAGTGAATTATAGGTTTAAATAATTGAATAAACTTTAGACTACAAGATTTAAAATGTTAGAAAACATAAAACATTATTCCATTATCAATGAGCCACCTGATAACCACTTAACCCTTCTTTACCCTTGCCAAACACAATAAATATTATACACCGAACAGTGTATCTACAACAAAATACGAAGTACTAAACATTTTGATTATAAATTGCTAGCGCGACTAGCTCGAAATGGGGTTGTCAAACCCGATAGATCTATCCGTAGGATTCGCGTTCACTAGTAGAAACCAGTGATTACAATTACCAGACTAGGGAATATTTTTGTTCAACTCATAACGAATAATTTAAATTTAATTGTCACTTGTGTCTAAACGTAAAATAAATTGCATGTAATCACATCCCAAAAATATACTTTGAAAAGTATGTAAAAACGGGACTATAACTCACCTTAATAATAAACGAAGTAACCACACAATAAGCGAACAGCAAATGAAGTAAAGTGATCAGGAATGACCACAACGCCGACCTATAAATAAAGCAGGTCGATATAAATAACTAACTTAGATCAAGTCTTAGTATGATAGCTATTGTATATGTTGCAAGTAGACATAGAACAATACTCAACATGCATCAGTTTGATCGGAACAGCGTACGGACACACACTTTCTATTTTTAGAAAGTTTCTATTTTTAGCAGGTTTCCATTTTTTGAAAGTTCCTATTTTTGGAAAGTTTCTATTTTTGGAAAGTTTCTATTTTACGAAAGTTTCCATATTTAGAAAGTTTCTATTTTTAGAAAGTTTTCGAGTTAGGAAAGTTTCCTTATTTAGAATGTCAACAAAAGTCAACTGAAAGTCAAAGTCAACCGAAAGTCAACTCAAAAGTCAACCTTGGTCAAACATAGTCAACATTAATTTTAAAAGTGTAAGTTATAATAATAATAATATAAGTTATAATGTTAATTAAAGTTAAATATGTATAATTATGTCATAACATAAGTTTAATTAAATTAAAATAAATTATTAAAGTTAACATAAGTTTAAATGATATAATTAATATAACATAAGTATTTAATTAATTAATTAAATATTAGTCATAATATAAGTATTATTAATTAATAATAAATTTTAAATCATATCATAAGTATTATTAATTAATAATGAATTATTAATCATATCATAAGTTTCTAATTATAATTATTAAATCATAAGTATTTAATAATTAAATTATAATTAAATAATAACTAAGTCTTATAATAATTAAATAGTTAATTAATCCTTATTATAAGTCTTATAATAATAATAATCTCATAATATTTGTTTAATACTTATCATAAGTATTTTTCATTAATAATAAAAGTATTATTAATCATAAGTTTAATTAAATGTTTAATTAAATCATAAGTAATAATTAAATGATATAATAAATATATATCATAAGTCTTAAATTATAATAATTACTTTTTATAACATAAGTAATTTAATAATAATGAAAATCATTATTTATATCATAAGTTTTAAAAATTAACCATAAGTTTTAATTAAAAGTTAATCGGGTCATATCTTGAGCCCCGGGCGTCGGTTTTCGGCGAGCCTTATATATATCTCCGCCTAATCAAACCACCCGACACATTGGTGCACTCAAGAACATCCAAAGAACAGTAGCCAAGTCGTGATGATCAGCCATTAAACAACTTGGAACTTTAATCCGTTCAAAAACACGTTTTAGCCATAACGGGTGATCCGTGGCTCGGATTTAGATGACCCGAACATGAAAGTTCATCCCATCATCAATCCTAACACACTAGTACACCCTAAAGACTCCAAAAGTGGTTACAAAGTCAGACCAAACCTGGTTCAATTCGTTTTCACAGTTTAATTCCAACAAAATACCATTTTAATCATATCTAGAGCTCCGAGAATCGAAATGACATGAATCCGGAGTCTAAAATTAATGTCTTGATGAGAGGAACTCATCTAGACACTTTAATTTTACTTTTATATCAGTTACATAATCATAAATGAACAAAAATGCTGCTATCCCAAATTAATCAAACCGAAAACATATATAATCGAGCATTTCTACGTATACAATCAATATTACAATAACATATAAGCATCATACTATCAATATAACATCAAAATACAGAAAAATAAAGAAAAATTAAAAATCTAGGGTAAGGGTTTATACCCTAATCAAGAATCAAATGGTATAGATGTGTAGAGGAGATCGTGTAGAATCCGAATATGTGAATGATTTCTTGATCCAAGTATTATTTGATCTTGATCCAAGTATTATTTGATGAAGATGATGGTGGATTATGGTGGTGGTGGCGACGGCTCACAAAGGGAGGAGAGGAGAGAGCAAATTAAGTTTTAGGTTTAGTGATTTATTTTGTGAAGTGAATAATGAAAATGAAAAGTGGAAAATCAAGGGAGTATACTCTCTCCCCCTTGGTGGTTCGGCCGAATGGGTCATGGGGTGGGCTCCTCATGGCCCAAATTTGTTAAATGACAATTTCCTTGTGGCCCGAATGCCCGAACGAAACCCGAAACGCGAAAACACGACTACGCGATTGAAAATTCGGAGAGATAACAAATACGCGACAAAAAATATATATAAATACTATATATAATCATATGACATTGAAATATCATATTTAAAATAACTAGGATTTAAAAATCCCAAAAGTTTGACCGTTGGTTTGAAAATCGAAAAGATCCGTCGGATAGAAATCCACGACACGTAGAAACGTATAACTTAAAATATGAATACAAATATTCACATAGCACATAATAATTAATATATTATTACAAAAATAATAATATAGGTCATAGAAATGACGTGGGACGAATAACAGTTAACGGTCGTTAAATAATTAACGGCAAAAGATAACGGAAAAAGTATGGTCGTTACATAACACCCTAAGGGTGTTTAGCTACTCATATTAACAATAATAAAGTAGATAGAAGAGATGAACATGATAAATAATAACGGTAAACGATAAATTAAGATGAATACGAGAAAGTAAGAATGCATAAATCTTCAATAAGCTTAGTGAAAATTACAATGCTTGATTTCAAATTGGAATTTAACTTGAATAATTAAAAGAACAATGCTTGGAAAGTAAATTGATAATGTAAAAAACTTAAACAGAAATTCGACTGAATATTTACCTAAACTACTGAATTGAAAATTGTATTCTCTATATGTGAAATCGGCTCCTCTATATATAATAACTTTTCAGCCGCCGACAAAGCTTCCCAGGCCTCCGGCCTGGTATGGCGGTGAAGCTTAGGATGCCGTCTTGGACATGGTAGTCGCCGTCTTCAATGATGGAAAGTGTCTTCAGTTTTACAACTGACACGCTCAGCCGACGGCTGTGCCTGTGAGGCTGCCATACTGAGAGATTTTTTTTTCTTTTTTACTGAAAATCATGAATCGTTTCCTTAAATAGCTATGGCGGCGTTAAGTTTATGGCCGTCGTCCTGGACTCCTACTGGAATTTTCTTCAGTAAAGTCGAATCTTTTCCTTATTTATTTTGGACTTCGTACTATGGATCTTTGCCGTCATATTGATTTTGCGTGGGTACTATTCTTTTTGCAGTTTTGACTTTGATTTGACTTTAGTATGGCCGCCGGCATGGAAGACTAGGTAGTTGGCTTGAGCTGTTTCTCAATTTTTCTTTTACTTCTTCATTTTATTATTTTTTTCGCTTGTTTTCTTCATAATTGTAACTGCAAACATCACAAATAACTTTTTTCACACGGTTAGTAGCATTTGCTCATTTTTCTCTCCCTAAACAATGGAATAGGTCATTTTTGTGCCAATTTGAGGAAGATAGTACCGTAAAAAGCGTAAAAACATATGTATAGTTTCGGTGTTATCCGAACACCATGAGGACTCACTTTTAAAGAAGCAATACGTTTCTCAACTATATCAATAATCAGTTTCGAATTGAGTGGAAGCATCGCAAATTTACATCTGATTGCCTACGACGTTCGCTGAAGTTCCTCGTTTTGTATGCCAATCCCGTTTAGATTGGGTTTTTGAATATTAATTTATTTACCTGAAACCAAAAAGAAACAATCCAATAAAAGTTATGAGATTGTGGATGTTTTTGTCACTCTATATGTTAAGTAACTATTATATACATCTTAAATATGATTAAATCAATTCGAATAATCATATCAAATATCGGCATGAAGATATTAATTTGTTGTAAAATGTTAAACATATGTTAATGTAAAATTTATATTAATATTAACGTTTGTTGTGTACTGTATTAATTTTGGGATTCGTTTATTTATATTAATGTTTTCTGGGAAAATAATTAATGTAAAATTAACATAATTGCAATTTTCAAATTAGATTACAGTTAACTATGTTTTTTATTTTTTTATTTTATTTTTTTTTTTAAGGCAAAAGCAATATATTATATTATACCTATATTCTAAAAGACATATGGCAAATGAATAGTACCCGGGGTATTTTCGACTTCTTCCTTTTTTTTTTACTTTTTTTTTTTTTACAAATTCAACCACAAACCACCCCACACTCTAAAAGACATAGGGCAAATGAATAGTACCCGGGGGTATTTTTGACTTCTTCCTTTTTTTTTACTTTTTTTTTTTTTTACAAATTCAACCACAAACCACCCCACACTTTATCCAAAAAATCAAATCCACCCCCCAAACAGGGGGTTAAAATGTCAATTAAATCACCCCACACTTTATCCAAAAAATCAAATTCACCCCCCAAACAGGGGGTAAAGTGTCAATTAACCATTCTCATAAAAAATCTTAAACAAACTCCACTTAAATATTCAACGGGCCATATCTTCGCACTCGCAACGAGTTAAATTTTTCCGCCACCATCGTTAAACTCGAAATAATTTTAGGAACACAATGTCACTAGCTATACGCAAAACGGGCGCTTTTTAAAAAACGCTAAATATTTGGGGTACTTTTCATACACGTTAATTCCCCGTTAAATTTTTAAAAGTCGACAACTCCATAGCGAAACGCGGAGATGCACATATATTGTTAATTTTAAATAACATTTAAATCTTTCACGGGTTATACCTTTTAGTTCGACTCGAGTTGCGTTTCAACAACATCATCGTTAGCCACAAAAAATTTTTACAAACTAAACGCAATAAAATACATTAAAAACCGAAGCCCCAGCGCGAAGCGAGGGTTCGAACACTAGTTATAAATCAAGGAAATGATAGAAGAAGCATAGAGAGATATGCTTTAAGATACAAGAGACTACATAATGCCAACAAAAAATCATGCAGGCCAAATTTACGAGAATGCTAAACTAAATCGACAATAACTCGATGCTAAACAAACAGAGACCTTCAAGCTAATATTAACCGTGATCGTCGTACATACTTGGGTTTGAGAGCCATTGATTCCAATCCAACGAAAGATTCTTCGCTCGACTATTAATCCATTGGAAGCTTTTAATTTGTATTTCATTAAAATCCATAGGGACGGTCCAAGAATTCTTCCCGAAAACTTTTGGGTTTCGATTCTTCCACAACATATATCCACAAACTCATTCAATTGCTTGCCAGGTTTTGCAGATAGAGGTCGAATTAGTGCCTATCCTTTTACCATGGAACATTTTGTCTAAACCCGAGTAAGTTTGGCCATTTAGATTCCACCAACGAAAAACACGATCCCATAACTCTTTAGCATACGAACAGGAACATAGCAAGTGATCCACAGTTTCTATTTCACTGTTACAAATGGGACATAAGATAGAATCCAAGTCGATATCTCGTTTTTCAAGTTCCACTCGAACCGGGATCCGCCTCAACTTTGATCTCCAAATAAAGATACCGACTTTTTGAGGTATGTAGCTATTGAGCAATGTCTCTGTTGACAAGAAGGAGTTGTGCAGTAGCTTTTCGCTCAGGATCTTGGTAAAGGAGTTGGTAGTGGACATACCATTGTATTTAGAGACCAGGACCAGGTGTCTTCATTGTTGTTGGCGAAAATGAAGCTGCGAAGTCTAGTTTCAAGTTGCTGTAGTTCAGTTGCCGTTCTACCAGATGGGCATCGTTTCCAATGCCAATTCAATTTCCACTTCGAGCCCTCTTTAATCAACCGGTCAGAGACTAATGCATCTTCATTGACATCTAACCTGAAAAGACGGCCAAAATCCTAGCGCAACAAGTGATTATCAACCCATAGTTCTTTCCAAAACAAAGTATTACACCCATTACTGACAGTTCTATTAAAGGAATTAGCAAAGTTGATGTTTAACTTCGAAATGTCAGTATTGATTAGCTGAATATGATACCAAACTAATCTCTTTCTAAGAGTAAAGTTGTCACGATTTAAACCCAACCCCCCGTCCTTTCCGTAGATGCTTTTGATGAGCTTGACCCAAAAAGAATTATTATCCGTGTGGAAACGCCACCACCATTTACCCATCAATGCTAAATTTTTAGCTTTAAGTGACCCGCTATTTAACCCGCCCCTCTCGTAAGGAGAAAGAATAGTTTCCCAACCCACCCAATTCAATTTATTATTATCCCCCGACCCGCCCTAAAAAAAAATTTCTCATACCTTCAAGCAAGTTGATGACGCCCAAAGGAGCACAGAATAGGGAGAAAGCATACAACGGGAGGCTAGTAAGAATCAATTTTATAAGGGTTAGTCGACCCCCAAAGGACATCGTTTTAGCCTTCCAATCTGCCAACCTACCCCGAACTTTTTCGATGTACGGATCCCAATCTTTTAACTTTTCATTTTCGACCCGATTGGTAACCCTATATACGATATTGGAAATTTACCCGCATTGCACCCAATAAATGAAGCTAAACTTTCAATGGAATCATCCGAAACACCAACACCGTAAAGACAACTTTTTGCAAGATTAACCTTTAAACCCGAGATTTTTTTCAAAACATTTCAAAAGTGTCATGAGGCTCACTGCATTTTTCCAACTCCACTCCCCGAAAAAAATTGTATCGTGCACGTATTGGAGATGCGATACGCTGACCTATTCTAACCAAATCTCTACACCTTTTATCAACTCCTTTTCGATTGCAGTTTTTGTCAGGAGAGTAAGTCCTTCCACGGCAAGTATGAAAAGGTATGGTGAAAGTAGATCTCCTTGACGCACACCTCTCTTGAGCTGGAATTCCTTGGTAGGTGATCCATTAAATAGTATGGATATTGAAGCGGACTTGAGGCAAGATTCAATCCATGCCCTCCATTTCGTGCCAAAACCCATTACTTTCAAAACCGAGAGTAAATAGTCCCAATTTATAGAATCGAAAGCTTTTTCGAAGTCCGCCTTGAAAATAAGACTTTTACGCTTTTGACATTTTAATTCCTCTACTACCTCATTCGCAACGAGAATACTATCGAGAATATTGCGACCTTTGATGAAAGCACTCTGTTCTTTTCCAAAAAGCAGTGGTATCACCTTTTTAAGTTGGCTAGCAAGAAGTTTTGATATTATTTTGTAAAAACTTCTGATCAAGCTAATGGGTCGGTAGTCGCCTAGTCCCATTGGATTTTTCTTTTTGGGGATTAACGTCATGAAGGAAGCGTTACACCCATTAGAGATGGAGTTTGTTGACCAGAACCACTCCACCGCACGAATAAGGTCATCTTTCACTAACCACCAAAACTTCTTAAAAAAAATTGAGATTGAAACCATCCGGCCCTGGGGCCTTCGAGTCACTACACCCTTTTAACGCCAACCATATTTCTGCTTCTGAAAATGGAGATTCTAAATGGTTTGCCACATCAGAAGAAATGGTGTTGGACCGTAGTTCATGGAGTCTGTTGAAGTCAGGCCTTATATTATCCTTTCGATCGAACATGTTACGGTAGAATTCGAATACCTCAGTCTTAATTTCATTGGGATTTTCTTGCCATATCCCATTTATATAGAGACCCCGAATCCTAGATTTGCTCAAGTTCCTCCTGATGACCACATGAAAGAACTTTGTGTTGTCATCCCACTTAGCCGCCCACTTAATACGCGCTTTTTGTTTCAAAATTTGAAATTTCTCGCGTTCCTTTTTCAACCAAATGCCACGTGCCTTTATCCATGTCTCTCTATCCTCATCACATAAAGCGGCTGCCTCAGCTGTCACGACCCTACTTTTTCCGTTATCTCTTACCGTTTATTATTTAACACCTGTTAATTGTTATTTGTGTCACGTCATTTCTATGACCTATATTATTATTTTAGTAATGATATATTAATTTATTATGTGTTATGTGAATATTTGTATTTATATTTAAAATTGTACATTTCTACGTGTCGTGAATTTCTATCCGGCGTTTCGGTTTTCAAACCAACGGTCAGACTTTTGAGATTTTTGAATCCCAATTATTTTAAATATGATATTTTTATGTCATATGTTTATATATAGTGTTTATATATTTTATTTACCGCGTATGTGTTATCTCTCCGAAGATTTAATCGCGTAGTAGCGTTTTCGCGTTTCGGGCTTCGTTCGGGCGTTCGGGCTAAAAGCAATTTACCAAATATCAAAAGTGGCCCACTAAGGGGCCCACCCCTCACCCAAATCATTCGAACCCCTTGTAAGGGGGGCAGTGCCCTAATTTTTTTTTATTTTTTGCATTCCATTTAAATTTCACATTTTATTTTATGAAACCTAATTTTCTCTCAAGTTTTCTCCTCTCCCGCTCCTCCCTTGTTTGAGCCGTCGCCAACCATCATCAACATCATCATCTTCTTCTTCAATCAAGCACTCAATTCAAGGGGCTTTTTACATCATCGGATTCACCACATCATTCTCTACACGCTTATACCTTTCATTTTTCGATTAGGGTATAAAACCTAACCCTAACTTTTTGATCTTTATTTAATTTTACTAATTTTGATGTTATTATGATAGTATAGCACTTGTGTATTGTTGTATTGATGATTTTATGCGTAGAATTGCTCGTTTGTGTATGTTTTCGGTTTGATAAAATTGGGACAGCGGACTTTTTGATTAAATTAGTACATTTTTCTGTTGTTTTTGATGAAATAAATTGTATAGATGAGTTCCTCTCATCAAGACAATAATTTTGGACATTGGATTCATGTTATTTCGAGTCCCGGATCAAAAGTTATGCTTAAATTGGTGTTTTCATGAGATTAAAATATAAAAATGAATATGATCAGTTGGGGTCCAACTTTGTGACCATTTTTGAAGTCTCTAGGGTGTATTGGTGTGTTAGGATTGATGATTGGATGAACATTCATGTTCGGGTCATCTAAATCCGAGCCACGAATCACCCGGAATGACTAAAACAAGATTTTGGAACGGATTAATGGTTTAGGTTTGTTCATGGCTGATTTTCATGTCTTATGAACTAACCTTAGGATGTTCTTGAGTGCACTAATGTGTCGGGTGGTTTGGTTAGACGAAGATATATATATATATATATATATATATATATATATATATATATATATATATATATATATATATATATATATATATATATATATAATTCGTCTAAAACCAACACCCGAGGCTCAAGATATCACCCGGTGAACTTTTTAATGAAACTTATGGTTATAATATTTAACTTATGATATAAATAATGATTTTCATTATTGTTAAATTACTTATGATATAAAAGTAATTATTTTAATTTAAGACTTATGATATATATATTTATTATATCATTTATTAATTACATTATGATTTAATTAAACTTTTAATTAAATTTATGATTAATAATGCTTTTATTATTAATGAAAAATATTTATGATAAGTATTAAACTTATGTTATGAGATTATTATAATAAGACTTATAATAAATATTAATTAATTTTTTAATTATTATAAGGCTTAATTATAATTTATTTATTTATTACTTATGGTTTAATAATTATAATTAAATACTTATGATATGATTAATAATTCATTATTAATTAATAATACTTATAAAAATCTATTATTAATTAATAATACTTTTGTTATGATTAATATTTACTTAATTAATTAAATACTTATGTTATATTAATTATATCATTTAACTTATGTTAACTTTAATAATTCAATTTAATTTAATTAAATTTATGATATGACATGAGTATACATATATGACTTTAAATAACATTATAACTTATATTATTACTATAACTTATACTTTAAAATTTAAGTTTGACTAAGTTTGACCAAGGTTGACTTTTGAGTTGACTTTCTAATTAAGAAAACTTTCCTAAGTTAAAGACTTTCCAAAAATAGCAACTTTCTAAATATGGAAACTTTCCAAAAATAAAAACTTTCCAAAAATAGAAACTTTTCAAAAATAGAAACTTTCCAAAAATAGAAACCTGCTAAAAATAGAAACTTTCTAAAAATAGAAAGTACGTGTTATACGCTGTCCTGATCATACCGAAACATACTGAGTGTTGTTCTATGTCTATTTGCAACAAGTACTATAGCTATCATACTAAGACTTGATCTAAGTTAGTTAATTATATCGACCTGCTTTATTTATAGCTATCACTTTATTTTTTGCTGCTTACGTTTCTGTGTTATCACTTCGTTTACATTAAGGTGAGTTATAGTCCCATTTTTCATACTATTTAAAGTATTTTTGGGATGTGATTACATGCATTTTTGTTTTACGTTTAGACACAAGTGGCAACTAAATTTAAATTATTCATTATGAGTTGAACGAAAGTATTCCCTAGTCTAGTAACCGTAATCACTGGTTTCTACTGGTGAACGCGAATCCTATGGATAGATCTATCGGGCCTGACAGCCCCATTTCGAGCTAGTCGCGCTAGCAATTTATAATCGGAATGTATTAGTACTTTGTTATTATTTGAAGATACACCTGGTCAGTGTATATTGTGTTTGGTAAGGGTATGAAAATGGTTAAGTGGTTACCAGGTGACTCATGGATTAATGGAATAATATTTTATGTTTTCTAACATTTGAATTCTTGTGGTCTAAAGTTTATACGTTTATTTAAACCAATAATTCACTCAACATTTTTGTTGACAGTTTACTCGCATGTTTTCACATGTACTTGATTATTTGGGCTTCCGCTGTGTTAGAGAGTCTGTATGCATTTCGGCATATTTTTGTTAAACATTAAAACTTTGCATTCTCTTTTGATTGGTTAAACTGTGGGTGTTTGGTTGACATGTTTTGGTTAACTTTGGATATTTTAATAAGTTGGGTTGTTTAAACTACTTAATTTGGTAAATTTCCTTTATAGGAAATTATTTGAATAAAGAATGCAATGTTATTTAATAAATTCATTTAGAGTTTCGATCAAGTTGTGGGACCAAGTGACGGAGCCGTTAAGGGTACTTGACGGGTCATCACAGTTGGTATTAGAGCCTTGGTTGTAGGGAACTAGGCGGTCATAATGTGGCTAACCCTTGGTCTTTAGGGTGCATTAGAGTCTAGTCTACAGCATGACCTTTCTTGTTATAGCATTATTATGCATTTCATTTCATATGAGGAATAATCATAAGTTATTGCTTATGTTGTTTCTATTTTGTATGTGGTATGTGGTTTCTCTGTTTGTAGATGTCGGCTTCAAGCAACAGTTCTATTCCTGCTCCTGTTTCCCCGTCTGTCGCTCGTTGTCGTAGTCGGCAGCCTCGCTTGAACGATCCAGTTAACTACTACATGGCTACAACTACTCATATAACTAGGGCATACACGCTGGAGACACGTATTGATGCTCTAAGCGACTGCCTGCGTGTCTTACCGCATGTGGATATGATGGATGAGATTAGAGCTGCTATAGATGGGTTTATTAGTTTCAAGAATGAGCTCGAGTTCGGGATCCGAAAGCGTAACCATGGACGCTAAGTTCGAGGCTCTTGAGAGCGAGATGCGCGGTCTCAAGGTGGAGTTGGAGACGGTTAAGGGTAAGTTAAGGAAGTATGAGACTCCTGAGGAGCCTCATACCGGCCCAGCTTATCGCACCCGCTCCAAGCAAATGTGATATGTTGATATCATGAGTGATTTATTTATTTCATAGACTTATTGTCCTTTTATACATTCATTTTTGGGTGATGTACGGCGTTTTGCCGAGAATTTTGTTATGAGATATTTTTCATTTATGTATAGATGGTTATTTCTTTTATAACATTTTGTTTATCATTATCATGTTTTATTCTGGTGTTGTGACTCTTGGCATGTTATATTATATGTGTAATATAGTTCATGTATGTTAGATGCTATGTATGATGTATGATTTTATCATAAGTATGTATGCATCTGATGGCTATTTCCATAACTATCATAGCAATCATGTTATTACTCATAGTGTTCATTGACTATTGTTGTAATGGTTAATCTTTCTGCGTTCGATCCATTCCTTTATAACACTGGTATTATTCTTAGTACTAACGGTTGTGTTATTCTGTTTTGAAGATCATACCGCCCCGTGAGTCCAACGAAGCTCACATGCAGCGTTTAATTTCTGAAGGGATAGCAGTTGCTATGGCTGCTAACGTTAATGCTAATGCCAACAATTAGGTGGGATGCTCCCACAAGACCTTCATGGCTAGTCGTCCACAGGAGTTCAGTGGCACCGAAGGACCTATCAGACTCACCCGCTGGTTTGAGAAAGTTGAGTCTATCTTTCGGGTTAGTAGAGTCTGTGATGAGGACAAGGTCAGTTTCGCCAGCTACACTCTCAAAAACAGTGCATTAACTTGGTGGAACAATTTGGTTAACAGTTTGGGTAATGATGCTGCTTATGGTTTGACTTGGAATGACTTCAAAGAGAGAATGATCCCCCGTTATCGGGCAAGGGGTGAACTCAAAAAGTTGGAGACTGAACTTAAGAACTTAAAAATGAAGGGCACCGATATCGATGCTTATGATCAAAGGTTCTTTGAATTGACATTGTTGTGTCCAAATGCTTATCCTTATGAAGATCGTAAGATCGAAGCTTATATTGATGGGTTATCTGAGCAGATTGAGACTAGGGTTGAGTCTAGTGAGCCCCAGACTATTGAAGCTGCCATCTCTATGGCGCATAAGCTAAGTGAGAAGATTTTGAGGAGAGGTAAGAAAGCTACGTCAGATGCTAATGAAGAAGTTGTTAAGAAGGCTGATGATGGAAAGAGGATGTGGGATAACACCCGCAACCAGAATCAAAGTCAGCAAAAGAAACAAAATACTTCGGGTTGGAATAACCATAATCAGCATCTTTGTCCGAGATGTTATAAGGCTTACGATGGTTATTGTTCGGTTACTTGTAAAAGGTGTTCCAAACAGGGACACATTGCTAAAGATTGTAAGGTGATCATGCCGGATACGGCTCCTCCTGCTGCAAGTGGTGGTAATAATGGTGGTAATGGTAATGGGAAGTCAAAAAATGGTGGTACTCAGAAGGTGTGTTATGAATGTGGTAAACCTGGGCATTTTCGTGATACATGCCCTAATAAGAAGACTACTGAGAACGCGCGTGGAAGGGCGTTCAATATTAATGCTAGGGATGTTGAGGAAGATCCAAAACTCGTTACTGGTACGTTCTCAGTCAATGACTTATCAGTTTATGTACTATTTGATTCAGGGGCTGATTTAAGTTTTGTGTCAAGTAAATTTAGTCCAAAAATCAAAACTCTGTTAACTCCTCTAGAAAGAACTTATGTTGTAGAGATAGCTAATGGTAAAGTGCTTACTGCTAAGACCGTGTATCGTAAATGTAACATTAAACTGGCTGGTAGGGACTTTGAGGTAGACTTGATACCGATTGAACTAGGAAGTTTTGATGTTGTCATTGGTATGGATTGGTTATCTGAGAATTGTGCTAAAATCGTGTGTTATGAGAAGGCTATTCGTATTACTAAAGTGGTTAGCGAGCTGCTGATGGTTTTTGGGGATAAGAAATGCAGGCTAGTTAAACCTTGTTAGCTGTTTGAAAGTTCAAATATATCTTCGCAAAGGCTGTCATGCTATTCTAGCCCAGGTTGTTGATTATGATAAAGAAGAGAAGAGCGTTGGTGATGTTCATATTGTTAGAGATTTTCCCGAGGTATTTCCCGAGGATTTACTTGGCCTTCCGCCACAACGTGCGGTAGAATTTCAAATCGATCTTGTTCCCGGTGTTGCTCCTGTAGAACGTGCTCCTTATCGACTCGCTCTTTCCGAACTTCAAGAATTGCCGAGTCAACTTCGTGAGTTGTTAGACAAAGGATTCATTCATCCCAGTTCATCCCCTTGGGGAGCTCCTGTTCTATTTGTTAAAAAGAAAGATGGTTCCTTCCGATTGTGTATTAATTATCGCGAATTAAACAAACTTACTGTTAAAAACCGTTACCCTCTCCCGAGAATCGATGATCTGTTCGATCAGATTCAAGGATCATTTGTTTATTCTAAGATTGATCTTCGTTCCGATTATCATCAACTGCGGGTTAAAGAAACAGATGTTCCGAAAACTGCATTCCGTACTGTAAGATCCTGAATTTTGTGCATCAAAAAATGTTCCTGAAAGTGTCAGTAAATGTGTGCATCAGGAAGTGCCACTGAAATGAACCTAACACTTATGCATTTTCAGAATTTACATCAGAATCAGAATATGTCAACTTCAGTCCCTGAACTTCTAAGAACTGGTATCAACGCGTTTTAAGTGGGTTTATCGCGTTCCAGTCTGTCGCGAAACGCGACAGACATGACCAAAATGCGACAGGCTTAAAAACCCAAGTCCTGATCACTTCATCGCGTTTCAACTGAGTTTGTCACGTTTGGGATGTCGCGAAACGCGACCAGATGTCGCGAAACGCGACAGAAGTGCTGAATGACCATTTTGAACTCATTTTTGGGGTTTAAATTGGGGGTATTTGTGTCTTTTCACTTTAAGGACGGGTTTTTAGCCTCAAAACTGATCAAGCCTTATCTCTACCTCATTTTTCACCCTCACAAACACTCTCATCCATTTCTAGAGAGAGGAACCCATTTTAGAGAGAGATAGAGAGCTTGGTTTGAGGGAGAAGAAGGGTGAATCGGGTCAAGTCGCGAGAGTTAAAGTTGTCCACCTCATTCTTGGCTACATTTTGGTAGTGGTGGTAAGTCCTAAATCTGATTTTCATTGTTTGATTCTTGTTTGGGTTAGGGTTTATGTTAGTAATGAGTTGTAGAACCCACTTCTTGTGGAATTTAGGAGTTTTGCGTATTTTTAGTGTATGTAAACCTGATTATTGTGGGTTTAGCCTTTGATGACGAATTTGGAAGTATTTGTCATGGATTTGAGTGTTAGTCACTAGTTGGTAGTGTATTGGTGGTTTTGATGTTCTTAAGAACAAATTTACTAGTCAAAATGGGAGTTGACTTTGTTTGGTGTCAAAATGAGTTTTGAGTCAAGTTTTGGTGAATCAAGTATGTAAATACTTGATTTAGGTGTTAATTGGTGTTTTGGAAATATAACCACTAGCCGTTAGTGTTTATGGGGCGTTTTTATGACTTTGATCAAAATGAGTAAATTGAATTGTGTCAAACTTGATGATGACACTAGTTTTGGTCAAATGGATGTTAAATACTTTTGTTAAGTGTTAAATGGTGTTTTTGAATTAAAGTAATCGTGGGAAGTGATTTTGGATTAAAATGGTATTTTAACATAAGTCAAACGCAGTCAAACGCAATATGGGTCAATATTGCACGTGTTGTGGTTTTTGTGTAAATGACGTCTTGAAATGATCACTACCTAAGTAGTAATCTATTGTCAGAACCTAGGTTGGTCTAATTGGTGTAAAGTATAATTTGAGTTAAATTGTACTTTGTAGTATGGGTTTGAATTACCATCCGAAGTGGTAATTGAATTATGTCCATTAGGTGTTAAATGGGCGAGTTTTAGCGAGCAATGTGTAATCCCTTGGCTAAGGGATGATTGTGTCGGATTCTCTTTTAAATAATGTATATTTATGTGTATATTGTGCCTATGTGTAATATAGGTGGTTACTTGCTCAGATTTGAGGACGGAGATCATGTTATACATGACTTGTGCGGGCATTTCAAGGTGAGTGGAATAATTATGCGTGTACGTATATAATGTATTTATGTTTGCAGCGTAAGGTGTGAAGTGTCGACGTGTTAAGACACCACATTTTACGTGACGAGTGAAGTGTCGACGTGTTAAGACACCATTCGGGGGTGAAGTGTCAACGTGTTAAGACACCACTCCAGGAAGTATGATGGGTGAAGTGTCGACGTGTTAAGACACCACTCGGGGGTAAGGTGTCGATGTTTTAAGATACCACTCCGGGAAGTATGACAGGTGAAGTGTCGACGTGTTAAGACACCACCCGGGGTGAAGTATCGACGTGTTAAGATGCCACCCGTGGGGTTAGTGTACGACTTGTTAAGTGCACTAATGGTTGTTATGAACACCGATGGTCTTTCGCGAGCACCATTCCCTTGTGCGATTGGTTAACCATGGTTATGTGTTGTAGTGTAGCATATTATATTGTTCGGATTATATGCTATCGTTTGTACAAGCTTGCGTATTGGAGATTTTAGCGTTATACTTTGCGATAGTATGCTAATTAAATTGCTAGGGTGTATGCGGTAATTGTGTAAGTGATTGCAAGTAAGTAG
Source organism: Rutidosis leptorrhynchoides (assembly GCF_046630445.1). Classification (NCBI taxonomy): domain Eukaryota; kingdom Viridiplantae; phylum Streptophyta; class Magnoliopsida; order Asterales; family Asteraceae; genus Rutidosis; species Rutidosis leptorrhynchoides. The sequence continues at coordinate 185,503,775 of NC_092334.1, read as the reverse complement.
ATTATATATGTATATGTATAATTATTGCATTCACTAAGCTTTATGCTTAGCCCTCTCGTTGTTTACCTTTTTACAGGTATTGTGATTGTGAAGCTAAGTAGTTGTTAGACTAGACGCGTAGGGGCGCCTGGGCTCGATGATGTAGCTTTTGGATAATTGGACGCGGATTGGGGATTTGATAGTCCTCGGGATTATGCTCTTGGTATCGGGTTGGGTTATTGAGTATTAATCCGTGTTGGTGTAATTGGATTGTTATTACAAATGCTTTTATAAGGTGTCATTTTGGTACCAAGGGTCATTGTAAGTTGTTAAACGTAATGTCACGATATTATGTTTTTGGTTAAAACAAAGTTGGAAATATTATGTATTAATGAGACCTAACTTATATAAAAAAAGTGCTTCGTTTTTGGTAAATGGATTTGGGGTCATTACAAGTGGTATTAGAGCATAGTATAAGGGAATTAGGTGACCTTGGAATAGGTGCCTAGTCCTAGATGTATTGACGATTGTGCGTTATTTGCGGGACTTGTAGGAATACGGGTTGGATTGAGATTTGTTAGTGCCTTAGAGTAGGTGACTAACTAGGACTGGTGCTTGTCTAATGTGAGATTATGTAGGGCCTTATTTCGTGTGTAAATTAGTGCCTTAGATTGCTAGCGCCTAATGTAAGTAGGCGAACTTGGACGTTGTTTTAGTGATAGTCACCTAGGTTGTAGGTTGACTTGTTGTTGCGGTGTACTTGTGTATATTTATTATTATATTGTATATAGGTGTATATATACCAGTATCTATTGGTGTGGTGTCCTAGAGACGAATCTATTGGAGAGATTCGGATGTTTGGCGGTTTTGAGTGATCAAGTTCACGGTAAGGACTTTGGTCATTCGGGTATGATGTCGTGCGAGGTGTATATAAAATACTATTATTTTTACAAGAAATACTATTAAAAATTATACAAGTTTTAATTATTTATTTACAAATGGGATATACCTAAACCTTGCTACAACACTATAGGCAGTGTATCTAATCGTAGAGTAGTATAGTTTTTAGTAAGTCCGGTTCGTTCCACAGGGAGCGGGCTTATTGCACACTATATTTTTAAACAACTATATTTGTACAAAATATATATAATTATATATAATAATATATAAAAGGGGGTTTACCGTTTAATGACCGGTTTGTCGATTTATATTTTAAGCGAAGCGTATAGTAAATGACGATATTTAAATAACAATATAAAATAAATAACAATAATTAAAATGACAATAAATAAAAGTACGAGAAAAAAAAATGAAATAAAATATATTATGCTTATTTAAACTTCCGTAACCATGATGTTTGAGGTTTTGATTTTAATTTATTGTCCTGGGTTAATTGTCCTTTGTTCTGGATGTATTTGAAACCTATCTGGTTTTTGTCCATAATAGTTCATCGGTCATAATTATAAACTGGTCGGCAAATTTAACCTTATACCCGAAGTTAAATATTTCAACTAACTGGGGATTCGAACTGTAACAAGGTCTTAATACTTTGCTTAATGAATACACCAGGTTATTGACTGTGTGTAAACCAAGGTTTTAATATTTTGTTAACAATTACACCAATTACCCTTGAATGTAATCCACCCCTGTTTTAATGAGTCCATTGACTATTAATCCATCCCCGTGTCCGGTCAAATGAACAATAATTCGTACTTATAAATATCCCGCCCATCGTGTCCGATTAAGCGTATGTGGTTATATATAGATATGTCAAATCATAACCTTTATATTAAATTAATGAGGTATCGTTAATTTAATATAAAGCCCATTAATAGCCCATAGTCTAATTTCCACAAGTGTCGTTCTTTTGTCCAAACCCCAATTATGGTACAAAGCCCAATTACCCCGTCTTTAATATTTAGTCCAACATCATGATTACTTTGGCTTAAATAAGCATAATAATAACTTAAGTACGAGACATTAATTTAAAAAGGAGAACATAGCTTACATTGATTATTTATCGCGTAGTGTTACACAGACAGAGCTCCGACTTTAAAAACCCGTAAAAATAACTTTTACATAACCCAAACTAATCTAATATAACACTAATCTATACTATATATACATATATATATATTTATTTATATTATACTAGGGAGTATTATTATTATTATATATTTTTTTACTCGCAGAATTCGTGACCTTTTATAGGAGTTTTGATTTCTGACAGCTCCGCGAGTCGTGGAGTTTTTAGCCTTCAAACTCCGCGAGTCGCGGAGTTTGAAAATCCAGCTCAGGATCATTTGTCTCATAGCTTGTCGACATAATTTTTAAATATATATAATATATAAATAATTTATATAATTATTTAAATATTATATTATATTCTTGTGCATAGTTGACTTGTAATTTTTGGTCCGTTGCGTCGGGCGTTGATAGTTGACTCATGTCCCGGTTTCGGATTTTCGAACGTCCTTGCATACAATTTAATATCTTGTACTTTGCGTTTTGTAACTTGTACTCTTGTCATTTTTAGACGTTTTTCATCAATAAATTGAACCTTTTGAATTGTATCTTGAACATTTGAGCTTTTTGGACGTTTGTGTCTTCAAATCTTCGTTTTCGCCTTTTGTCTTCGCACTTATTTATTTAAACAATTACAATGAAAATATAATACAATTACATATGAAAACCTATTATTTAGGAGGGATATTGCTATGAAATATATGTTCCTTTTTAGCCTTATCAAACATCCCCACACTTAAGCGTTGCTTGTCCTCAAGCAATACAGAATTTGAAATAAAAACATACATGAATCACTTTTTTATTCATCACACTTTGTACATCAGTGATTTTGATATGGTGGTATAAACAATGATAGTAACGATAGAACCATGGTTAAAGGTGGGTGTGTCATCCACAGTTGCCTCGGGTTTAGGTCAACGACACTTGCAATCAAATAGCCGATTTACTTTCGGTTTCCAAAGCAAAGTGCACATTTGAAAGGCGGTTTACAGTCCCACATGACTATGAAAATTTAGATCCGTAAGAAAATTGGATCTTTATGAAAACATTTGATCTTTTAAAAATCCAATCTAGCTTTTACCCTAGACACGTTTTCCGGAATAACCCTTCACCAGTGTTTGCAAAATATTTTTGTGGGTTGTGTGGGTTTCAGATTTGAAAATTTTAACTCAACACTTGTGGTTTTGTGTCACCCACTTGCTAACCTTGTATTAGGAAATCAACACGTCCAGTATACTTGCCCCGTATATTACCTTTCGGTAAACTACCGTCCGGTTGTAAAGGAAAGCGATGAACAAGAAACTGTTAAGGCAATGTCCCATGACTTGCTTTTGATTATGGTCTATAAACGTGTCGGATGCTATTACTATCCTTTGTAGGAGCAATAGTAAAGATCATCCTATGATTTTTCGGTCTGGCACAAGGTCCTGTCTCCGACCATGCTATGCAACCACCGTTCTTACGGTTGACACCTGATTTGGTTCAGGTGACCTAATGAATTCTAGGTGAATTCCTAGGATTTTACGTTCAATGGTAATGAACGCATTGAAAATGGGTTTTCAGAAAACAAATCGGTTTTAATTTGATCAAAATATTTTCTCGTTCAAGCTCGAGTTTAGATATCATCGAATTCCATGAGTTTGTAATTCTCAATCTTTAAGGTCAATCTCAAGGATTGAGTAATATCAGTCTTAAAAGCTGATTTTTAATCTTTAAGGAGATTATCCTTTCTGGGGATCTGATTCATTAGTCTTATCAAGCTAATTTGCACGGTGCCCCCCCACTGTACGAGATAAATCCTTCTCATGATTAGGATAAATCTGACCACTTGGCGACCCTGTTTGATGCTGAGGTCCGTGGATTTCCTGCTGATTTTAGAGATGACTTTTCTAGATTTTTTGTCAACCTACAGCTGGTCTGGACGATAACTTCATGACCTAAATCAAGAAGCGCTTGTCTTTTTCGGAAGACTTTACTTCCTTTTAATGATGGAATTGATTCATCGTGTAGATCCATCTTTCATTACGGTAAATCGGGTAAAACAGTTTAATTTAGTCCAAAACAAAAGCACCTGCAATAAACTTTACAGAAACATGTGATAGATAGTTTTTAATTGAATAACTTGGTACATTCTCCCCACACTTGGCTTTTTTCATGCTTCTTTTTTATCCTAATAAATAAATTCAAGCGTTTTAGTTGTTTCTCAATTTATGTCCTTTCCGAGGTAACGATAATTTCGGCATTAACACCTAGTTTTATCGTTCATAAATATGTATAAACATGATTTTGAATTCATTTATTTGAAATTTTTTTAAAATTTTCACAAAATTTGACAAATAAACCAAGTGCAAACCCGAAAGAATTTATAACCTTTCCCCACACTTGAGATTATGCAATGCCCTCATTTGCATGAAATCAGACTATAATTATAAATTCATGAGGGTGATTAGTGTAGAAAAATGATAAAAAATACCCATTTTGTAATTACAAAGCTCATCGAATGATAGATGGCGCGCCTCATCGTTCATTCCTTCTTGTTTTATCACACATGTTTTTCTTCAAAAACGGTTGCTTTTCTGAACTGTTTGCTAATATTTGAAAATGCGTCTTTTACCCTTACTTATTATGCATGTTTATTTAACGAGTTATGCACTAACCCGAACCCCTAATTTAACGTTAAGTGGGGTTAGACTTCCCCACACTTAGCTTACGACATGTGAAGTCGGTAGAATAAGTTCCACGAATTAAAATAGTGAGCCAGTTATTTACATCTCGGGTGGTATAAAATATATCAATGGGTTTAAAGTTTAGACTCACCCGATCGTCACTACTTAATTCTTTTTTAAGTGTAGCTTTTAGTAAATGGATATGTCTCTTTCCTGGTTCTTGGTCAAATGGATCGATATACACCGACATACATATTATAGGGTGGACAATTTCTAACGTTTCCTTCCTTTTATTCTCGACGTCAAAGTTTTCACCTCTATTACCCAATTGGGTGAAATTCGAGGTGTCATTATCTATTATAGCTCGTAGTTCATTTTCGGTGGATGACTCATCTATTGAGAATATTGGGTTGGAAGGTTGTGGAATGGTGAAGTTCGGTTTGGCCTTGGGGGTAAAATTTTCAACGTTATCGTATTCCCAAGAGTACCAATTTTTTACCCTTACTTCTTCTTTATCCATTGATGGATCGATGATTTCGTTGGTAGAGGCTAATGTGTCGATATGTTGTGAAATTGGTAAGACTGAATAAAAAGTATCATCGGGATAGTTGGTGATTTCGGAGCTCTCGAATTCATCAAAATTCGATGATATGAGATTTTCTTGCACACGACTCCTCAGATCAACAGGTGTGTAGTCTGATAGAGTTTCAGCTTGCCGGTTTACAAACTCTCTCATTTGTTCATTTTGAGCATTGAGTTCTTCGAGTTTGATTTTCATATTGTCTAATAAATTTTCAGACACGTAATTTTCCTCGTCTACTGGTTGTTGAGTTTGGATATATTCTTGGGAATAATCCCAATTTGAATTGTATTCTTCATAATCATTCCATTCAGGTTCCGTGGGTGCGTAATTTGTCATAGGAACGTAATAATAACATTCCCATGTTGAGTGATAATCTCCACAGATTTTACAACCAGTTATTGTTTCGTCATTCGTGATCCAAGATTGATCGAACGAATTGTCATCAACACTCATTTGAGAGTATTGATTTAATTGATTTTGGATATCAAAAAGAGTTTCCATAGCCTTGTTTTCAAAATTTTCCATTTTATTGCGATGGCCAAATTTTAGCTACAATGTGGTGCATTTACTAATTATCCTATTAGTTATAAAAATAGAAAAACTTATATAAGTTGTCCAATTAATAGACTTTTCTGCTTTTGCCCACGTTTCGAATAGCCAAAAGATGCAGCAGGGAGCCAGAACCCTTTAAATCGGAAGCTCACAACTCAGCCACTAACAAATCCAACTATTACTACGAAGCAGAAAATTGTCAACGTCCATTAATTTAACCACTTAAATAATTTTTCTTTCTGTTTGAGATATTAGATAAGAAATAGAGAAAATTTCTAAGTCCTAAAAACTAAAGCGTCGAGAAATAAGAAAGAAAAAGAATGCGCGTCGAAAAATGTCGAAAAATAAAAATAAGAAAATAGCGCGTCGTAACTTAAAAAGGAATTAAAAACTAAGAATTAAAAGTTGCGTCTAAAAATATTAAAGCTTAAAAGAAAAACTATATCCCAAATGGTAATAACTTAAAAAGGTACTAAAATATAAAAACGGCGTCGCAAAATTCTAAAGCACCTAAATCTTAGTCCTAAGAAAAAGCACTTAAGGGATTTTACGGCAAAGCGTAAAAATCTAGAAGTAAAAATAACTATGGCAAAAACTAAGTTTAAAACTAAATATGAGCTAAAAATACAAATATTACGCTAAAACGATTAAAAAGGGACAAAATATAAAAATATACAAAAAGTTGTAAAAAGTACAATTTTTATAAAAATATTATTTTTATATTATTTATTTATTAAAACTATTAATTTTACATATAATAAAACTAATTAAAATTTAAAATACAATTTAATTAAAAAAAATTTAAACTAATTATAATAATTAAACTAATTAGGGTTTATTAATAATAATAATAATAAAATATGTAATTAATGTGAAATTAGGGTTCTGTCACGTGTGTCAGAGTGTCTCCGCGAGTCGCGGTATTTCAAGCAGCAAACCCCGCGAGTCGCGGGGTTCCAAAATTCAACTCTGGTACAGTTTTTAATTCGACGTGTTTTTTTTTTTTCTGTTTTATATTTTTCTGTTTTAAAATCTAAATATTTATATAATAAAAACTTATATTTAAAAACTAAAATAAAAATAGAACTACTTTATAATTTTATAAATAAAAATCGTAAAACTAGATTTATATATATTTTTTTTTATTTTTTTTTTCTGTTTTTTTTTTTTTAAATTTGATATTGTTTTTCTAAAAATATATTTATACAAATATATATTAAAAATATAGCATTTCGCCAAGTCCCCGGCAGCGGCGCCAAAAACTTGATGTCGTGCGAGGTGTATATAAAATACTATTAATTTTACAAGAAATACTATTAAAAATTACACAAGTTTTAATTATTTATTTACAAATGGGATATACCTAAACCTTGCTACAACACTATAGGCAGTGTACCTAAGCGTAGAGTAGTATAGTTTTTAGTAAGTCCGGTTCGTTCCACAGGGAGCGGGCTTATTGCACACTATATTTTTAAACAACTATATTTGTTCAAAATATATATAATTATATATAATAATATATAAAAGGGGGTTTACCGTTTAATGACCGGTTTGTCGATTTATATTTTAAGTGAAGCGTATAGTAAATGACGATATTTAAATAACAATATTAAATAAATAACAATAATTAAAATGACAATAAATAAAAGTACGAGAAAAAAATGAAATAAAATATATTATGCTTATTTAAACTTCCGTAACCATGATGTTTGACGTTTTGATTTTAATTTATTGTCCTGGGTTAATTGTCCTTTGTCCTGGATGTATTTGAAACCTATCAGGTTTTTGTCCATAATAGTTCATCGGTCATAATTATAAACTGCTCGGCAAATTTAACCTTATACCCGAAGTCAAATATTCCAACTAACTGGGGATTCGAACTGTAACAAGGTCTTAATACTTTGCTTAATGAATACATCAGGTTATCGACTGTGTGTAAACCAAGGTTTTAATATTTTGTTAACAATTACACCAATTACCCTTGAATGTAATCCACCCCTGTTTTAATGAGTCCATTGACTATTAATCCATCCCCGTGTCCGGTCAAATGAACAATAATTCGTACTTATAAATATCCCGCCCATCGTGTCCGATTAAGCGTATGTGGTTATATATAGATATGTCAAATCATAACCTTTATATTAAATTAATGAGGTATCGTTAATTTAATATAAAGCCCATTAATAGCCCATAGTCTAATTTCCACAAGTGTCGTTCTTTTGTCCAAACCCCAATTATGGTACAAAGCCCAATTACCCCATCTTTAATATTTAGTCCAACATCATGATTACTTTGGCTCAAATAAGCATAATAATAACTTAAGTACGAGACATTAATTTAAAAAGGAGAACATAGCTTACATTGATTATTTATCGCGTAGTGTTACACGGACAAAGCTCCGACTTTAAAAACCCGTAAAAATAACTTTTACATAACCCAAACTAATCTAATATAACACTAATCTATACTATATATACATATATATATTTATTTATATTATACTAGGGAGTATTATTATTATTATATATTTTTTTACTCGCAGAATTCGTGACCTTTTATAGGAGTTTTGATTTCTGACAGCTCCGCGAGTCGTGGAGTTTTTAGCCTTCAAACTCCGCGAGTCGCGGAGTTTGAAAATCCAGCTCAGGATCATTTGTCTCATAGCTTGTCGACATAATTTTTAAATATATATAATATATAAATAATTTATATAATTATTTAAATATTATATTATATTCTTGTGCATAGTTGACTTGTAATTTTTGGTCCGTTGCGTCGGGCGTTGATAGTTGACTCATGTCCCGGTTCCGAATTTTCGAACGTCCTTGCGTACAATTTAATATCTTGTACTTTGCGTTTTGTAACTTGTACTCTTGTCATTTTTAGGCGTTTTTCATCAATAAATTGAACCTTTTGAATTGTATCTTGAACATTTGAGCTTTTTGGACGTTTGTGTCTTCAAATCTTCGTTTTCGCCTTTTGTCTTCGCACTTATTTATTTAAACAATTACAATGAAAATATAATACAATTACATATGAAAACCTATTATTTAGGAGGGATATTGCTATGAAATATATGTTCCTTTTTAGCCTTATCAGGGTACTAGGAGTTAACGCGTGTTGTTTTGTGTGAATGTTGCGTCAGTCCGGGTAAAGTACTTTACGTAACCATGTGGAAATGGTAAGGTACACAATTGTAATAGTGACTGATCACCATTATTACGAAAGTGTATCTTGACACCAAGCATGACATGACAAGTACCGAACGGAGGAAACGTGGCATGGTTGGGGTAGAACGGGACGAATTGGGAATCTTTTATTGGTTCCTAGGATATAGTGGTCTCGAGTGGTGTGCTTGTTGTCACATTGAGTTCTTTGTGAGTCGGGAAGTGTTACGGTGGTTTCGAATAGCTAAGGTGGGTGAGCAAACTCACGAGTTTGGTGCGTGCTTAGTCACCCTAAGTAGTGGGTGCACTGTTGAGATTGTTATTGGTTGTAGTTACCCATCTTAACTTGGATGATTGATTAATGTGGGCGTGTGTGTTCGTCTAGGACTTGAATTCCGTATTGGGATGCAACAAGAATAATGATTGTGGTATTGGGTTACACTCGGAAGAGTGTAAAATTAGGTATTCGTGTAAGGATTCTAGTTGTGAGTTGCCTTGGAATTGGCGAATCGGGGAGTCTTCGAGTCGTTAAACTCATGGGAGTGGGACTCATATATCAATGGTTGCATTAGTGTGTTGTGGATTATAGGGTGACCTTCCTAACGGAATATCCCATGTAGTTGTGGTTGTGCCGATATGTAGAAGGGTGTAAGACTTGGTGTTTCTGAGCATCTCATTAGTGTTAGATGAAGGGCCTCATTAGGCTATATTGTTTGGCCTTGTGAAATTGTGGGTAGCGTGTGATCGCTAGGAGCTTTCGATAAGACAATAAACCGTAAGGTTTGTCGGGTAGGTATGACTTCGGGTCATTATTGTGGAGAGACAGGTGACATCGGGTGCATGGAACCCAAAGATCGAGGTTCTAAATCTTGGTAGATTGTGGTGGGAGTCTGCATGACACTGCGTCAGGTGCCCCTTTTTACCTGCAAAGTGTGATGTTCAACTCCGGTGATGGTGTGATCACTTTGTGATTAGGGTGACCGTGAGATACCCTTAGAAGCAGCGGGGATTATAATAGTGATCGACGGGCGATAGTAATTCGACGGTTATGAAAGTCGAAGTTTAAGAGCATTGCGATAAATACTTCTTATGAAGTGACGGATGAGCGAATCTTGTTGCTCTTAAGTGATAGACGGGTAAAGATGACCGGCGGGCCGATGATGGACTTAATGGTCGGTTAGGCCGAAGGTTATGATGAAGTGTTAATATTGCAATCGATGCGATTATTGTGTCGGATTGGTCACTCTTTTCCATGAGAGTGAGGAATTGTTGATAAAGGTTCGTTGCATGGAAGGTGGGGTGATCTCGACTTAGATGCACAACTGATTAAGAGGAGTGGCATATGCCTAGGCTTAGAGGCGTATGTGGGACTTTGGTAGAGTTCGCTTTGCGAACGATTAAGGTAGTTGATTGTGATTTGTGGTATGAAGGTGCGATGTCGTCGCGTGTACGACATTTCAAGTGAATGTGTATGTCGGCTCTGAGAGCCTGAAGTGTATTCGTGGTGATTTGGAGTATATGACCAACGATGAGAATGGTCATGTGTTTCGTGGAATGACAATTCCCCAGGATGTTATCATCTTGGCGGTGAGAGTGTGGAGCTGAATCCTATGTGGGGGGAGTTTTTACTGTCGCCCGAGGAAGCTCCGGTGGTGTTAGATCAAGCGAAGTGTAAGACTTCTTAGGTAAGTTGGTCGTGTAGAACTACGGTGCGGTATGAGACCAAGTGCGAAGTTTGAGATCACGGAGGTGAGAGAGCGAAGCTGTCGTTACGAGTGTTCTCGTGGAGTAAACCTGGGTTGTTGTGAAACTCGGATAGTACTATTGAGTAGGTACGAGGTCGATTTTGTAGTGGATGCTGTACTTTTCCCTGTTTCAAGAAACGTAATCGTGGAAGTCGTCAGTGGATTATTCCACTTGATGGAAAATTTTTGAGGCGCAGAGTGCTGGTTCCGTTTGTTTCGCATAGAGATGTGCAGATGTTGTTTGTTTGCGAGGGTGTGTTCCTTAGTGATGCGACCCGGTAGTTACATTGAAATGTCGAGGCCATCCTTAATGGACGGTCTAGGTAAGAGGATTCACCCGGTGTTGGTGAATATTTTGTGGTTCGTATGGTGAATCGCGAATTTGTTGTGATGATAATTCGCCTATGACGGGATTCTAGTATATGAATAGTCTCCATGCTAGTACTAGGAAGCCATCTTGTGTGGTTGTGTTGTAGGGTTTGGAGGAGAAACCCTGTGTTGAGTGTTAATGTTTTGTCTAGCTCGTGGTGTATTATTGTCGTCCTGGATAAATCCAGAGACTGATGGTCGTGTGCCGATTAATTGATGGGAAAGTTTGTGTCCTTAGTGTGATTATTTGGTGATACCGAAATTTCTTCGTTGAAGGAATGACCCGGTGGTGGAGACGAGGAAGTTGGTTCTTGATTCGGAGAACATTCGTGATTGACCGGATGAGTGATGTGTTTATGAACCGATGAGGTACGGAGTTTAATAAGGCATAAATCCTTCTCGATTTGGATTAACGCAAGACTTGGTTCACGGCGTAGTGAATCTAGTAGATCGCGTTGGGTGATATAGTTGTGGATGTAGCTTTTTGCGGGTTATAGCCTATAGAATTTAAAGGAATATATGGTATTTTCCGTATTTCCTAAGTATGTATTTTGGACGTCGAGCGTATGAGATACCGCTGGTTGCGGTAATGCATGCTAGTGATTATTAGCGTGTGGTGAGATATTCGGGTCAATGGAAAATTATTATGGACATCGAGTTTGGATGTGTGTCGGAGGACCATAGAGTGTGGGTCCGATTGGTTAAGTGACGAAGATCACGAGGACGTGATCCAGTTTAAGTGCGGGAGAGTTGTAAGATCCTGAATTTTGTGCATCAGAAAATGTTCCTAAAAGTGTCAGTAAATGTGTGAATCAGGAAGTGCCACAGAAAGTGAACCTAACACTTATGCATTTTCAGAATTTACATCAGAATCAGAATCTGTCAACTTCAGTCCCTGAACTTCTATGAACTGGTATCATCGCGTTTTAAGTGGGTTTATCGCGTTCCAGTCTGTCGCGGACATGACCAAAATGCGACGGGCTTAAAAACCCAAGTCCTGATCACTTCATCGTGTTCCAACTGAGTTTGTCGCGTTTGGGGTGTCGCGAAACGCGACCAGATGTCGCGAAACGCGACAGAAGTGCTGAATGACCATTTTGAACTCTTTTTGGGGTTTAAATTGGGGGTATTTGTGTCTTTTCACTTTAAGGACGGGTTTTTAGCCTCAAAACTGATCAAGCCTTATCTCTACCTCATTTTTCACCCTCACAAACACTCTCATCCATTTCTAGAGAGAGGAACCCATTTTAGAGAGAGATAGAGAGCTTGGTTTGAGGGAGAAGAAGAGTGAATCGGGTCAAGTCACGAGAGTTAAAGTTGTCCACCTCGTTCTTGGCTACATTTTGGTAGTGGTGGTAAGTCCTAAATCCGATTTTCATTGTTTGATTCTTGTTTGGGTTAGGGTTTATGTTAGTAATGAGTTTTAGAACCCACTTCTTGTGGAATTTGGGAGTTTTGCGTATTATTAGTGTAAGTAAACCCGATTATTGTGGGTTTAGCGTTTGATGACGAATTTAGAAGTATTTGTCCTCGATTTGGGTGTTAGTCACTAGTTTGTAAGTGTATTGGTGGTTTTGATGTTCTTAAGAACAAGTTTACTAGTCAAAAAGGGTGTTGACTTGGTTTGGTGTCAAAATGGATTTTGAGTCAAGTTTTGGTGAATTAAGTATGTAAATACTTGATTTAGGTGTTAATTTGTGTTTTGGAAATATAATCACTAGCCGTTAGTGATTATGGGGCGTTTTTATGACTTTGGTCAAAATGGGTAAATTGAATTGGGTCAAACTTGATGATGACACTAGTTTTGGTCAAATGGATGTTAAACATTTTTGTTAAGTGTTAAATGGCGTTTTTGAATGAAACTAATCGTGGGAAGCGATTTTAGGTTAAAATGGTATTTTAACATCAGTCAAACGCGGTCAAACGCAATATGAGTCATTATTGCACGTGTTGTGGTTTTTGTGTAAATGATGGCGTGAAATGATCACTACCTAAGTAGTAATCTAGTGTCGGAACCTAGGTTGGTCTAATTGGTGTAAAGTATAATTTGGGTTAACTTGTACTTTGTAGTGTGGGTTTGAATTACCACCCGAAGTGGTAATTGAATTACGTCCATTAGGTGTTAAATGGGCGGGTTTTGGTGAGCAAGGTGTAATCCATTGGCTAAGGGATGATTGTGCCGGATACTCTTTTAAAGAATGTATATTTATGTGTATATTATGCCTATGTGTAATATAGGTGGTTACTTGCTCGGATTTGAGGATGGAGATCATGTTATACATGACTTGTACGGGCATTCCAAGGTGAGTGGAATAATTATGCGTGTACGTATATAATGTATTTATTTGTGTAGCGTGAGGTGTGAAGTGCCGACGTGTTAAGACACCACATTTCACGTGACGAGTGAAGTGTCGACGTGTTAAGACACCACTCGGAGGTGAAGTGTCGATGTGTTAAGACACCACTCCGGGAAGTATGACGGGTGAAGTGTCGACGTGTTAAGACACCACTAGGGGGTGAAGTGTCGACTTGTTAAGACACCACTCCGGGAAGTATGACGGGTGAAGTGTCGACGTGTTAAGACACCACCCGGGGTGAAGTATCGACATGTTAAGATGCCACCTGTGGGGTTAGTGTACGACGTGTTAAGTGCACTAATGGTTGTTACGAACACCGATGGTCTTTCACGAGCACCATTCCCTTGTGCGATTGGTTAACCATGGTTATGTGTTGTAGTGTAGCATATTATATTGTTCGGATTATATGCTATCGTTTGTACTAGCTTACGTATTGGAAACTTTAGCGTTATACTTTGCGATGGTATGCTAATTAAATTGCTAGCGTGTATGCGGTAATTGTGTAAGTGATTGCAAGTAAGTAGATTATATATGTATATGTATAATTATTGCATTCACTAAGCTTTATGCTTACCCCTCTCGTTGTTTACCTTTTTACAAGTATTGTGATTGTGAAGCTAACTAGTTGTTAAACTAGATGCGTAGGGGCGCCTGGGCTCGATGGGGTAGCTTTTGGATAATTGGACACGGATTGGGGATTTTATAGTTTTTGGGATTATGCTCTTGGTATCGGGTTGGGTTATTGAGTATTAACCCGTGTTTGTGTAATTGGATTATTATTACAAATGCTTTTTTAAGGTGTCATTTTGGTACCAAGGGTCATCGTAAGTTATTAAACGTAATGTCACGATATTATGTTTTTGGTTAAAACAAAGTTGGAAATATTGTGTATTAATGGGACCTAACTTATATAAAAACAAAAGTGCTTCGTTTTTGGTAAATGGATTTGGGGTCGTTACACGTACCCGTTATGGTCACTACGAATTTCTTGTTATGTCGTTTGGATTGACTAACGCACCTGCTGTGTTCATGGACCTCATGAACCGTGTGTGTAGCCCGTATCTGGAAAAGTTCGTTATTGTTTTCATCGACGAAATCCTTATCTATTCCAAGAGTGATCAAGAGCACGAAGAGCATCTAAAGTTAGTGCTCGATTTGTTAAGAAAAGAAGAACTGTATGCTAAGTTTTCAAAGTTTGCATTCTGGCTAAAAGAAGTTCAATTCCTTAGACATGTTATTAGTAAGAATGGAATTCAAGTAGATCCTGCTAAGATAGAGGGGATTGAGAAGTGGGAAATTCCAAAGACTCCTACTCAGATTCGTCAGCTTCTAGGTTTAGCAGGCTATTATAGAAGGTTCATCCAAGATTTCTCTCGAATAGCAAAACCTCTGACTGCTTTAAAGCACAAGGGGAAGAAGTATGAGTGGAAGGATGAACAAGATATTGCTTTTCAAACTCTGAAGAAGAAGTTAACCTCTGCTCCGATATTATCACTACCTGAGGGTAATGATTATTTTGTTGTCTATTGTGATGCTTCGCGTCAAGGCTTTGGTTGCGTTTTGATGCAACGAAAAAAGGTCATTTCCTACGCGTCGCGTCAGCTGAAGATCCATGAACAGAATTATACAACCCATGATCTATAATTAGGAGCTGTTGTGTTTGCGCTTAAGATTTGGAGACATTATCTATATTGGGTCAAAAGTACAGTGTACACTGATCACAAAAGTCTTCAACATATTCTTGATCAGAAACAGTTGAGTATGAGACAGCGAAGATGGGTTAAGATGTTGAACGATTATGATTGTGAGCTCCCGTATCATCTGGGAAAGGCCAATGTGGTGGCCGATGCGTTAAGTCAAAAGGAAAGAGTTGAAGCTCGCAGGTTTAGAGCCTTGAATATGACAATTCGAACTAACCTCGCTAGGCAGATTCTTGAGGCACAATAAGAAGCCTTGAAGAAGGAGAACTTCGTGAACGAGAAGGTCAGAGGCATGAGTAAGAAGTTTGAGGTACGAGCAGATGGTACTCGGTATTTTGCGGGATGTCTTTGGGTTTCGAAATTTGATGATTTGCGACAACTTGTGTTAGATGAGGCTCATAAGTCTATGTAGTGACCCGAACTTTTCCATGTTTATATATATTAATTGAGATTGATATTTACATGATTAAATGTTTCCAACATGTTAAGCAATCAAACTTGTTAAGACTTGATTAATTGAAATATGTTTCATATAGACAATTGACCACCCAAGTTGATCGGTGATTCACGAACGTTAAAACTTGTAAAAACTATATGATGACATATAAATGGATATATATATAGTTAACATGATACTATGATAAGAAAACATATCATAAAGTATATTAACAATGAACTACATATGTAAAAACAAGACTACTAACTTAATGATTTTTAAACGAGACATATATGTAACGATTATCGTTGTAAAGACATTTAATGTATATATATCATATTAAGAGATATTCATACATGATAATATCATGATAATATAATAATTTAAAATCTCATTTGATATTATAAACATTGGGTTAACAACATTTAACAAGATCGTTAACCTAAAGGTTTCAAAACAACACTTACATGTAACGACTAACGATGACTTAACGACTCAGTTAAAATGTATATACATGTAGTGTTTTAATATGTATTTATACACTTTTGAGAGACTTCAATACACTTATCAAAATACTTCTACTTAACAAAAATGCTTACAATTACATCCTCGTTCAGTTTCATCAACAATTCTACTCGTATGCACCCGTATTCGTACTCGTACAATACACAGCTTTTAGATGTATGTACTATTGGTATATACACTCCAATGATCAGCTCTTAGCAGCCCATGTGAGTCACCTAACACATGTGGGAACCATCATTTGGCAACTAGCATGAAATATCTCATAAAATTACAAAAATATGAGTAATCATTCATGACTTATTTACATGAAAACAAAATTACATATCCTTTATATCTAATCCATACACCAACGACCAAAAACACCTACAAACACTTTCATTCTTCAATTTTCTTCATCTAATTGATCTCTCTCAAGTTCTATCTTCAAGTTCTAAGTGTTCTTCATAAATTCCAAAAGTTCTAGTTTCATAAAATCAAGAATACTTTCAAGTTTGCTAGCTCACTTCCAATCTTGTAAGGTGATCATCCAACCTCAAGAAATCTTTGTTTCTTACAGTAGGTTATCATTCTAATACAAGGTAATAATCATATTCAAACTTTGGTTCAATTTCTATAACTATAACAATCTTATTTCAAGTGATGATCTTACTTGAACTTGTTTTCGTGTCATGATTCTGCTTCAAGAACTTCGAGCCATCCAAGGATCCATTGAAGCTAGATCCATTTTTCTCTTTTCCAGTAGGTTTATCCAAGGAAATTAAGGTAGTAATGATGTTCATAACATCATTCGATTCATACATATAAAGCTATCTTATTCGAAGGTTTAAACTTGTAATCACTAGAACATAGTTTTGTTAATTCTAAACTTGTTCGCAAACAAAAGTTAATCCTTCTAACTTGACTTTTCAAATCAACTAAACACATGTTCTATATCTATATGATATGCTAACTTAATGATTTAAAACCTGGAAACACGAAAAACACCGTAAAACCGGATTTACGCCGTCGTAGTAACACCACGGGCTGTTTTGGGTTAGTTAATTAAAAACTATGATAAACTTTGATTTTAAAGTTGTTATTCTGAGAAAATGATTTTTATTATGAACATGAAACTATATCCAAAAATTATGATTAAACTCAAAGTGAAAGTATGTTTTCTAAAATGGTCATCTAGACGTCGTTCTTTCGACTGAAATGACTACCTTTACAAAAACGACTTGTAACTTATTTTTCCGACTATAAACCTATACTTTTCTGTTTAGATTCATAAAATAGAGTTCAATATGAAACCATAGCAATTTGATTCACTCAAAACGGATTTAAAATGAAGAAGTTATGGGTAAAACAAGATTGGATAATTTTTCTCATTTTAGCTACGTGAAAATTGGTAACAAATCTATTCCAACCATAACTTAATCAACTTGTATTGTATATTATGTAATCTTGAGATACCATAGACACGTATACAATGTTTCGACCTATCATGTCGACACATCTATATATATTTCGGAACAACCATAGACACTCTATATGTGAATGTTGGAGTTAGCTATACAGGGTTGAGGTTGATTCCAAAATATATATAGTTTGAGTTGTGATCAATACTGAGATACGTATACACTGGGTCGTGGATTGATTCAAGATAATATTTATCGATTTATTTCTGTACATCTAACTGTGGACAACTAGTTGTAGGTTACTAACGAGGACAGCTGACTTAATAAACTTAAAACATCAAAATATATTAAAAGTGTTGTAAATATATTTTGAACATACTTTGATATATATGTATATATTGTTATAGGTTCGTGAATCAACCAGTGGCCAAGTCTTACTTCCCGACGAAGTAAAAATCTGTGAAAGTGAGTTATAGTCCCACTTTTAAAATCTAATATTTTTGGGATGAGAATACATGCAGGTTTTATAAATGATTTACAAAATAGACACAAGTACGTGAAACTACATTCTATGGTTGAATTATCGAAATCGAATATGCCCTTTTTTATTAAGTCTGGTAATCTAAGAATTAGGGAACATACACCCTAATTGACGCGAATCCTAAAGATAGATCTATTGGGCCTAACAAACCCCATCCAAAGTACCGGATGCTTTAGTACTTCGAAATTTATATCATATCCGAAGGGTGTCCCGGAATGATGGGGATATTCTTATAAATATGCATCTTGTTAATGTCGGTTACCAGGTGTTCACCATATGAATGATTTTTATCTCTATGTATGGGATGTGTATTGAAATATGAAATCTTGTGGTCTATTATTATGATTTGATATATATAGGTTAAACCTATAACTCACCAACATTTTTGTTGACGTTTTAAGCATGTTTATTCTCAGGTGATTATTAAGAGCTTCCGCTGTCGCATACTTAAATAAGGACGAGATTTGGAGTCCGTGCTTGTATGATATTGTGTAAAAACTGCATTCAAGAAACTTATTTTGTTGTAACATATTTGTATTGTAAACCATTATGTAATGGTCGTGTGTAAACAGGATATTTTAGATTATCATTATTTGATAATCTACGTAAAGCTTTTTAAAAACTTTATCTATGAAATAAAGGTTATGGTTTGTTTTAAAAATGAATGCAGTCTTTGAAAAATGTCTCATATAGAGGTCAAAACCTCGCAACGAAATCAATTAATATGGAACGTTTTTAATCAATAAGAACGGGACATTTCAGTTGGTATCAGAGCGTTGGTCTTAGAGAACCAGAATTTTGCATTAGTGTGTATTATCGAGTTTGTTAGGATGCATTAGTGAGTCTGGACTTTGACCGTGTTTATTTGAAAAATGATTGCTTAACAAATTTTGTTGGAAACTATATATTTTTAACATGTGAATATTATGTGATATATTAATCTCTTAACGCGTTTGATATTATGTGATAGATGTCTACCTCTAGAACAAGTCCCACTGACTCACCTAATAATAATGAAGAGTCAAATGTAAATTGGAATGATTCGTGGACTGATTCACAGGTTCCCGAAGAGGAACCGGAAGAAGAGTCGGAACCGGAAGAAGAATCGGAACCGGAAGAAGAATCGGAACCGGATGAAGAAATAGAACCGGTGGGGGAAATAATAAAACGGTTAAGTAAAAGAAAATCCTCAACCAACCGACCAAGGTTAATTATGGTCAATGGTGTTTCCGCCAAGGAAGCAAAATATTGGGAGGATTACCAATTCTCCGATGAATCGGATTCCGACGAGAATTCCGATGATGTTATAGAAATTACCCCAACTGAATTTAAAAAGGCAAAAGAAAATAATAAGGGAAAGGGCATAAAAATAGAGAAATCTAATTCCAACCCCGATGAATTTTATATGTATCGTCAACGCCCGAAGTCCTTAAGTTGTAACAATGACCCGGGAACCTCTAAACCACCAGGTTTTTCTAAACCAATGTGGACAACGACGGCTCGTATTAGGGGAACATCATATATCCCTAGAAACTTGGCAAAACGAACCAAAACCGAAGAAGAAGAAACGAGCGAGTCGGAATAAGATAGTTGTATTCGTGTGGTGTAATATATGTAATATAGTGTTCTTATGCTTTATGATATATGTAAAAATTGCTTGTATTAATAAGTATTTTTTTATGAATCTAACTCTTGTCTATTTTACAGTTTAAAAACACAAAATGGATAGACAACCCAATATTTTAAGAGACCTACCCGGAGACATGATTGATGAAATCTTGTCTAGAGTCGGCCAGAATTCTTCGGCACAACTATTTAAGGCGAGATCAGTTTGTAAGACATTCGAAGAACGTTCCAAGAATGTCTTGGTTTATAAGAGACTTTCATTTGAAAGATGGGGGATATCACATTGGGAAACCCATAAGTTACGATGTGTTTACTTTGACGCATATATTGCGGGGAACCCAAATGCTATTTTACGCAACGGGTTAAGAAATTATTTTGACTCAATATATCCGAATATTGGACTTCGTGATTTAGAAAAAGCGGCTAACATGCAACATAAAGAAGCATGTTATGCTTACGGATTAGTAATGTTCGCTTCTCACCAAAGTGAGAACAAGAACATCGGGCTACAACTATTAAACAAAACGTTTCCACAAGTGACGGAGTCGGTAATTGGGGTAAGAAATGAGGTTTTTAGATTATTACGGGACTGTTGGACATTACGTAACCCTCGTCCCTTTGATGACGTTACAACACGCTGTCTTATCAACGGCCATAACGGTTATGTTGCACAAGACCAAGGATGGGAAGTAGTCCTAGTAAAACCAGAATGCATGACTTGTTTCTGGACGTATGAATTACGTGTCTTTATTGCCTTTGCTGAACGACTTGTGTACTAGCTAGAATTGTCTTCACAACTATCTTGTATCAAAGTTATTGTGTGCTATATTTCATGCTTTATGAAAAATAAGCGGTATTGTAAGTTTGTAAAATATTGTATAAAAGTTTGAACGCGAAATATTATTATAATCAGTTTTTCATATAGAATTGTAGTAGTTGAATTGTATATTAGCTACTAAGTATGAACTTAACGGGTAGGTACTACCCGAATTTAAACTTATAAAACGCTAATATGAAGAAAAAGCTTTTATAAATGAGTTCATATTATGCTACGAAATACTATTAACTACTCTTAATATTCTGTATGATTAACTTGTTCCATTTACCTATTTTGAAGGAAATGGCACCGACTACTCGACACACCGTGAATATGAATGAAGAGGAATTCCGTACTTTTCTAGCTTCAAACATAGCCGCAGTACAGGCTGCGCTACATACCAACAATAACCTTGGATCTAGCAGTACAGGAAATCGTGTAGGATGCACCTACAAAGAATTCACTGCCTGCAAACCTTTTGAATTTGATGGAACTGAAGGACCGATCGGATTGAAACGGTGGACCGAGAAGGTCGAATCGGTATTTGCCATAAGTAAGTGTACTGAAGAGGACAAAGTAAAGTACGCTACGCATACCTTCACAGGTTCTGCGTTAACATGGTGGAATACCTATCTAGAGCAAGTGGGACAAGACGATGTGTACGCACTACCGTGGTCAGCATTCAAGCACTTGATGAATGAGAAGTACCGTCCCAGAACCGAGGTCAATAAGCTCAAGATAGAACTTAGAGGGTTACGAACCCAAGGATTTGATATTACCACGTACGAAAGACGATTCACAGAATTGTGCCTATTGTGTCCGGGAGCATTCGAAGATGAGGAAGAGAAGATCGACGCGTTTGTGAAAGGATTACCGGAAAGAATCCAAGAAGATATAAGTTCACACGAGCCCACCTCCATACAACAGGCATGTAGAATGGCTCACAAACTCGTGAACCAAATTGAAGAAAGAATTAAAGAACAGACTGCTGAAGAGGCCAATGTGAAGCAAGTCAAAAGAAAGTGGGAGGAAAACGGTGATAAGAATCACCAATACAACAACAACAACAATTACAACAATAATCGCAACAATTATCCCAACAATCGCAACATCAATCGCAACTACAACAAACGGCCCAACAACAACAACAACAACAACAACAGCAACTACAACAATCATCCCAACAACAATAATAACCGCAACAACAACAACAACAATCAGAAGCAGCTATGCCAAAGGTGTGAAAAGAATCACTCGGGGTTCTGCATCAAATTTTGCAACAAGTGTAAAAGAAATGGTCATAGCGCGGCGAAGTGTGAGGTCTACGGACCAGGGGTTAATAGAACGAAAGGAACAAATGGTGTCGGAACGAGTAATGGCGGAGCAAGTAGTGTCGGAGCAAGTTATGCCAATGTAGTTTGTTATAAATGTGGAAAACCAGGCCACATTATTAGAAATTGCCCGAACCAGGAGAACACGAATGGACAAGGCCGTGGAAGAGTTTTCAATATTAATGCGGCAGAGGCACAGGAAGACCCGGAGCTTGTTACGGGTACGTTTCTTATTGACAATAAATCTGCTTACGTTTTATTTGATTCGGGTGCGGATAGAAGCTATATGAGTAGAGATTTTTGTGCTAAATTAAGTTGTCCATTGACGCCTTTGGATAGTAAATTTTTACTCGAATTAGCAAATGGTAAATTAATTTCAGCAGATAATATATGTCGGAATCGAGAAATTAAACTGGTTAGCGAAACATTTAAGATTGATTTGATACCAGTAGAGTTAGGGAGTTTTGATGTGATAATCGGTATGGACTGGTTGAAAGAAGTGAAAGCGGAGATCGTTTGTTACAAAAATGCAATTCGCATTATACGAGAAAAAGGAAAACCCTTAATGGTGTACGGAGAAAAGGGCAACACGAAGCTACATCTTATTAGTAATTTGAAGGCACAAAAACTAATAAGAAAAGGTTGCTATGCTGTTCTAGCACACGTCGAGAAAGTACAAACTGAAGAAAAGAGCATCAATGATGTTCCCGTCGCAAAAGAATTTCCTGATGTATTTCCGAAAGAATTACCGGGATTACCCCCACATCGATCCGTTGAATTTCAAATAGATCTTGTACCAGGAGCTGCACCAATAGCTCGTGCTCCTTACAGACTCGCACCCAGCGAGATGAAAGAACTACAAAGCCAATTACAAGAACTTTTAGAGCGTGGTTTCATTCGACCAAGCACATCACCGTGGGGAGCTCCTGTTTTGTTTGTTAAGAAGAAAGATGGTACATTCAGGTTGTGTATCGACTACCGAGAGTTGAAAAAACTTACCATCAAGAACCGCTACCCACTACCGAGAATCGATGACTTATTTGATCAACTACAAGGCTCGTCTGTTTATTCAAAGATTGACTTACGTTCCGGGTATCATCAAATGCGGGTGAAAGAAGATGATATTCCAAAGACTGCTTTCAGAACATGTTACGGTCATTACGAGTTTATGGTCATGCCGTTTGGTTTAACTAATGCACCAGCTGTGTTCATGGACCTTATGAACCGAGTGTGTGGACCATACCTTGACAAGTTTGTCATTGTTTTCATTGATGACATACTTATTTACTCAAAGAATGACCAAGAACACGGTGAACATTTGAGAAAGGTGTTAGAAGTATTGAGGAAGGAAGAATTGTACGCTAAGTTTTCAAAGTGTGCATTTTGGTTGGAAGAAGTTCAATTCCTCGGTCACATAGTGAACAAAGAAGGTATTAAGGTGGATCCGGCAAAGATAGAAACTGTTGAAAAGTGGGAAACCCCGAAAACTCCGAAACACATACGCCAGTTTTTAGGACTAGCTGGTTACTACAGAAGGTTCATCCAAGACTTTTCCAGAATAGCAAAACCCTTGACTGCATTAACGCATAAAGGGAAGAAATTTGAATGGAATGATGAACAAGAGAAAGCGTTTCAGTTATTGAAGAAAAAGCTAACTACGGCACCTATATTGTCATTGCCTGAAGGGAATGATGATTTTGTGATTTATTGTGATGCATCAAAACAAGGTCTCGGTTGTGTATTAATGCAACGAACGAAGGTGATTGCTTATGCGTCTAGACAATTGAAGATTCACGAACAAAATTATACGACGCATGATTTGGAATTAGGCGCGGTTGTTTTTGCATTAAAGACTTGGAGGCACTACTTATATGGGGTCAAAAGTATTATATATACCGACCACAAAAGTCTTCAACACATATTTAATCAGAAACAACTGAATATGAGGCAGCGTAGGTGGATTGAATTATTGAATGATTACGACTTTGAGATTCGTTACCACCCGGGGAAGGCAAATGTGGTAGCCGATGCCTTGAGCAGGAAGGACAGAGAACCCATTCGAGTAAAATCTATGAATATAATGATTCATAATAACATTACTACTCAAATAAAGGAGGCGCAACAAGGAGTTTTAAAAGAGGGAAATTTAAAGGATGAAATACCCAAAGGATCGGAGAAGCATCTTAATATTCGGGAAGACGGAACCCGGTATAGGGCTGAAAGGATTTGGGTACCAAAATTTGGAGATATGAGAGAAATGGTACTTAGAGAAGCTCATAAAACCAGATACTCAATACATCCTGGAACGGGGAAGATGTACAAGGATCTCAAGAAACATTTTTGGTGGCCGGGTATGAAAGCCGATGTTGCTAAATACGTAGGAGAATGTTTGACGTGTTCTAAGGTCAAAGCTGAGCATCAGAAACCATCAGGTCTACTTCAACAACCCGAAATCCCGGAATGGAAATGGGAAAACATTACCATGGATTTCATCACTAAATTGCCAAGGACTGCAAGTGGTTTTGATACTATTTGGGTAATAGTTGATCGTCTCACCAAATCAGCACACTTCTTGCCAATAAGAGAAGATGACAAGATGGAGAAGTTAGCACGACTGTATTTGAAGGAAGTCATCTCCAGACATGGAATACCAATCTCTATTATCTCTGATAGGGATGGCAGATTTATTTCAAGATTCTGGCAGACATTACAGCAAGCATTAGGAACTCGTCTAGACATGAGTACTGCCTATCATCCACAAACTGATGGGCAGAGTGAAAGGACGATACAAACGCTTGAAGACATGCTACGAGCATGTGTTATTGATTTCAGAAACAGTTGGGATCGACATCTACCGTTAGCAGAATTTTCCTACAACAACAGCTACCATTCAAGCATTGAGATGGCGCCGTTTGAAGCACTTTATGGTAGAAAGTGCAGGTCTCTGATTTGTTGGAGTGAAGTGGGGGATAGACAGATTACGGGTCCGGAGATTATACAAGAAACTACCGAGAAGATCATCCAAATTCAACAACGGTTGAAAACCGCCCAAAGTCGACAAAAGAGCTACGCCGACATTAAAAGAAAAGATATAGAATTTGAAATTGGAGAGATGGTCATGCTTAAAGTTGCACCTTGGAAAGGCGTTGTTCGATTTGGTAAACGAGGGAAATTAAATCCAAGGTATATTGGACCATTCAAGATTATTGATCGTGTCGGACCAGTAGCTTACCGACTAGAGTTACCTCAACAACTCGCGGCTGTACATAACACTTTCCACGTCTCGAATTTAAAGAAATGTTTTGCTAAAGAAGATCTCACTATTCCGTTAGATGAAATCCAAATCAACGAAAAACTTCAATTCATCAAAGAACCCGTCGAAATAATGGATCGTGAGGTTAAAAGACTTAAGCAAAACAAGATACCAATTGTTAAGGTTCGATGGAATGCTCGTAGAGGACCCGAGTTCACCTGGGAGCGTGAAGATCAGATGAAGAAGAAATACCCGCATCTATTTCCAGAAGATTCGTCAACACCTTCAACAGCTTAAAATTTCGGGACGAAATTTATTTAACGGGTAGGTACTGTAGTGACCCGAACTTTTCCATGTTTATATATATTAATTGAGATTGATATTTACATGATTAAATGTTTCCAACATGTTAAGCAATCAAACTTGTTAAGACTTGATTAATTGAAATATGTTTCATATAGACAATTGACCACCCAAGTTGATCGGTGATTCACGAACGTTAAAACTTGTAAAAACTATATGATGACATATAAATGGATATATATATAGTTAACATGATACTATGATAAGAAAACATATCATAAAGTATATTAACAATGAACTACATATGTTAAAACAAGACTACTAACTTAATGATTTTTAAACGAGACATATATGTAACGATTATCGTTGTAAAGACATTTAATGTATATATATCATATTAAGAGATATTCATACATGATAATATCATGATAATATAATAATTTAAAATGTCATTTGATATTATAAACATTGGGTTAACAACATTTAACAAGATCGTTAACCTAAAGGTTTCAAAACAACACTTACATGTAACGACTAACGATGACTTAACGACTCAGTTAAAATGTATATACATGTAGTGTTTTAATATGTATTTATACACTTTTGAGAGACTTCAATACACTTATCAAAATACTTCTACTTAACAAAAATGCTTACAATTACATCCTCGTTCAGTTTCATCAACAATTCTACTCGTATGCACCCGTATTCGTACTCGTACAATACACAGCTTTTAGATGTATGTACTATTAGTATATACACTCCAATGATCAGCTCTTAGCAGCCCATGTGAGTCACCTAACACATGTGGGAACCATCATTTGGCAACTAGCATGAAATATCTCATAAAATTACAAAAATATGAGTAATCATTCATGACTTATTTACATGAAAACAAAATTACATATCCTTTATATCTAATCCATACACCAACGACCAAAAACACCTACAAACACTTTCATTCTTCAATTTTCTTCATCTAATTGATCTCTCTCAAGTTCTATCTTCAAGTTCTAAGTGTTCTTCATAAATTCCAAAAGTTCTAGTTTCATAAAATCAAGAATACTTTCAAGTTTGCTAGCTCACTTCCAATCTTGTAAGGTGATCATCCAACCTCAAGAAATCTTTGTTTCTTACAGTAGGTTATCATTCTAATACAAGGTAATAATCATATTCAAACTTTGGTTCAATTTCTATAACTATAACAATCTTATTTCAAGTGATGATCTTACTTGAACTTGTTTTCGTGTCATGATTCTGCTTCAAGAACTTCGAGCCATCCAAGGATCCATTGAAGCTAGATCCATTTTTCTCTTTTCCAGTAGGTTTATCCAAGGAAATTAAGGTAGTAATGATGTTCATAACATCATTCGATTCATACATATAAAGCTATCTTATTCGAAGGTTTAAACTTGTAATCACTAGAACATAGTTTAGTTAATTCTAAACTTGTTCGCAAACAAAAGTTAATCCTTCTAACTTGACTTTTAAAATCAACTAAACACATGTTCTATATCTATATGATATGCTAACTTAATGATTTAAAACCTGGAAACACGAAAAACACCGTAAAACCGGATTTACGCCGTCGTAGTAACACCACGGGCTGTTTTGGGTTAGTTAATTAAAAACTATGATAAACTTTGATTTTAAAGTTGTTATTCTGAGAAAATGATTTTTATTATGAACATGAAACTATATCCAAAAATTATGATTAAACTCAAAGTGAAAGTATGTTTTCTAAAATGGTCATCTAGACGTCGTTCTTTCGACTGAAATGACTACCTTTACAAAAACGACTTGTAACTTATTTTTCCGACTATAAACCTATACTTTTCTGTTTAGATTCATAAAATAGAGTTCAATATGAAACCATAGCAATTTGATTCACTCAAAACGGATTTAAAATGAAGAAGTTATGGGTAAAACAAGATTGGATAATTTTTCTCATTTTAGCTACGTGAAAATTGGTAACAAATCTATTCCAACCATAACTTAATCAACTTGTATTGTATATTATGTAATCTTGAGATACCATAGACACGTATACAATGTTTTGACCTATCATGTCGACACATCTATATATATTTCGGAACAACCATAGACACTCTATATGTGAATGTTGGAGTTAGCTATACAGGGTTGAGGTTGATTCCAAAATATATATAGTTTGAGTTGTGATCAATACTGAGATACGTATACACTGGGTCGTGGATTGATTCAAGATAATATTTATCGATTTATTTCTGTACATCTAACTGTGGACAACTAGTTGTAGGTTACTAACGAGGACAGCTGACTTAATAAACTTAAAACATCAAAATATATTAAAAGTGTTGTAAATATATTTTGAACATACTTTGATATATATGTATATATTGTTATAGGTTCGTGAATCAACCAGTGGCCAAGTCTTACTTCCCGATGAAGTAAAAATCTGTGAAAGTGAGTTATAGTCCCACTTTTAAAATCTAATATTTTTGGGATGAGAATACATGCAGGTTTTATAAATGATTTACAAAATAGACACAAGTACGTGAAACTACATTCTATGGTTGAATTATCGAAATCGAATATGCCCTTTTTTATTAAGTCTGGTAATCTAAGAATTAGGGAACAGACACCCTAATTGACGCGAATCCTAAAGATAGATCTATTGGGCCTAACAAACCCCATCCAAAGTACCGGATGCTTTAGTACTTCGAAATTTATATCATATCCGAAGGGTGTCCCGGAATGATGGGGATATTCTTATAAATATGCATCTTGTTAATGTCGGTTACCAGGTGTTCACCATATGAATGATTTTTATCTCTATGTATGGGATGTGTATTGAAATATGAAATCTTGTGGTCTATTATTATGATTTGATATATATAGGTTAAACCTATAACTCACCAACATTTTTGTTGACGTTTTAAGCATGTTTATTCTCAGGTGATTATTAAGAGCTTCCGCTGTCGCATACTTAAATAAGGACGAGATTTGGAGTCCATGCTTGTATGATATTGTGTAAAAACTGCATTCAAGAAACTTATTTTGTTGTAACATATTTGTATTGTAAACCATTATGTAATGGTCGTGTGTAAACAGGATATTTTAGATTATCATTATTTGATAATCTACGTAAAGCTTTTTAAAAACTTTATCTATGAAATAAAGGTTATGGTTTGTTTTAAAAATGAATGCAGTCTTTGAAAAATGTCTCATATAGAGGTCAAAACCTCGCAACGAAATCAATTAATATGGAACGTTTTTAATCAATAAGAACGGGACATTTCAGTCTAGGTACTCTATTCATCCTGGTTCAGGAAAGATGTATCATGATCTTAAGGAGCTATACTGGTGGCCTAACTTGAAAGCTGATGTGGCTACTTATGTGGCCAAGTGTTTGACATGTGCTAAGGTTAAAGCCGAACATCAGAAACCGTCCGGACTTCTGGTGCAACCTGAGATTCCCGAGTGGAAGTGGGAAGGTATTACGATGGACTTTATCACGAAGTTACCGAGAGTTGTTTGTGGTTACGATACCATTTGGGTGATTGTAGATCGATTCACAAAGTCAGCTCACTTTTTGCCGATTAAGGAAATAGATTCGATGGAAAAACTTACTCGTTTATATTTGAAGGAGATTATTTCGAGGCATGGTGTTCCTTTGTCTGTTATTTCAGACCGAGACAGTCGATTCAAATCGAGGTTTTGGCAATCCTTACAGGAAGCTTTGGGAAAAAAGTTGGATATGAGCACCACTTATCATCCACAGTCGGATGGTCAGAGTGAAAGGACTATTCAAATGTTGGAAGACATGTTGAGAACGTGCGTGATTGATTTTGGCAAGGGTTGGGATAGGTACTTGCCACTGGTTGAATTTTCTTATAATAACAGTTATCATGCAAGTATTAAAGCCGCACCGTTTGAGGCTCTGTATGGTAGAAAGTGTAGGTCTCCTATCTGTTGGAATGAGGTTGGGGATGCTCAACTCACAGGCCCAGAGATTATTCATGAGACTACTGAGAAGATCGTACAGATTAAAGAAAGATTGAGAACTGCCAGAAGTCGGCAAATAAGTTACGCCAATGTTAGAAAAAAGGATTTAGAATTTCAGGTCGGTAACCGTGTTATGTTGAAGGTATCACCTTGGAAGGGTGTGATACGATTTGGTAAAAGCGGAAAGTTAAATCCTCCATTTGTTGGTCCGTTTGAGATTACAGAGAGGGTTGGACCCGTGGCTTATCGTTTGAAATTGCCACAAGAACTTAGCGCCGTTCATGATGTTTTTCATGTGTCGAATTTGAAGAAGTGTTTGAACGAGGCCGATGAGACCATTCCTCTTGATGAACTTCATGTTGATAAATAACTATACTTTATTGAGGACCTGTCAAGATTATGGATCAAGAGGTTAAGACCCTCAAGCAAAGTAAAATTCCTATCGTCCGAGTTAGATGGAATGCCAGACTCGGACCCGAGTTCACTTGGGAACGTGAAGATCAGATGAGGCAGAAGTACCCGCATTTGTTCCCAAATGACGAGTCAACCCCTGCACCTGCTTAAATTTCGGGATGAAATTTTCGTAACGGGAAGGTACACGACCCTACTTTTTCCGTTATCTCTTACCGTTTATTATTTAACGCCCGTTAATTTTTATTCGTGTCACGTCATTTCTATGACCTATATTATTATTTTAGTAATAATATATTAAATTATTATGTGTTATGTGAATATTTGTATTCATATTTAAAATTGTACGTTTCTACATGTCGTGGATTTCTATTCTGCGAATCTTTTCAGTTTTCAAACCAACGGTCAGACTTTTGAGATTTTTGAATCCCAATTTTATTATATATGATATTTTTATGTCATATGTTTATATATATATATATATATATATATATATATATATATATATATATATATATATATATATATATATATATATATATATATATATATATATATATATATATATAGTGTTTATATATTTTATTTGTCGCGTATATGTTATCTCTCCAAAGATTTAATCGCGTAGTAGCGTTTTTGCATTTCGGGCTACGTTCGGGCATTCGGGCTAAAAGCAATTTACCAAATATCAAAAGTGGCCCACTAAGGGGCCCACCCCTCACCCAAATCGGCCGAACCCCTTGTAGGGGGGGGGGGGGAGTGGCTTATTTTTTTATTTTTGCATTCCATTTCAATTTCACATTT
The DNA here is from genome assembly GCF_046630445.1 of Rutidosis leptorrhynchoides. Taxonomy (NCBI): domain Eukaryota; kingdom Viridiplantae; phylum Streptophyta; class Magnoliopsida; order Asterales; family Asteraceae; genus Rutidosis; species Rutidosis leptorrhynchoides. The sequence continues at coordinate 185,473,201 of NC_092334.1, read as the reverse complement.
TATTTTATCAAACCTAATTTTCTCTCAAGTTTTCTCCTCTCCCTCTCCTCCCTTGTTTGAGCCGTCACCAACCATCATCAACATCATCATCATCTTCTTCAATCAAGCACTCAATTCAAGGGGCTTTTAGCATCATCGGATTCACCGCATCATTCTCTACACGCCTATACCTTTCATTTCTCGATTAGGGTATAAACCCTAACCCTAAATTTTTGATTTTTATTCAATTTTATTGATTTTGATATTATTATGATAGTATAGCACTTGTGTATTGTTGTATTGATGATTGTATGCGTAGAATTGCTCGTTTGTATATGTTTTCGGTTTGATAAAATAGGGACAGCGGACTTTTTGATTAAATCAGTACATTTGGCTATTGTTTTTGATGAAATAAATTGTATAGATGAGTTCCTCTCATCAAGACAATAATTTTAGACTTTGGATTCATGTTATTTCGAGTCCCGGATCAAAAGTTATGCTTAAATTGGTGTTTTCATGAGATTAAAATATAAAAATGAATATGATCAGTTGGGATCAGACTTTGTGACCTTTATTGGAGTCTCTAGCATGTACATTTTGTTAGGATTGATGATTGGATGAACCTTCATGTTCGGGTCATCGAAATTCGAGCCACAGATCACCCGTAATGACTAAAACAAGATTTTGGAACAGATTAATGGTTTAGGTTGGTTCATGGCTGATTTTCATGTCTTATGAATTGACCTTGGGATGTTCTTGAGCACACTAATGTGTAGGGTGGTTTGGTTAGACGAAGATATATATAAAATTCGTCGAAAACCGACACCCAAAGCTCAAGATATGACCCGGTGAACTTTTTAATGAAACTTATAGTTATAAAATTTAACTTATGATATAAATAATTATTTTCATTATTATTAAATTACTTATAATATAAAAGTAATTATTTTATTTTAAGACTTATGATATATATATATTTATTATATCATTTATTAATTACATTATGATTTAATTAAACGTTTAATTAAATTTATGATTAATAATGCTTTTATTATTAATGAAAAATATTTATGATAAGTATTAAACTTATGTTATGAGATTATTATAATAACACTTATAATAAAGATTAATTAGTTAATTATTAAATTATTATAAGGCTTATTTATTATTTATTTATTTAATACTTATGGTTTAATAATTATAATTAAATACTTATGATATGATTAATAATTCATTATTAATTAATAATACTTATAAAAATCTATTATTAATTAATAATACTTATGTTATGATTAATATTTAATTAATTAATTAATTACTTATGTTATATTAATTATATCATTTAACTTATGTAACTTTAATAATTCAATTTAATTTAATTAAACTTATGATATGACATGATTATACATATATGACTTTAAAGAACATTATAACTTATATTATTACTATAACTTATACTTTAAAATTCAAGGTTGACTAAGTTTGACCAATGTTGAATTTTGAGTTGACTTTCGATTGACTTTGACTTTCAGTCTACTTTTGTTGACTTTCTAATTAAGGAAACTTTCCTAAGTTAAAAACTTTCCAAAATAGCAACTTTCTAAATATGGAAACTTTCCAAAAATAGAAACTTTCCAAAAATGGAAACCTGCTAAAATAGAAAGTATCAAAAAATAGAAAGTACGTGTTATACGATGTCCTGATCATACCGAAACATACTGAGTGTTGTTATATGTCTATTTGCAATAAGTACTATAGCTATCATACTAAGACTTGACCTAAGTTAGTTACTTATATCGACCTGCTTTATTTATAGGTCGGCTTTGTGATCATTCTTGATCACTTTATCTTTTGCTGCTCACGTTTCTATGTTATCACTTCGTTTACGTTAAGGTGGGTTATAGTACCGTTTATTATACTATTTAAAGTATTTTTGGGATGTGATTACATGCATTTTTATTTTACGTTTAGACACAAGTGGCAATTAAATTTAAATTATTCATAATGAGTTGAACAAAAATATTCCCTAGTCTGGTAACTGTAATCACTGGTTTCTACTGGTGAACACGAATCCTACGGATAGATCTATCGAGTTTGACAACCCCATTTCGAGCTAGTAGCGCTAGCAATTTATAATTGAAATGTTTAGTACTTCGTATTTTGTTGTAGATACCCTGTTCGGTGTATAATATTTATTGTGTTTTGCAAGGGTAAATAAAGGGTTAAGTGGGTACCAGGTGGCTCATTGATAATGGAATAATATTTTATGTTTTCTAACATTTTAAATCTTGTGGTTTAAAGTTTATTCAATTATTTAAACCTATAATTCACTCAATATTTTTGTTGACAGTTTACTCGCATGTTTTCACAGGTACTTGATTTTAGTTGATGCTTCCGCTGTGTTAGAAGAGTCTGCATGCATTTGGGCAGATTTTATTAAACAATTATGAAACTTTGAACTTGCATTCTGTTTTTGAATAATTTAAACTTGTGGGTTTGTTGACAATGTTTTATGTCAACTTTGGTTATTTAATATGTTGGGTTATTTAAACTACATATTATGTTATGTTTTCCTTTTTGGAAAACTTTTGAAATAAAAGAATGCAATGTCGTTTATTAAATTCATTTAAGTTCGATCAAGCTGTGGGACCAAGTGACGGAGCCGTTAAGTGTTTTGACGGGGCTATCACATGTTAGTTTGGGTAAAAGAGATAAAAAACTGTTAAATCAGAATGTATTAGTACTTCATTATTATTTGAAGATACACCTGTTCAGTGTATATTGTGTTTGTAAGGGTATGGAAATGGTTAAGTGGTTACTAGGTGACTCATGGATTAATGGAATAATATTTTATGTTTTCTAACATTTGAAATCTTGTTGTCTAAAGTTTATATGTTTATTTAAACCTATAATTCACTCAACATTTTTGTTGACAGTTTACTCGCATGTTTTCACAGGTACTTGATTATTTGGACTTCCGCTGTGTTAGAGAGTTTGCAAGCATTTCGACAGATTTTAATCATTAAAACTTTGCATTCTCTTTTGATTGGTTAAACTGTGGGTGTTTGGTTGACATGTTTTGGTCAACTTTGGATATTTTAATAAGTTGGGTTGTTTAAACTACTTATTTTGGTAAATTTCCTTTATAGGAAATTATTTGAATAAAGAATGCAATGTTGTTTAATAAATTTATTTAGAGTTTCGATCAAGCTGTGGGATCAAGTGACGGAGCCGTTAAGGGTACTTGACGGGTCATCACATCAGCCTTTCTTTCCCAATCTAATGCCTCTATTTTGGCCACCTCAATTTCTTCATCTAGAGGCCCGTATTTGAGCTTACTCCATCTCCGAAGGGCATCTTTGATGTTCTTCAGTTTATCTCGAAACACATAGTCTAATCTATGCCCATCTACCTTTTTTGTTCCAAGCAGCTACAATAATTGGCTCCACATCTTTAAACTCCAACCACATGTCAAAAAACTTAAAAGGTTTCGAACCAAAGTCGTCATTCTTATCGCGAAGGATAATTGGGCAATGATCTGATAGACTTCTGTCTAAAGCCAAAGTCGAAATATCTCCCCACATTCGAAGGAAATCATCGGAGACTAGGAAACGATCAAGTATACTAAGTTTTGACCTATCATCACTGATTCTCGTAAACTTTTTACCTAGAAGAGGTATCTCAATTAATTGCATTCTTTCTATGAAGTCATTGAATAAAGATGCCCGTCTTTTAATGAAAACACAGTTTTGCCTTTTAGTTTGGTCCCAAACCTCATTGAAATCTCCGCAAATTACCCATGCCGCATTGTCATACCTCTTTAATTGCTCCAAAGAGTCCCACATCCTTTTCTTATTCTCATCATTATGAGGACCGTAAACGTTGACTATTATTGTTTCCATATCTTTTCCTATCCAATGCCCTTTAATAGCTAAGAAGAACTCTTTAACAACAGCTTGATTTACATTGAAAACACCCGGATCCCAGATGAGTAACAACCCCTCAGACTTTCCCATCTTAGGCTTTTGTACAAATTCGAAGTCAGGACCACCCCAAACGCATTCTAACCAGCTATCAGATACCTCATTGCACTTGGATGCTTGGATGGAAACTACATCAGGTAATTTAGATAATCGTATTCTCCTAAATTTACTGATTTTACTCTCGACAGTGTCATCACACCCAAACCCACGAATATTTAGCGATAGTATCTTCATAATTTAACTAGCAGGTACGACTTACTTTATGGTTTTTACTGGGATGTTGATTCCCAGCACACCCCAAGCCTTGCACCAAACTCTTCTAACCCAACACTACCATCAGAGTTAATCGAGGAATTTTTAGACCATTTACCTCATACAAAAGATTTGAATTTGGATATTGAATTGGGTTTGCTAGCCTTAACCTTCTGCGAAAATCCCAAGTTTCCTCTAGCTTTAGATTTTGTTTGTAGAATTCGAGAAGACGCCTTCCAACTCACAATCGAGCTCCATGTGTTATCCTTTTGGTGTTTTTCCCTACGGTCTTTCGCAGGGGGTTTTTGTGGTAATTCATGGTGAAGGTGATGATGATTGTTGTCTGAATTAGGGTTGGTAGTGGTAGGTTGGTTTAAGTGTTGATTACAGGGTGAAGGAATCGATGGATTATGGGAGGTGGAACCAGATTTTGGAAGTGAATTAGGGATTCTTTGTTTGAGGGATGAAGAATTGGGGAAAGGTTTGTCGGAAGAGCTAGAAGCTTTTTTAGTTTCTGTCTGTTTTTCAATCGAACTAGGAGTGCAATTAAGTTGGTAAAACGGTTCTTTTATGTGATTTTCATTATTTGGGTTGGTTACAGGTTGTGGGTTGGCAATTGGGATTGGGAATGGGGTTTCAGGAGGGTTTAAAGGATTATGGACTGAGGTCGATTGGGCTTGAGGGGATATGGAGTCAATTAATTTAAACCTTCTTAACGGACTTGTTTGTTGACCATTACCCATTGGACTACCAGGAGTAGGAGTTGTTTCATTTACCTGATTGTTGTCATGGTTTTCCTTTCTTGTGTTTTGATAATATATAGGCCCACCTATGCCCGCTATTGGGCTTTTGCTCATGTTGTTCCCTTCTGGCCCAACATTTACCCCATCATTCCTTTCGTTTGTTTCACTGTTAGGATAGGGTCCACCAGTACCATGTGCGCCGTTTCTTTCCTGAAAAAAGTTATCCCAGATACTACCGTTAGGAGAATTGTTGGGAACTGGGTGCTCATTATTATGGCTTTTGAATTCATTGCTTATTTCAAGACACCGTGATATTTCGTACCACCTTTTGAAACTTAGCCGGAGTTTCAACATCCAGCAACGATTCTTCATCTGAATTTATCTCTGTTTCAAGGTCTTCATCTGAATTCCAATTGCTCTCATTATCTTCGGACCCCATGTTTAGCTCCACTACGTCTGTAGTTTATTCTTTGACATTAACATACATGATGGTAGAGTTGATCTTCACCATTACCTCCTCATTAATAAAATTTGAGACTCTTTTTTTGATTAACACCCTACCAATAAGCAGATTCTGGTTTTTATTATCAATGTCGCATTTCTCTGTATCAAACACAGGTCCCTACCACTATGCTATTTGTATGAACGTACGAACATTCCAGGTAGTTATGGGGACTCCATAGATGTTTATCCAAGTAAGCCTTCCTGACAGTTGAAGATTTACGTCCCAGGAACGGATTTTTATTAGCCATCTTTTAATCCAGTGGCTGTCTTCATTCATGATATTGTCCTTCATATCACAATTACCAAAAACCATCATGACCTCCAATCCACCCAGGTACTTGAAACTATAATTGTTAAGTTCTTCCACTTCACATAGATGTTGAAAGTTTTTAAGCGTATCAATGTCTTAAAATTCTCTATTGATTGCCCTTTTTAGAATTTCCTTATTACCTTCGTTATCCTCAATTGTGACCATTCTTGATTTTAGATTCCCAGAAGCTTGTTTTGGATTTGCTGTTGTTGAGTTATTACTCTCCTTCTTCGGTGTGTTTCCTACAACTTCATTAAAACCTCTATCATCCCTAAAGGAGTCTTTCTAGCTCGCCTTGTTTCTTTCTCCATTTCCTTCTGTAGCTTTTCTTTGATAGTAGTGGAGGTTTCTGTTTGCACCGACTGCAGTTTTTGGCTCCTTTTGATTGATAGCCTTGTACACCCTCAATGTTGTATTTCCGATCAGAATCTTACCAAATTTTACAGCAAAACCCTCGGCATCGCTTACTCCTTCGAATCTCACAAACCCAAATCGTTGACCACTAGCTAATGTTTTCCTAGCAATGTAAACATCCCTAACTTATCCATATCTCTTGAACATTTTCCATAAATCGGGTACCATCCAGGTTAGGGGAAAGTTGAAGAACAAAAATGACATCACTTGGTTGCCAAATACCCTTGTAGCTCGGTTCTTGTAGATTGATCCGTTGTAGCCTCCATACGCCGCCACCGTGCTCCCCAAATAGCCGTGAACTGCTCCTCTCTCACTTCTCGCTCTCTCTCTCTCTCTCTCTCATCTCTCTCCCCGCTATGTTAATAGTATGTTAATATTAATAGAATATACTTTGAGTTACATAGTTTGGAAAAATGACTTTTAGTTATACTTTCTATAACATTTAATTTTTCAATAGTCATTGATTGATATGTGAACCACGTCATTCGTCAAAGCTGATGGGTGTTTTTTTTTAAAGCCAGAAAAGTTAATGAGTGTTATTTCTAAATGAAAGTTTCACAAATTGGTTTGCAATATATTTGTAAGATATCAGCTTTTCTTATCATGTAGACATTTTCAAACCATTTATATGTTATATATCGCATGAGTTAAAATGAATCTTAATTAGTTATTTTTGTTAGCCTAATCTCTAATGTTTGTCACCTTTTACCATTTACACCTCCATGTTTGCCTTAATGACATAATTATTCCTAACTAACTCTTGATGGTTATTTAATGGAGGTAACCACCATAACTACCTTAACTATATACTGATGAGATGTGGTCATTTTCTTAATATGTTGTCCATCAAGTATTCTCACAAGTTACTGGTGTTCTTGAGAGAATACCAATAACTTGTGAGAATACTTGATGGACAACATATTGAGAAAATGAACTAAGAAACCTTCATTGATTACTTTGACGCGTTCTTCCTCTTGCACACACATGGCAATCAGCTCGTTCATTTTCCACTCTACTTTTTTCATATTGTAATTGATATTTTGTAATGTCCCTGTCAAAACCGCTATGACATGGCACAATAACAAGAGGTTCGATAAGTTGGACAATGGCCTCTATATGAGACGTTTTAACAAAAGTACATTCATTTACATAGTTTCAAAATACAATGTTGGACCGGTATGTCAAAAGTAGTACATTACATTAAAATGAAAGTACAAAATTGTAAATGAATGTGTAGTCAACATGATCGACATAAAAATATGCCGAAACTTCAAAATGTAACCATGCTTGACCTCTAAAAAGAATGCGCGGAAGCGTAGGCTAAGTACCTGAGATAAAAAAACATGCTAAAAAGGTCAACACGAATGTTGGTGAGTTCATAGGTTTAAGTAATAACTGAATAAGGGGACCACAAGATGTCAATGTAGTTCAAAAACAGTAAAAAGTTCTATGAGATTTATCAAATAGGTCTTGTAACTCAGGTTTCAGTGTATCTCCGAGATTACTTTGACCTTTACCAATGAAGTACTGCAGAATCTCCATCCATTCAATATATCCAAAGGTTCTCAAATCCTTGTAGTTTACCTTCTCATAGACATTGTTGTCCCTGCTGATACTGAAGGTCCTTTTTGTTCCTTTATAACACTTGATGATCTTATCAGGGTTAGATCTTCTGGTCACCACATTAACATATTTGCTCCTGAAGAAATGATCAGTTAATTCTCTTGTTTTTTCAGTTTCTTGTAGAGCTTCTTTAGGTACCTTCTCAGAAACCTCAAGCTTATCAAAAACCTTGTCCTGAGCACTCAGTAACCAAGCTTAACGTATAATCAAGTACCCTTTGTATAATAAATGCATAGAAATGCAAAAGCAATGTACACCGAATCAAGTGCATAAATCGAAGTACTAAACACCCGTTAAATGTTAGAGCGACTAACCCGGGTGGGGCTGTCAGACCCGATAGATCTATCAATAGGATTCACGCTTACCAACTCGATAAATAACCATCATCGAGCTAAGGAATTTGTGATTGTCAAGTCAAGCATAGAATAAGTTTTTAACACCTGTGTCCAGTACATAAAACAAATAAGCATGTTATCTCACCCAGTGTTTGAAAATAGTAAAACTGGGCTATGAAACTCACCTCGAAAACTATCGAGAAATACGTATAAGCTAGCAAACAATCAAACAGTCAAGTCGCGCGGATAGGAATATCCCATGTGCGTCCTAAGGTAAAAGAGGACGGTTAAAGTCTATACAACACTTAATAATAAAAGTCAAGTCGTAACATATCGTCATTATGCAAAGTAAACTAGAAACGTTAAAAAACAGACTGTTTTGGAATTCATTTTTGTTTCAGCCATATCTTACAAAATATTGAGAGTTAGAAGGTTATATGATTACTAGAATGTAGCTTAGTGAGTTATCTTTCCAACTCATATATCCACGTACACTATTTCAAAGTCTAAGTCACTCAAAAGTGTGACTCTTGCTGTAGTGGTCAGCTTGTGTGGTGGCGTATCAACTCAACTTGCTCGGTATGTAAATAACAATTGAAAAACTCAATTCAAGCAAATCCAAAGCCAAGAGTTGTCTAACATATGGAATTAAGTCATATCCCAGGCACATGTCTCAAGTTTTTACCAAATGTTCCAGAATGCAAATGCTTTATATGAATGGTTTCAATACTCATAAATCAAACAACAAAACACGAAGATCGACCTTCGGGAGAGCATATCTCACATGTATCATATTGTAACGACTCAACCCGTTATCCAACCGTATACGCAGCAAAAAAAAAATTATAACAGATAGGGTGCACTGCGCGCAACCCCCTCTGTGCGCGGCGCGCACAGAGCTTGATCAGTTCTGTCTGAAATTTCCATTTTTTGATTAAAGATCTCCCAGTTCCTGACACTTTTAGACTATTCACAACATTTTATATTAGGTAAAACTAACATGTTCCAATAATAAAACGAATTTTACGACACCGGGCCCACATCGGCCGTTTTACGACTTTCGTACAAAAATACAAGTTTTCGACTACATGAGTTTAAGTTCTAAACAAAACTACGAGCATGATGTTTGGGGATAAACTACCCAATCCTAAGTCGAAATCAACAGTAATCCAAGCAAGCATCCAAAGGGGAAATCATCTAATCCCGAGCATACCCTTGCCACGTCTGTCTCCGAACCTAAAAATGTAAACAACGAGAGGGTAAGCTAATGCTTAGTGAATGCAATACTTATACGCATACATACATAATTCAATCACTTGCATACACCTACACAAACAACGCAATAACATTAGCAAACCGCAATAATCGAATAATCAACGTACAATGCTAATAAAAACTTACACAACCCAATATACACAATGTTGACATTCGACTCGATGGTGGCCGACGAAGAGCGGTAGGTCAAATACGTTAACCACTCACCACGCATCACAACGCGTACATGGCCGACGAAGAGCGGTGGGTCAAAATCATTAACCACTCACCACTACGCACCATGAGGCCGACGAAAAGTGCAACCGAAACGTTAACACTTACCTCAATCACAAGGATGGCCGACGAAAAGTGAAACCGCTTACCATCCTACGATAAGTGACCAACGAAGAGAGGATCCCCAAACGGATAACACTCACCACTTACCCCAACACACACATGTGGCCGACGAAGAGCGATAGGTCAAACATTAATCACTCGCCACATAACCAAACACACACATGTGACCGACGAAGAGTGATAGGTCAAACATTAACCACTCGTCACATACCTCACCTCCAATCGCGGTCGACAAAGAGTCATTCCTTCCGGATATAACTCACCACATAACGCAAACCAAATATAGCCAACGAAGAGTTATCCATACGGATGTCACTCACTATATTTCTCCCAACCCAAATGTAACCCACGAAAAGCGTATCCTACCGGATAACACTTGCCACGTTGCACGCAAGCAACAAAATTATATACATAAACGTATAAATATTCCACTCACCTCGATTACTTGAAAAGCAATCCCGCTTGAGCTCCTATCATCCAAATGCAAATCACCTAAGTAATTCACAAACAAATAAGCTAAACATTCTAGCTTATGCCCAAAACACCATAAGTGAAATTTCGACCCATTAGCACTTACTTCCAATTGACTAAGTCAAATCTCACCCGAAACACCCATAATCAAAATCGACTAGCGATTATGTTCCAACAACTCATTTTACTCAAGGTTTCATCATCAAAACATATTACTTGCATCAATATACATAAAACCCATTTTGACCAAATCTCAAGTCAAAACACCCATTTTGCAAGCTTACACAATTAATCACTTATAACCTAAGTTAACTAGTGATATTAACACCCGAACATGATTATCAACTAATCAATTACATCATCCAACCCAAAACCCACCCACAATGGTTATCAACACCATTTACTAGCTAAATCACCCAATTATCAACTATTGAGTTTACTCAAGAACACCCAAATCAAAACCCCAATTATGAACACTAATCAAACTGTGAAAACTCGGAGTTAGAACTTACCAATACTACCACAATTTAGCTAGGAGCGAGATGAACAACTTTAACACTCGAGCTTTTGATCGATTCAAGCTCCTTCTTCCCCAAATCTCACTCTAGAAATCTCTCTCTCTAAGAATGAAATGAGAGTGTTTGTGGATTTGAAAGTGATCCAAAAGTAGATCCAATTCTGGTATTAAGTCCACAGAGCCGTCCTCAAGTGAAATGACCAAAATGCCCTTCATTTAACTCTAAATTAAAAGAAAACAGGAAACTGCAATCAGACAAGGTGCGCGGCGCGCACCACTGCCTGTGCGCAGCGCGCACAAGCTCAAACTCAGTCTGTCAGTTTCAGTTTAATTCAGTTTGATTATTCAATGTTTATGTACACCTGTACACTTGGGTTTAGGGTCTTACACATATCTTCATGTCATATATATCCACCTCTGAGAGTTAGATTATTTAGTTGAAATTAAAAGTCATTTGAACACTAACATCAAAATAGGATTGTAAGTCATGTTTTATTGGTGTAGAAACATCAAATGTTTCAGCACAAAAAAACCCTATGATCGAACATAAATCTGCTCCAAGAGTTAGATTAATGTTGAGTGCATGATAAAGTGTTTATGGACATTTATAGCTTTGATCTCCGGTCCGGTTTACCGTGAATAACCCTTATAGAGATGATGATCTACAAAAAGGTGATCAAAGCTACGCCCACCATTGATCGCAGTTGCCGCAACAATAGCCACTAAAGGTGGTTGCATAGGGTTTATGTTCGGAGAACATACCTATTACCGTAAGATCGTTTTCTGGATGCAATCGAATAACCGAGTAATATAGAAAAACGTTGATGTTGAATAAAGGGGGTTAGGGTTGTATTTATAATAAAACCCTAACCCTAGATTACCATTAATTCGTTCTAGATCCTTCCCAGATAACCACCAGCGAAGTTATAGTTGGAAAAGGATTATACTTAATTAAAGATATGATTACATCAGATTGCTTTCGTGTGCGCTAAGCAAAGACTTATACGCGCTCCTCCTAATCAAATGGTTTAGTTATTCAAGACGTGCATTATGCATGTGATACGCACGAATGCCATGCGTGTAGGTATGCATATCATTACCTGACATATTGACTAAACTATTTTTGTGAAAAATACTTAAACATAAAATCTAGAAAACATGCTTTGCACAGAGGTTATTAATACATAAATAAACATTGGAAAATTTTAAAATCAAACAAATGATGACTTTATGGCCATTCAAACACGAAATTAAAAAATCAATAAAAAGGCATATTCACTTTCAACAAATCAATCATGCATGTGCTTTTTAATTTGGACATATCTCTCACCTCATTTCACCATTTAATGTTTTCAAGTTGTAGGTTTTAGATCATTGAGATATCTACCCAATTCAAGAGTATATTTGGTCAGAAAGTTAACATAAAAACATCAAGAGCACCATCTTCATGTGATGGTCAGCAATTTCTAATAGTAAAACAAATAAAACGTATCCAACAAGTTGAGATACTTTTACTCAATATCTATAAAAGTTTCTTACATGAAAAGAAAGGTATTGAAATATATTCTAATATAATGAAAAGATTTAAACTCAAACATTAAGATTTCAAATGGTTATGGCTGTTACAAGTCAACATTTTCAGCAAAAGAAATTCACCAATTAACATGCAAAGTGTATGTGATCAATCCAACAAGACTACAAGCATACAATGATGTATAAGAGTTAAAATATCATGAAATTAGTAAAATGGATGTTCACTTATATATCTATAGCAGAAAAATCATCTGGGTTTGATGGATTCTTGAAGTCATTCAAGAAGTTCAAGTTGTTGGTGTTGTGTTCTTGAATCAAGGATTCAAAATAGATGATGAAGATTGATGATGAGGATGGAGATTGTTAGGATGAAGATGAAGATGATTTGTTGAGTTTTTAAAGAACTAGAGAGAGTTTGATATTGTGTGTTTTTGATCAAATGAAAATGAAATGAAATAAAATGAGTTATAAAAGTCAAGTAGTCAAGTTTTGTGTGTGTGTGTGTGTGTTGACCACTAAAGGGAGGGGAGGGACACCAGCCACGTTTTTGCCTCATTACCTGTGTTTCGGGTCGAATCTCGTGAAACATAAAACATGAATGTTGTAGCCCGATTTAATACGGACGTATGGGTATTTGAATCATCAAAAACGGAGTTCGTATGATCAAGATACGCATAAAATAGTGAAATATTAAATTAAGTGTTAGGTGTGTATGAAAAGTTTTAAATCGTGATCTAAACACGCCGAGAGATTTAGTTTTTAGAATAAGTGAGATGCATATACATGTAGAAGACTCGTCATTCCAGGAATTCAAATACTAAGATGTGTTAATGTAAATACAGATCGAAAAGTTGGGTTCGTTTCATAGGACTGTACGAAATACACCAAAAAACCCCAAAAATCTATTGTCCCGAAATTTTTTTGGGGTAGCGTCAACTATCGTTGTCTTTCATTTTTTTCACTCATAACCTTCTTAACCTATCCGAATAACCTTCGTGTAGACCTATCAACAACACTATCATTGGGTGGTTTGACTACGGGTTTTTCTTTAACAACACCACCCCCACACTTAGGCTTTTTACTTGTCTCAGTTTTATCATTAACAGATTCACCATTAGTAAGCACATTCACATAATCAATAGGTGTGGGTGGTGATTTAGTACTAAACTTTGTCTGAAAACTCAAAGTTTTACCTATATCCCTCATAATTAATGTACCAGTTCTCCAGTCAGTTAATGCACCTATAGTTGCTAAAAATGGTGTACGTAAAACAATGGGTACAAGCTTATCCTCTAGGATATCAACAACCACAAAGTTAGCTGGGAACTATAATTCACCTATCTTAACCACCAAAATTTCAACAATCCCTATGGGTTTACGAATTGACTGGTTAATCAATCTAACTCTAGCATTAGTCGACTTAAGTTCATATAAACCCAAAAGTGAATAAACAGACAAAGACATAAGATTGATACTCGCACCTGAATCAGTTAAACACCTAACAATTTCAGAGTCATCAATCCTACAGGGCACTATGAACGGCCCAAGATCACCTAATTTTGTTGGCATATCACTCTTCTCCAAAATAGCAGCGCATTCTGCTTCAAGAAACGCGGAGGATGCCTGCTCATGCTCACCCTTCTTTGCCATTAACTCCTTCAAAAATATCCCATAGTTGGGCATATCTGTAAGAACATCAACCAAAGGTACATGGACAATAATATTATCATTATTATTAACCGACTTACAAATAGTGTCCTTTGGTTGCTCGGATTAAATAGCTCTTTGATAAGGAATGGGCGGCTTGTGAACTTTCAACTTAAGTGAAGATTTCACCTTTTCTTCCACTTTAACCTTCTCAGCACTAAACTTGGGAGACTCGGTAGTCTCCACACTCTTCACTTCTTACTCTTGATTACTCGAACTAGAAGAACTCCCCATCATCAAACTCATCAAATAATTACCATATGCGGGAGTTATACCACTAACTCGAATCCAACCATCTTCACCATCAAGAGAATAAGTCAAAACAACCTCATCAGAACCTTAATCCTCAAAGCTAGAAATAGCATTGACCTGCAAATAATTAGAAATCTGAGGATCTTTGTTCCAAACATCACCTTTATTAGAATTAGTGAGAATTGTTTAGACTGGCTGATTATTGTTAGGGTTCACTTGGGTAGCTGATGGGAGAGCACCCGGTGGTCTCTCCATCAATACTTGGGATATTCAACCCACTTCCCTCTCCAAATTCTATATTGAAGCTTGTTGAAGCCTCATTTGTTTCTTTGTCAGATCACTGTCTTGTCTTAAAGCCGATATGTTTTCATCAGTCTTTATTATGAAACCCCGTAAAAACTGCTTTAATGAAGGAACTTTGTCAACTTGAGGCTGATTCTGATTTCAGTTAACGAACCCTGGTGGTCCATTCATTTGATAACCCGAAATACCTCTATGATACTGATAATTATATTGGTTACCCAAATAGTTCACATGCTCCTCCATTGTTGACTGATCACAATCCTTTGTGAGGTGTGGTCCTTGGCATAGTTCACAACCAACCCTCATAGCATGCACCTCCTTAGTCATTGACTCCATTTATCTCTTGATAGTTGCTAGTTGTGCTTTAACCGATGCGAGTTCGTCACTAGTTTCGGTACTAGCGACATGAGATGATCTAGAATTATCCATCTCTTGATGCCAATCATATGAATGTTTAGCAGTTTCGGATATGATGTTATAGGCGTCATCCGGTGTCTTTTTCAATAGAGAACCACCTGCAGCAATATCAATTTCCTTCCTTGTAGGCACATTAACACCCTTAAAGAATCGTGTTGAGGACAATTTCTTAACATTTTTACAGAATCGTGTCCAAGCATCTATTGTTTGACCATTACTAGCCCTCGTGGCTTTAATCACAGCCTCTATAGTTTGACCTTGAGCTGGTTCACCCATATTCTCTTCTTTCTTGATATATTCAAAATTCGGAATATAAAAAAGGTAATGCTATGAAACCTTCAACGATTTCTTGCTCTTCAAAATTCAGACAGTTCCAGAGTTATAATTACCTAACCTATGATCATAACACAACAAAACCAAAGCGTAAACCCAGACAAAAATAACAGAAAAGTAACTTTTGCAAGAATGAAATTCTCACAAAAGGATCGAATAACTAAAAGCTATTAAAATCCTAAAACACACCGCTCCCCGGCAGCAGCGCCAAAAATTTGATATGCGTAAAACATACATAATCTTATTGTAATATTATTACGAATTCATTCACATAGAGCAGTATTCAAGATTTTAAAAACTAATAATTATTCTAAAGATTTAAGCTATAAAAATGGGGGTTTTGATTTAAAATAATTAAAGCAAAGTAAACAAATATGAATTCAATAAGATAAGAGGGTATTCACTTATATTAAATTCCCTAGGATCTTGATTGATTTTATTAATAACTATGTAATTAAATCCCTAATGTAACTGTCCTTAACCTAGTTCATTAATTAATTAATTAACTAGTAAGATAAGTTGGTGTCCCTCAGTTAGATACTGATCATATCATGAAAGTGTCAGTTTTTTACACTGGTTTTCCTCACGCTTCTGAAGAACACAATCAATCAATTTATTATTACTCGATATGGTGATTTAGTTGAAGGGTAAATCGGTGTCCCTTTTTAGGCTTCACAATTAGCCACTCAATTGATGGTTAATTACTAATCTAATTACACTGGTGTCCCGCACATAATTTAATCAATCTAATTATCTTTCAATAACCTAGACAAGTTAATTAATCCAGTAACTCTCGTTTCCTCAATCAACAGACAAGTAGTTAATGGGATCAATCAATGGGAGTAATTAAGAATCATGGATCAAGAGCAATTAATTAAACATTAAGATTAGCAATCCATCACCTAGGTTCAATCATCTAAGTGAATACAAGGAATTTAACTAGATAGGGATCATCAAAGCACGCAAGCAATTAGATAAACAATAACTAACCATTGTAAAGATTAAAGTTAAAGATAAGAGTTTACCAATGATTAACAATTGAAATCCTAGTTTTTAGGTGCTCCAAAATACCATAGAAAGTTGTAAAAAAACATAACTCTAGCTAAAGAATTTGTAAGATAAAAACTGCTCAAAAGTTTGGGGTTTAATCCCTATTTATAGGGAGTAAATTGAATCAGCTGGCCAACATATATTCACGTGACCGCGATCCATATCTTCGCGACTGTGAGGTCTTCCAAAACAGGTATTATGATCGCGAATTGTTGCATTACGCCCGCGAAGTTACATCTTGGTCTACTCGTGTTCTGTTGAAATCTAGCGCCCATACTCTGAATCTCGCGCCCGTAATATATAAGCTCGCAACCACGACCTGGGGTCTAGCGATCGTGAGATGTTACAACAACAGCAGGTCGAATTCTTCACTTCTAATTTCACCAAAACTTAATCATTTTAAACCAAAACTCATCGAAAACATCCGAAATGTACCCAAAATAGCGAAATAAAGTTGTTGAGATGAAAAAAAGAAACCCTAGTGTACTTGTTGACTGATTTCGTGCAATTTTTGGGTTTTAATGATGATATTTGTTGTAGTTATGTGTTCCATATGTGGTATAGAAGCTATCGTGCCTAAAATCAACAACCATAACACGCCAAAATAGATTTATCAAGTTTTAAAAAAGTTGGTATTAAAAGTTTTTCATTAGACATGCACGAGTGAGATCACTCATACGCGTTAGACATGCCTCGCATGAGTCACTGCATGATTGAGGCACAACTGTATGAATATGTAATCACTCGTATGACTTTAAAAATCACATGTATATGAGACTCACTCTTATGTGTTTGCTGACTCGTAGGCTGAACCGCACGAGACACCACACAGTTGACCCTCACTAGCTTGATTTTGACCTCAGCCGTGTAAGATGTCTGAAATGTGTATCTTTGCTCAAACCCGTAGTTATGAACGGGTGACGTGTAAACCACACATCTGACACTGTCAGTCATACGTTTAAGTATGTCACTCGCACGGTTTGTCCTGTTTTGTAAAATACACTTTGATGCAACTATTTTGATGTGTTTTTTACTATTTTGTCCTCGGTTCTAAAAATTGTCTATCTCAGTTTCAAAGTTAAAATGTCTGAAGCTTCATTTCATGAGGATGATCTTATCCAAAACCACCCAGATGATAATGAGGAGCAAATATGTGACAACCCGAAAATTTCTGACCAAATTTAAACTTGATCTTTATATGTTTTCTACACGATAAGTAAAGTCTGTAATGTTGAATCTCAAAAACTTTGAACTATGTTCATGTAATCAATTACCCTTTGACTACTCTTGACGATTCACGAACAATTATGTGTATATAGATATGTATGAATATATATACATATGTTTGATTATTAAATTGAGAAATATTAACAAAATATTAAACGGTTTGATTGACATGTAAATATATTAGGAAATCTATTTTATGACTTGTAAACTTTAGCAAAATATTAAACGTATAACGTTATACTTATTCGTTATAGATAAACGTCTACGTAATAAAAAGTGTTATGTGAAACGTGTATATATATATATATATATATATATATATATATATATATATATATATATATATATAGACAAGTATATTGAGCTTATATATAGGTGGTTTCGAATACAATTAATAGATATAAAACGTACTACGATATGTTTTGAAAGATTTGTACATTTTACAATATGTCAAGAGGTAAATTATTAAAGTTATTATCATTATATTTTACTGTTATAAATTTTAGAAATTATATACAATGATTTGAGTGTCACGTATTCTTTAAAAAGGAATATAACTTTAAAAATGTCAGGAACTACTTTTGACAAATTGTTACTGAGCCATTTTAATAAGGGTAAATGTTTTAACGTTATCTTAAAATTTAGAATCTTTCTAGAAACCTTTTGGCAAAGTTATAAATAATAGCGGTCCGTGATTTAATTAAAATAAATATATAAATAACTTGCAACGTATAATTAAAAACGTGTTTATATATATTTCAAATTATTTATTAAACAATATTAGTATTCGATTATTGAATCGATTGTTATTTAGATATGTTAATTAAAATAAACGTTGGCACATAAAGGAACTATATCAAATTAACTATTGAAGCATAAACGTTATATGATATAATATTTTCTATTATGGAAACAATTTTAATTTATATATATTACGCTTTGAAATATATTTAAGTTTTGAAAAATTAAATATTATATTATTCTGGTTATAACGCGTTTTGATTTTTAATTAATATTATTAAATGTATTTTAACAAACAACGAGAAGTTGATTCATAGAAGCAAATGACAAAAACATTAAATTGAATAAGTTACACTTCGAGTGATATAGTTATTGGTGAATTAAGTTTAATTATTGTTAAAGGTACACGTCACGAAACGTAAAGTACAAGTTTTCTAAGCGTACGAAAGGACGTTCTAGAAACCAGAAATGGGACATAAATCGAGCGTAAATGTACAAGTCATCGGAACTAAAAGTACAAGTCAACTATGCACGTGAATATAATATTTTATATATATATATATAAATATTAAGATTAATTATATTAATATATATATATATATATAAATAAAAATAGTCGGCAGCCTTAATAATTAAGATCGTGAGCTGGCTGAGGGACTCATGCGATTGCATGAGTATCCCATACAAATCTCATGCGATCGCATGAGGTGCTGGGACAGAATTGATGCTGTAAATTCGTTCGATTGCAGTTTGATTTAAACATATATCTTCGCTATCTTCTTACTCTCTCTATATATATTATAATAATTATTATTATAATTATTATTATTATTATAATTATTATTATTATAAAGATTAATATTATTATTAATCTTATAGTTAGGAGTATTATTAGTATTATACATAAAATATTACGACGAGGTCATGAGCGAGTATTTTCAAAAGGGGTTTTTCAAGCGGGATAGAGCTAAGGAAATTATGGGTTATAGCTATGGAGGTTATAGGTAATGTTCGGGGGTATAACTCATGAGGCCAACCTAGTGTTTATCATCTCCGTTGCGTCTACGTATTTTCCTGCAATATTAAATCTCAATGTTGATGCGTGAGCACTCATATCTTATCTTTTATATATTAATAGTATATCCCTGACTAGTGCTCGAGTATATATGATCATGCATGCTTGTATATTTAATTTCGTCGTTAATTAGTGTTTAATGAATCACGAATTTATTACATATATTACTGATATAAGGTATATGATATGCATGTCGTTGGAAAGCTGGCGAAAAATTAATAACTTTTCATTTAGAGAGCTTATGATTTCGATGAACGGATTAAAAGATATCGTCAATTGAATTATCTATAGTTTTAAGTATTATTGTTAAAATGATTATCGTTATCGTTATCATTATCGTTATCGTTATCGTTATCGTTATCGTTATCGTTATCGTTATCGTCGTTATTATCGTTATTATTATTACTATCTAATAATCAATAATAATAATAATAATAATAATAATAATAATAATAATAATATTATTATTGTTATAATTATTATTATTATTAATATTATTAAAATAATTAATATTTTTATCAAAACTATCATTTTATTATTTTTATCGTCATTATTATTATTAAAAGTATCATTAATATTAAAACCATCATTTTTATTAAAATTATCATTTTTAAATAGAAATATCACCGTTATTATAAAATATCATAATCATTTTAGTATTATTATTAAAAATTATCATTTTGAATAGAATTATTATTTTTATAAAATATTATTAATGTTAATATTAAAAAGTACCAATATTATTAAGATTATCATGATTAGAATTATCATTTTATCATAATTAATATCGTCATTAGTAAATATAAATATTTTTATTATTATTAGTAGAATAATAATAATAATTATTATTATTATTACAAAATAATACAACTTTTATTTGTTATTATTATTACCAATATTATTTTATCAAATAAAAATGTGATACAAAAATATTTTACCATAAGTAATATAATTACATTAATAATCCATGCCATTATATTTTTATAATATTAAGTGAACTTTATAAATTTTATTACTTAAGATATATAAAAGGATATTTTTATCATATATAAATTTTAGTATAATTTTTTATTAATAAATGACTTGTATTATTTACTCTAATAAAAATCTGATAAATATATTTAAAACAATTATATTTAAGTTATATAATAATCATAAATAGATTTTGGAAGTCATTTTGAGTCAAGTTGATTTTTGTTGACTTTTGCATATCAATCTCGAGCATTAGGAATGTGGTACACTATGACTTGACCTAAATTGTTAGACAGATATTGACCAATATATAAATATATATACTTAATATAGGTTCGTGAATCCGAGGCCAACCATGCACTTGTTCAGTGTCATCATTTGCATTATTGCTACAAAATACAGTATTGTGAGTTTCATTTGCTCCCTTTTTAAATACTTTTGCAATATATATTTTTGGGCTGAGAATAAATGTGCTGCTTTTATAAATGTTTTACAAAATAGACACAAGTAATTGAAACTACATTCTATGGTTGAATTATCGAAATCGAATATGCCCCTTTTTAGCCTAGTAGCCTAAGAATTAGGGAACTGGCCCCTAATTGACGCAAATCCTAAAGATAGATCTATGGGCACTAACAAGCCCCAGTCAAAGAATTTGAACTGCTTTAGTACTTCAATTTTATCATGTCCGAAGGGAGTCCCGGAATGTTGGGGATATTCTATATGCATCTTGTTAATGTCGGTTACCAGGTGTTTAATCCATATGAATGAATTTTATCTCTATGTATGGGATGTATATTTATGGGAAATGGAAATTATGAAATCTTGTGGTCTATTAAAAATGATGGAAATGAATATTGATGATAAACTAATGAACTTACCAACCTTTTGGTTGACACTTTAAAGCACGTTTATTCTCAGGTATTAAGGAAATCTTCCGATGTGCATTTTAAAGATATTACTTGGAGTCATTCATGGCATATTTCAAAAGACGTTGCATTCGAGTCGTTGAGTTCATCAAGATTGATAATAAGTCATTCATAGTTTGGATATATTATGAGATAGTATGCATGCCTGTCAACTTTCGTTGTAATGAAAGCTTGTCTTTTAAAAACGAATGCAATGTTTGTAAAATGTATCATTTAGAGGTCAAATACCTCGCAATGGAATCATATGTTATTGTATTCGTCTTTATGGATTAGGACGGGTCATCTCATGTGGTATCAGAGCTGGTATAACCGCGTCCAGTTGTGGCGGGTTAGTCGTAAAGGAGGTTCTCACAGTGTGACCTGTGGCGAAGTATTGGCTCTTACTCCTTACCATCCCTTACGAGGGTTGGCAGAAGCCGAGAGGCGGGCCCTAAAATCAGTACCTGAGGTACACTCTGTAGTGACCCAGAAAATTTCGACTAATTTTAAACCAAACTCTCAATACGATATTATATTTTTGACACGATGAGCAAAGTCTGTAATGTTGAAATATCAAAAACTTTGAACTATGTTTATATAATCAATTGACCTTCGACTGTTCTCAACGATTCACGAACAACTATTTGTAAATAGATACATATATATTTATATATATATATATATATATATATATATATATATATATATATATATATATATATATATATATATATATATATATATATATATATATGTATAATAATTTGAAATATTATTTGAAATAATATATGAGTTAATTGTTGGAAATAAATATGTAAAATAATATGCGATGTAATGAAAACTATTATTATTATTATTATTATTATTATTATTATTATATATATATATATATATATACATGTATGTATGTATGTGTGTGTGTGTGTGTGTATAAATATGTATATAAATACTACTTGGAAATGTAAAAAATAATATTAAATCTATTTGTTTAAAAATATATAATATATATTTATGTGATAAAACTTGTTATTTAAAACTGATTATATATAGAGAGAGAGTAAATGGAAAATGAATGATTTCGAGCGTAATTGGTAAACGTCGGTAACACTCGGTTGATGTTTTGTTAGTTTTAATATAGATATTGTACATGTTCATGAAGGATTGAAATAAAAGTTGGACTGTAAATTGATTACGAAGATTTTAGATTTGTTAAAAATATTTTTACCTTTTTAAGTTTAAATATTAGTACTCTGTACATATAAATTAGAACAGAAAATAAATAATTATCGAACCTTTTTGATCAGGTTTCAAACAGTTAATGAGTGAAATAATTAAATATATTTAATCTAAAGGTTTGGGATTTTTAGGAACACTTTTATACGTTAACTGTTTAGCAATGGACACGATATTGCCATCCGGGATAAACTGTCGGTAGAATGAAACAAATTAATCGATGGCTATACTATTAATATTACTGTTTTCTTAAAGTCTTATATCACATGGTTGATTACTATTATTAAATTATAAATATTATATTATATATTATATTATATAGTATTATATATTTATAATTGTTAGTTATATGCTAGATAGAAGATAGATGGACTTCTTATGTGAATTTAGGATCAACCTTCACCAATCCATCGTGCAACCCATCATCACCTCCATTGAAACCACACCCGGCCATCACTATTTGCAATCATCAAACCCACTTCACCATCGAACTACTACCATATTGTTGATCAGGATGCAAACACAAATTGAACCTATTATTCTTTGCTTTCACTAGCGTCTCCGTTATTCACTTCTGTTTCGTTTACCATCAACAAACAACTAACTAAAAACCTGCAACTATCCCATCACCACTTCGTTTTTATTGTGTTGGTTTGTATCAAAAAACGCCACCATCGGTTAACAACACCACCACCTCCATCACACCCACAACCATTACAAACAACCATCACCACTATTTCGTTTCAGTTTATGATCTTGAACCCATAACCGCGGCCACCACAGTTGGGTTACCATCACCACAACCACCACATTGAATACACAATCACCATGATTAAATACCACTGCAGCTACAGCTATTTCTTTTCTGTTTTTCGATCAAAATCCATACCGCCACCATCCTCCACCAATAACCACCAAGGATCACTGTTTTCTTACAGCTGCTATTGTACCTGTTTTTCTGTCAAACAACCGAAGCTAAACACATCCTTTACTACTGCTGTTACTCGTGTATTTATTTTGCTGCAAACCGAAGTAATAATGATGATACAGTGGAGAGGAGATAACGATGGTATGATGATATTCATGATGAAGAAGATGATGAATAGTGTCGAATATAATGATATCATGATAGTGATGATGTACAGGGATGACAAAATGATTGAATGATAATGATGAGATGAACGAAGGAGACTGCTACGCATATTTTTTTTTTGTTTCTGTTCCTGATTATGATCAAACCCACATAAAATTTAACCTCCGGCTACTTTAAAATTCACGAGGCATATAATAACCCTATATCGAATTGAACTGGTTAAGTTTTTGGGCCGTGACATAATCATCATAAGATATTGGGCTTGGAGATTTGTTCCTTGGGCTTTTAGTAGACGGAAATAGTAATGGGTTAAGTATAACCACGGTCCAAATATTTCAGAAAGATCAAAACAGCTCAATGGTTTGGTGTGGTGTCGGGCAAGCATGGGGTCTCGAGTTCGAGCCCCAACTAAGGCAGTTTTATATATTTTTTGGAAGCCTACACTCTTAAGGTTGTACGCTAATTATTATTATTATATTTATAATTATTATTATTAATACACTAGTACTAATAGTGATATTTTGATTATTATTAATATTATTATATTTAGTATTGTAGTGACCCGAACTTTTCCATGTTTTTATATATTAAATGAAATTGATATTTACATGATTAAGTTTTTCCAACATGTTAAGCAATCAAACTTGTTAAGACTTGATTAATTGAAATAGGTTTCATATAGACAATTGACCACCCAAGTTGACCGGTGATTCACGAACGCTAAAACTTGTAAAAACTATATGATGACATATATATGATTATATATATAATTAACATGATATTATGATAAGTAAGTATCTCATTAGGTATTTTAACAATGAGTTATATACATAAAATTGTGTTTATTGAATTAAGAAACTCGAAACGATATATATAACGATTATCGTTATAACAACGTCTTACTAATTACATATGAATCATATTAAGATAGTGTTACACTATGTTTAATCATGATAAATGATAAGTAAACATGTCATTATGTATATTAACAATGAACTACATATGTAAAAACAAGACTACTAACTTAAGGATTTCGAAACGAGACATATATGTAACGATTATCGTTGTAACGACATTTAAATGTATATATATCATATTAAGATATACTAATATATCATAATATCATGATAATATAATAATTTAACATCTCATTAGATATAATAAACATTGGGTTAACAACATTTAACAAGATCGTTAACTTAAAGGTTTCAAATCAACATTTACATGTAACGACTAACGATGACTTAACGACTCAGTTAAAATGTATATACATGTAGTGTTTTAATATGTATTCATACACTTTTGAAAGACTTTAAGACACTTATCAAAATACTTCTACTTAACAAAAATTCTTACAATTACATCCTCGTACAGTTTCATCAACAATTCTACTCGTATGCACCCGTATTCGTACTCGTACAATACACAGCTTTTAGATGTATGTACTATTAGTATATACACTCCAATGATCAGCTCTTAGAAGCCCATGTGAGTCACCTAACACATGTGGGAACCATCATTTGGCAACTAGCATGAAATATCTCATAAAATTACAAAAATATTAGTAATCATTCATGACTTATTTACATGAAAACAAAATTACATATCCTTTATATCTAATCCATATACCAAAGACCAAAAACACCTACAAACACTTTCATTCTTCAATTTTCTTCATCTATTTGATCTCTCTCAAGTTCCATCTTCAACTTCTAAGTGTTCTTCATAAATTCTACAAGTTCTAGTTTCATAAAATCAAGAATACTTCCAAGTTTACTAGCTCACTTCCAATCTTGTAAGGTGATCATCCAACCTCAACAAATCCTTGTTGTTTATAGTAATATATCATTCCAAATCAAGGTGATACTCATATACAAACTTTGATTCAATTCCTATAACTATAACTATCTTAATTCGAGTGATAATCTTACTTGAACTTGTTTTCGTGTCATGATTCTACTTCAAGAACTTTCAAGCCATCCAAGATCCTTTGAAGCTAGATCATTTCTTGTCAATTCTAGTAGGTTTACCTAATAAACTTAAGGTAGTAATGATGTTCATAACATCATTCGATTCATACATATAAAACTATCTTATTCGAAGATTTGAACATGTAATCACTAGAACATAGTTTAATTAATTCTAAACTTGTTCGCAAACAAAAGTTAATCCTTCTAAATTGACTTTTAAAATCAACTAAACACATGTTTTATATCTATATTATATGCTAACTTAATGATTTAAAACCGGAAAACACGAAAAACACCGTAAAACCGGATATACGCCGTCGTAGTAACACCGTGGGCTGTTTTGGGTTAGTTAATTAAAAACTATGATAAACTTTGATTTAAAAGTAGTTCTTCTGGGAAAATGATTTTTCTTATGAACATGAAACTATATCCAAAAATCATGGTTAAACTCAAAGTGGAAGTATGTTTTCCAAAATGGTCATCTAGATGTCGTTCTTTCGACTGAAATGACTACCTTTACCAAAATGACTTGTAACTTACTTTTCTGACAATAAACCTATACTTTTTATGTTTAGATTCATAAAATAGAGTTCAATATGAAACCATAGCAATTTGATTCACTCAAATCGGATTTAAAACGAAGAAGTTATGGGTAAAACAAGATTGGATATTTTTTTATTGTTGTAGCTACGAGAAATATTGTAATAATTCTATACAAATCATATCCTAGCTAACTTATATTGTATTATACATGTATTATAATGTAATCTTGGGATACCATAGACACGTATGCAAATGTTTTGACATATCATATCGACCCATGTATATATATTATTTGGAACAACCATAGACACTCTATATGCAGTAATATTGGAGTTAGCTATACAGGGTTGAGGTTGATTCTAAAAATGTATATACTTTGAGTTGTGATCTAGCCTGAGATGTGTATACAATGGGTCGTGAATTGATTCAAGATAATATATATCAATTTATTTCTGTACATCTAATTGTGGACAACTAGTTGTAGGTTACTAACGAGGACAGCAGACTTAATAAACTCAAAACATTAAAACGTATTAAAAATGGTGTAAATATATTTTGAACATACTTTGATATATATGTACATATTTGTTATAGGTTCATGAATCGACCAGTGGCCAAGTCTTACTTCCCGACGAAGTAAAAATCTGTGAAAGTGAGTTATAGTCCCACTTTTAAAATCTAATATTTTGGGATGAGAATACATGCAGTTTTATAAATGTTTTACGAAATAGATACAAGTAATTGAAACTACATTATATGGGTGAATGATCGAAGCCGAATATGCCCCTTTTTCTTGGTAACCTAAGAATTAGTAAACCGATCTACTAATTGACGCGAATCCTAAAGATAGATCTATTGGGCCTAACAAACCCCATCCAAAGTACCGGATGCTTTAGTACTTCGATGTTGTTTTTATCATGTTCGAAGGATTTCCTGGAATGATAGGGCATATTCTTATATGCATCTTGTTAATGTCGGTTACCAGGTGTTCACCATATGAATGAATTTTATCTCTATGTATGGGATGTATATTGAAATATGAAATCTTGTGGTCTATTATTATGATTTGATAATATATAGGTTAAACCTATAACTCACCAACATTTTTGTTGACGTTATAAGCATGTTTATTCTCAGGTGATTATTAAGAGCTTCCACCGTTGCATACTAAAATAAGGGCAAGATTTGGAGTCCATACTTGCATGATATTATGTAAAAACTGCATTCAAGAAACTTATTTTTGATGTAATATATTCTTATTGTAAACCATTATGTAATGGTCGTGTGTAAATGGTATATTTTAGATTATCATTATTTGATAATCTACGTAATGCTTTTTAAACCTTTATCGATAAAATAAAGGTTATGGTTGTTTTAAAAATGAATGTTGTCTTTGAAAAATGTCTCATATAGAGGTCAAAACCTCGTGACGAAATCAATTAATATGGAACGTTTATAATCAATATGAACGGGACATTTCAGTTGGTATCCGAGGGTTGGTCTTAGAGAACCAGAAAATTGCATTAGTGTGTCTTACCGAGTTTGTTAGGATGCATTAGTGAGTCTGGACTTCGACCGTGTTTTTCTTCAAAAATGATTGCTTAACATTTTTTTTTTGTTGGAAACTATATATTATTAACATGTAAATATTATGTGATATATTAATCTCTTAACATGTTTGATATTGTGTGATAGATGTCTACCTCTAGTACAAATCCCATTGATTCACCTAATAATAATGAAGAGTCGAATATATTTTGGGAAGATTCACAAATTCCCGAAGAGGAACCGGAAGAGGAGGAACCGGAAGAGGAGGAACCGGAAGAAGAGGAACCAGAAGAGGAGGAATCAGAAGAGGAGGAACCAAAAGAGGAGGAATCGGAAGAGGAGGAACCAGAAGAAATATTGATACCTATAGTAAATC
Source organism: Rutidosis leptorrhynchoides (assembly GCF_046630445.1). NCBI lineage: Eukaryota > Viridiplantae > Streptophyta > Magnoliopsida > Asterales > Asteraceae > Rutidosis > Rutidosis leptorrhynchoides. Next base: position 185,445,178 of record NC_092334.1, on the reverse strand, counting down.
GGAAGAGGTTCCGGAGGAAGAAATATTGATACCTATAGTAAATCGATTAAATAAAAGAAAATCCTCAACCAACAGACCAAAGTTAATAATGGTCAATGGTGTTTCCACCGAGGAAGCAAAATATTGGGAAGATTACCAATTTTCTGATGAATCGGATCCCGATGAGGATTCCAATGATGTTATAGAAATTACTTCGACCCAATTTAATAAAGCGAAAGAAAATAATAAGGGAAAAGGTATAAAAATAGAGAAACCCGATTCCAACCCCGATGAACTTTATATGTATCGACAACATCCGTATTTCCTAAAATGTAACAATGATCCGGGAACCTCTAAACCACCAAGTTTTTCTAAACCATTATGGAAAACAACGGCTCGTATTAGAGGAACACCATATATTCCTAGAAAATTAGGAAAACAAACCAAGTCCGAAGAAGAAGAAACCAGTGATTCAGATTAGAGGGTTGTAATCATGTTGTGTATTATATGTATTGTAGTGTGCTTGTACTTTTATGTTCTATGTAAAAATTGCTTGTATTATTTGTTATTACGAATCTAATCCTTATCTATTTTACAGTATAAAAACAAAATGGACGTTAAGGGTAGACAACCGAATATTTTAGAAGACCTACCAGAGGATATGATTGAGGAAATCTTGTCTAGAGTCGGTCAGAATTCATCAGCACATTTAGTTATGGCGAAATTAACTTGTAAAACATTTGAAAGACTTTCCAGAAATGCCTTAATTTATAAAAGGCTTTCCTTTGATAGGTGGGGTATATCACATTGGGGAGACCGTAAGTTACACCGTGTTTTGTTTAAAGCATTAAATGCGGGGAACCCAAATGCAATTTTACGCTACGGGTTAAGAACCTATTTTGACTCAACATATCCCAACATAGGATTTCGTGAATTAGAAAGAGCTTCTAACATGCAACATAAAGAAGCATGTTATGCTTATGTGTTAGTGATGTTTGCTTCTTACCAAAATGAGAAAAAGAACATCGGATTGCAACTTTTAAATAAAACCTTCCCACAAGTGACGGATTCAGTAGTTGGGGTGAGAAACAAGGTTTTTAGATTATTACGGGGCTGTTGGACATTACGAAACCCTCGTCCTTTTGACAACATGACAACATGCTGCCTAGCCAATGGTCATAACGGTTATTTTCCACAAGACCAAGGATGGGAAGTCCTCTTAGTAAAACCAGAATGCATGACTTGTTTCTGGACTTATGAATTACGTGTCTTTATTTCCTTTGCTGAACAACTTGCGTATTAACTAGATTTATCTTCAAAACTGTCCTGTATCATAGTGTACTATATTTCATGTTATATGTAATATAGTGAAGTTGTAAGTTTGAAGAATATTTGTATGTGATATATTATTATAATCAGTTTTTCATATGGAATTGTAGCAGTTGAATTGTATATTAGCAACTAAGTATGAACTTAACGGGTAGGTAGTACCCGAATTTAAACTTATAAAACACTAATATGAAGAAAAAGCTTTTATAAATGAGTTCATATTATGCTACGAAATACTATTGACTACTCTTAATATTCTGTATGATTAACTCGATTCAGTTGGCTATTTTGAAGGAAATGGCACCGACTACTCGACACACCATGAATATGAGCGAAGAGGAATTTCGTACCTTTCTTGCTGCAAACATAGCCACAGTACAGGCTGCGCTACATACCAACAATAACTCTGAATCTAGCAATGCGGCTAACGGCGCAAGAAATCGTGTAGGATGCTCCTACAAAGAATTCACTGCCTGCAAACCTTTGGAATTTGATGGAACCGAAGGACCAATTGGATTGAAACGGTGGATCGAGAAAGTCGAATCAGTGTTTGCCATAAGTAAGTGTACTGAAGAGGATTGTGACAACCCGAAAATTTCCAACCAAATTTAAACTTTAATCTTTATATGTTTCCGACACGATAAGCAATATTTGTTAAGTTAAATTTTAAGAATTTTAAACTATGTTCATACATTCATTCAACCTCGACCAAGTTCCAACGATTCACGAACCATTAAACGAATATGATTATACATGTATATGTGTATATATATTATAACTTGAAACGTAAACAAAATATTAGATTAAATACTTTATATGATTGTATCTGTTTCAAAATGTTTATTAATGGAATTAGAAGATAAGATCAAATGATTGAATTATCAGATATATTGAATTATGATTACAAGTCTCTATTGAAAGGCCCACGTTGATTTGAGAAATCTTTCCATTTTAACAATATTCAGAAAATGGTAAAGTGATTTATAAATAAGAACAAATTGTCAATCATTGAGAACTAGACAAAGGATAGTGAAAGATTGAATCTCATAAAGACTCGATTGATCTATTTAGTTTCAAACGTACAAAAACGTTTTCAGTTTAAAAAGAACTTTATTATTAAAACGTATATAACTTTTATAAATATCTAGAACCACTTTTGACAACTCATTACTTAACTAGTATGATAAAGATAACGATATTTATATTTTATTTTATTAAATATATATAATGATTTAAATTAATATTATATATATTTATACGCGTATTATACGTACATAGTTTTATACTTTTACTATACTTAAACTTTACCTTTACTTTATTTTTACTTTACTTTAACTTTAATAATTCACTTTAATAATTCATACTTTAATAATTCACTTTAATAATTCATACTTTAATAATTCACTTCAATAATTCATACTTTAATAATTCACTTTAATAATTCATACTTTGATAATTCACTTTAATAATTCAAAAATCTATTATAAATAGAATTCAATAGGTTTCATTATTTCATAGAAACTTGAAAATATTTTTCTCTAAACTCTCTCAATCGATTTACATATATATATTTACTCCGTATTATTTCAAGATATTATTAGTATACATAAAATATTACGACGGAGTGCTGTCCGAGTGATTTCGAAATTGTTTTTCGAGTAGCATAGGATTAAGGAAATTATGGGTTATAGCTATGGAGGTGATTGAGTATGGTTCATGGGTATGCTCGTGAGGTCAATATAGTGTTTATCATTTCCGTTGCGTCTACGTACCTTTCCTGCAATATTGAATCTCAATATTGATACGTGAGTACTCATAATTTAACTTTTACATACTAATAGTATATTCCTGACTAGTGCTCGAGTATTTAGGATTATGCATGCTTGTACTTTTGATATTGCCCTTAGACAGGTTAGGTTGAATCTTGAATTAGTTACACTTGCGGTTGAGATAAGGTATAAGATATGCATGTCCTTGGAAAGCTAGCTAAAAATTAAGAACTTTTCCTTTAGATATCGAATGGTTTCGATGAACGGATTAGAAGTTATAATCAATTGAATTTTCGATATTTTTATTAAAAATGATTATTATTATCGTAGTTTTTATCGTCGTTCTAGTTTTATCTTATTATTATCATTATTATTATCTTTATCAATAAAAGGGATTTATCATTAAAAATTGTTATTTTTTTTTATTATTACTATCGTTATTATCGTTAAAGTTATAATTAGTATTATTATTATTATCCAATTATTATTATTATTATTATTATTATTATTATTATTATTATTATTATTATTATTATTATTATTATTATTATTATTATTATTATTATTATTATTATTATTATTATTAGTATTATTATTATTATTATCATTATTAATATATATATCATTATTTAAAAATGGTTATTGTTATTGTTATTATTATTATATTGTCATTAAGATAATTATTAGTATTATCGTTAATAATGTTATAGTAACTATCATTATTAATATTAGTGTAATTAAAACAAATATTTGTAACACCTAATTATTTTGATTACTATTATTATCATTATTATGAACACGATATAAAAGATGATTAAAAGCTATTAAACGAAACGATTAGGAAATAATGGGTAAGAGTATCATGATGAAATTAAAATATTATAAGATATTGATTTAGATAAAATTATCGTTCTTATTATTTTTATCATTACTATTATTATTAAAAGTATCGTTAGTATTAAAACTATCATTTTAACAAAAATTATCATTTTAATAGAAATGTCATTGTTACTATAAAATATCATTATTATTATTATTTTAAATAGAATTATTATTTTAAAGATAATATTAAAAATTATCGTAAATATTAAAGTTATCATAATTAGAATTATCGTTTTATTATAATGTCATCTTAGTAATTATAAATATTGATATTTTTATAATAATAATTATTATTACAAAATAATACAACTTTTACTTACTATCATTATAGATATTATTTTATCAAATAAATATGTGATACAAACATATTTTACTACGTGTAATAACTTACTTTAATAATACCTATCATATTATCTTTATGATATTAAATTAACCCTATAAATTTTATTACTTAATATATATTTTATTATATTTTATTATATAAATTTAATATAAAATTTTATTTATTAATACATAAATTATATTATTTACTCTAATAAATCTTTTAAAAATATTTAAAAATATAAAACGACGATTTTTAAACTATATATTAATCATGTATAGATTTTTGGAAATTATTTTGAGTCAAATTTACTTTTGTTGACTTTTGCATATTAGTCTCGAGCATTAGGATTGTGGTACACTATGACTTGACCTAATTTGTTAGACAAATATTGACCAACACATAAATATATATAATTAATTTAGGTTCGTGAATCCGAGGCCAACCTTGCACTTGTTTAATGACGTTATATGTATTTTTACTACGATATACAGTATGGTGAGTTTCATTTGCTCCCTTTTACTCTTTATATTTTTGGGCTGAGAATACATTCAAATGCTTTATTAACTAAATATTTATATGCGTGAGTTCATTTGCTCCCTTTTTACTCATTACATTTTTGGGCTGAGAATACATGCAAATGCTTTATTAACTGTTTTACTATATTTATATGCGTGAGTTTCATTTGCCTTTTTACCCTTTATATTTTTGGGACTGAGAATACATGCACTTTTATAAATGTTTGACGAAATAGACACAAGTAATTGAAACTACATTCTATGGTTGAATTATCGAAATCGAATATGCCCCTTTTTATTAAAGTCTGGTAATCTAAGAATTAGGGAACAGACACCCTAATTGACGCGAATCCTAAAGATAGATCTATTGGGCCTAACAAACCCCATCCAAAGTACCGGATGCTTTAGTACTTCGAAATTTATATCATGTCCGAAGGAGGATCCCGGAATGATAGGGGATATTCTTATATGTATCTAGTTAATGTCGGTTACCAGGTGTTCACCATATGAATGATTATTTTTGTCTCTATGCATGGGACGTATATTTATGAGAACTGGAAATGAAATTTTTGTGGTCTATTAAAATGATGAAAATAAATGATTATGATAAACTAATGAACTCACCAACTTTTTGGTTGACACTTTAAAGCATGTTTATTCTCAGGTGTTAAAGAAATCTTCCGCTGTGCATTTGCTCATTTTAAAGATATTACTTGGAGTCTTTCATAGCACATTTCGAAGAACGTTGCATTCGAGTTATTGAGTTCATCAAAGATTATTGTTAAATCAATTTATAGTTGGATAGTGGATATTATGAAATGGTATGCATGCCTGTCAATTTTCGATGTAAAGAAAGTTTGTCTTTTAAAAACGAATGCAATGTTTGTAAAATGTATCATATAGAGGTCAAATACCTCGCAATGTAATCAACTATTGTGAATTGTTTATAATGTATATGAACGGGTTCTTTCAGTTGGTATCAGAGCGGTGGTCTTAGCGAACCAGGTCTGCATTAGTGTGTCTAATTGATAAGTCGATAGGATGCATTAGTGAGTCTGGACTTCGACCGTGTCTGCATGTCAAAAGTTATGCTTATCATTTTGTGTCAAAAATTAACTACTTATCATCCTCAGGAAATTACCTGCTTATCATTTTTAGTCTAAGACACGTCTTGCTGCATTGATTGCATGAATAGTGTATAGACAAAAATTCATATCTTAGCATATCTGCTAAATCATATCTTATCGTATCTGTTACTTTAAACTTTGCCTAACATATCCCGCAAAGTCCTCCGTAATCTATGAAATCTTTTGATCTATATATATATATATATATATATATATATATATATATATATATATATATATATATATATATATATATATATATATATATATATATATATATATATATATATATATTCTATGTAATTAGAATACCATCCGTTAGCCAAAATCATTTCATATCGGAAAAAAAATCCTTTATCCAATCGTACGAAATGGAATTCGTCATCAGTTCAAGTCACTTAGATTCCGAAATGGAATCCCATTCAAGCTCCGAAAGCAGTGTGACCGGAATAGATCAACCAATCAGTCATCACCTATTCTGGATGAATTAGGGATGGGTTCGTAGCCTCCTCAATCATTGGAGACAAGAAGAAGGTGATCCCTTCCATCCACCACATTGCGCTCTTGACGAAGAACATGAAGCACTTACCGGCGAACCTGTTCGAAACACTATTTTTTCGCTCATTTCTAGAGTATCTCGTCATGATTATATATTACATCAAATTTTAGATTTTATTTATCCGCTCGTCCGAACCGACAATCACCCCGGTGTAATAGAAGAAGTCAACGAGCTTCGCGCTCGGGTAGTGGCTTTGGAGAATATGGTGCAGAGATTACAAACACCAGCAGCAGCATCAGCAGCATAACCAGTACTACCATCATCAACGCCAACAGTGTAGCGACCCGACCAAATCATGTTTGACGGCGCCGACTACTTCGGTCCCGTTGCGTGGTCATAAGTCTTTATTATGACGTTTGACCAAAAATGTCGCATTCATTTCATAAGTAAAAGGATGTTTCAAGTTTACAAATGTAGTTCAAAATATTAGTTACAATACAAAGTTTAACGTACGAATGAAACCTATGCGACACAATTTAAAGTAGTCAAAAGACGCTCCAACTATGCATGCATACTCGACATCCAAGCAAGTATCAAAAAGAGTGTGGAAGCATGTATCAAGTAGCTTTCAAGGACCTGAGAAAACATTTAAAAAATTGTCAACGAAAACGTTGATGAAATCATAGGTGTTTTAGTAAACGTTGCATTTGAACCACAAGATTTAATATAATATGATTATCAAAATCATTTGCATTCCAAAGTTGTTATTTGTTTCGCGGGCACCCAATTATCAAACTTAACTGTTTTGCACCCTTTGCGTAGTGTTAGAACATACACTAGACCCGAAAATATATTTCATCCGCTAACGGTAGCGAACCGTCCGAATGAGGCTCGTCAAGCTCATGTGATCACATAATATATGTTCACGTTTACACCCTGCAAGTGTAACTAATGATAATTGAATTGAGGATTTTCGTTCAAACCCGTACGTGAAATGTTCGTTTTCGTACTTGTGTTCAATGTATAAAAGTATGATACGTATATGTTTCTCATCCCATAGTTTAAAGCATAAAAGTTGTTTGAAAGATGGGACTATGATCTCACCTTGAGTGCACGTATGAAAAGTACTTCACAAAGTAACGTGTGCGAAGGATAGTGCTAGTCTTGACCTAAACAAATAGGTCGTATCAATAACGGTAAACACGATAGGTCAAAGATGTTCAATTAGTCCTATGGCTCGTTACGACTCGATTTTGTAGCATGTGAAATCAAATTGTCAAGTTTCATGCAAGATACAAGTATAGAAACAAGTTAGGAAGGTTGCATAATCATTTGGTTAAGTTTGACAAAAAGTCAAACTTTGGTCGGTTAAAGTCAACGAAAAAGTCAACACGTTCGGGTCGGGTCCCGAACTATTTTTCTGAGGTTTTTAATCATATATGAGCATGTTAGAACAAGTTACATGTGAATCGGAGGTGCGTAGCATAGCAAACATTATTCGAAAATCGACAAAGTTGGACAGACCACTTTGGCGCGCCGCGCGGGTATATGACGCGCCGCGCCATTACCTGTGCAGAGAATTCTGGCAGTTTTTAAGTTTTATGCACGAACCTAACTTCAACCAATCACCATTTATGACCCGCAAACAACCAAAGCATGTATCTTATATCATCAGAAAGGTATTTTGACAAGGAAAACAACTAAACACATTTCATCCATCACATTTACTTTTACAACAACCAAAATCACATTCAAAGCTCCTCAATAAATGCACTCAAGTTCATAAATGAAATTCGATGATTCGGCAACCAATTTACATGAATGATATGCCGTTTCGAATGTGATCAAGCATACAATACAACCTAACACTTACAAATAACATTTCATGTCATTCAAAGCATCAAAAGTTCATTTCAAGTTCATCAAACCCTAACCCAAATCCACCAAAACCAATAATCAAGTTTACGAAGTTTTCTAAAATAACCTACACATCAATTTGAAGCTAGTGCTACTAGTAACACATTTAATACTTGCACTTTACCATAACAACAACATTTAAGCAACCAAATTACCAAATCAAACACACCAAAGTTCATATTCAAGCTAGTTACTTCAAATAACGAAATCGAGCATATAAATCATATAATCATGTTAGACTTGAGCCATAGACACTAATTAACAACTTTATAAGTTAAAAACATCAAGAACACAAAATCTAGTGATTTTAGAAAGTTACCCAAACTTGATGAAATCGGTATGGAATCGAAGAGGAAGATGAGAGGATTCCGAATATGCAATTTGTTTAGATGGATGCTTGCTCGATTTGATTTAGATGATGATTCTTGAAATTGGAGAATTGAGAGAAAATATGGAAGTAGAAGAAGAAAAGGGAAATGAAAAAGAAAAGATGGGGGTGGGGGTTTACTAGTCAAAGGCTAGTCACCTCTTTGGCTTTTTGGCGAAACTAGTCCCTCAAATTCGTTTGCGGTTGCGTGAAATACCTAGACGAGATATTTTTAAAACACGTATTAACCGGAGATGTTATAAACATATAACGGGATTTAAATAGTTAAACGGAAAAGTAAACGAAAAAAGGCGGGATGTTACATTACCTACTCCTTAAAAGAAATTTCGTCCCGAAATTTAAGTAGGCGTAGTAGTCGTTGTTTCTTCCTCGGGATCTTGTGTTTCCGGAGCCGGGAATAAATGAGGGTATTTCTTTTGCATTTGATCTTGCCTTTCCCAAGTAATCTCGGGTCCCCTTTTGGCATTCCAACGGACTTTAACAATCAGGATTCGGCTTTGTTTCAATGTCTTGACGGAGGTGTCCACAATTTCAACCGGTTCCTCCACAAAATGAAGTTTGTCATCAATAGTAAGTTCCTCGAGAGGGATGACGATATCGGGTTCGGCAAGACACTTTTTCAAGTTAGATACATGGAAGGTAGGATGAACGGAGTTCAATTGAGGCGGAAGATCTAAACGATAAGCAACGGTTCCAATACGCTCCAAGATTTCGAAAGGACCAATATACCGCGGATTTAGCTTCCCGCGTTTCCCAAAACGGATTACACCCTTCCAAGGTGCGACTTTTAACATGACGCGGTCACCGAATTGAAATTCAAGGTCGTTGCGTCTTTTGTCGGTATAGCACTTTTGACGACTCCGGGCCGTCCGAAGCCTATCTCTGATTTGAACGATCTTCTCGGTGGTTTCGTGAATGAGTTCGGGTCCGGTGATTTGTACGTCGCCTACTTCGGCCCAACAAAGAGGAGAACGGCATTTTCGGCCATATAATGCTTCGAATGGGGCGGCTTTTATACTCGCGTGATAAATATTGTTGTAAGAGAACTCGGCGAGAGGTAAGTGCTTGTCCCAAGCTTTTCCAAAATCAACCACGCAAGCTCGTAACATGTCCTCTAAGGTTTGAATTGTACGTTCGCTTTGTACATTGGTTTGAGGATGATATGCGGTGCTCATGTCTAAACGCGTTCCCAACGCTTCTTGCAAGGTACGCCAAAATCTAGAAACAAAACGGCCATCTCGGTCGGAGATAATCGATAAAGGTACACCGTGTCGGGCTACGATCTCCTTGATATAAAGTCGTGCAAGTTTCTCCATTTTGTCGGTCCCCTTCATGGCGAGAAAGTGTGCGGATTTGGTGAGACGGTCAACAATAACCCAAATGGTATCATAACCGCCCGTCGTTTTTGGTAGTTTGGTGATAAAATCCATTGTTATTCTTTTCCACTTCCATTGCGGGATTTTGGGTTGTTGAAGTAATCCGGACGGTCTTTGGTGTTCGGCTTTGACTTTGGAACATGTCAAACACTTGGAAACATAAGTAGCTACGTCCCTTTTGATGTTCGGCCACCAATATAGTTGTTTAAGGTCGTTGTACATCTTATTGGCACCGGGGTGAATCGAGTATCGTGACTTATGGGCTTCATCTAAAATAAGGCTTCGTAGGTCCCCATAACTAGGCACCCAAATCCTTCCGGCGAAATATCGGAGTCCGGTCTCTCTAATTTCGAATCGAGAGACGAGAATGTTCAAGAGCTCGTGTGAAACGTTTTCATCCTTGAGAGCCTCATCTTGGGCTACCCGAATTTGGCTATTAAGGTTGGTGTGGATGGTGATATTTAAGGCTCCGACACGAAGAGGCACCTCTCTTTCTTTTCGACTTAAGGCATCGGCTACTACATTTGCCTTCCCGGGATGGTAACGAAGCTCGCAATCGTAATCATTTAAGGTTTCAATCCACCTTCGTTGTCTCATGTTTAGTTGCTTTTGGTCGAAGATGTGTTGGAGACTTTTGTGATCGGTAAAGATAGTACTCTTGGTTCCATAAAGATAGTGTCTCCACATTTTAAGTGCAAAGACAATGGCTTCGAGTTCGAGATCATGTGTCGTGTAGTTTCGTTCATGAATTTTGAGTTGTCGAGAAGCATAAGAAATGACTTTCGTTCGTTGCATCAACACACACTAAAAACCATGTTTCGAGGCGTCGCAATACACAACAAAATCGTCATTGCCTTCGGGAAGTGACAAGATAGGAGTGGTGGTTAGCTTTGTTTTCAAGATTTGAAATGCGGATTCTTGTTCGGTCGCCCAATTGAATTTCTTTCCCTTATGAGTTAAAGCGGTTAGAGGACGAGCAACCAAAGAGAAATCCTTGATGAATCTACGGTAGTATTCGGCGAGACCCAAGAATTGACGAATGTGAGTAGGAGTAGTGGGAGTCTCCCATTTACTAATGGCTTCGATTTTCGTTGGATCGACTTTAATACCTTGGTCACTTACAACATGACCAAGAAATTGAACTTCCTTTAACCAAAATTCACACTTAGAGAATTTGGCATAGATTCGTTCTTGTCTTAAAAGTTCAAGCACAAGTCGGAGGTGTTCCTCGTGTTCTTCTTCGTTTTTAGAATAAACCAAAATATCATCGATGAACACGATAACGAATTTGTCAAGATACGGTTTGCACACGCGGTTCATAAGATCCATGAACACCGCCGGTGCGTTAGTGAGACCAAATGGCATTACAAGAAATTCATAACTACCATAACGAGTTCGGAAAGCGGTTTTGGAGACATCTTCCCCCTTAACCCTTAATTGATGATAACCCGAGCGGAGATCGATTTTTGAATATACACAAGACCCTTGTAGTTGATCAAAGAGGTCATCGATGCGAGGAAGAGGATATCGGTTTTTAACCGTCAATTTGTTTAGTTCACGATAATCAATGCACATTCGTAGGGATCCGTCTTTCTTTTTAACAATCAAAATCGGAGCGCCCCAAGGTGAATGGCTAGGTTAGATAAAACCACGATCAAGTAGTTCTTGGATTTCACTTTGCAATTCTTGCATTTCGGATGGAGCGAGTCTATAAGGTGCACGTGCTACGGGTGCGGCCCCCGGAATAAGATCGATTTGGAATTCAACCGGTCGATGAGGTGGAAGACCCGGCAATTCGTCGGGAAATACATCGGAATAGTCACTAACAATTGGCACATCATCGATGTGCTTCTCATCGGACTCGACTTTCTTAACGTGAGCAAGGATAGCAAAACAACCCTTGCGGAGTAGTTTTCTAACTTTAATACACGAAACGAGGTTGAGTCCTGTGCAACTCTTATCGCCATAGACGATCAAAGGTTCACCATTCTCGATAGGGATTCGGATTGGATTAAGATCACAAAGGATGTGAGTTTTTGTTTTGGCTAGCCAATTCATACCGATTAATACATCGAAGCTTCCTTGTTCCATGGGTATCAAGTCAATTTCAAACTCATTACCCAAAATGTTTAACGTACACCCCCGGTAATATGTGTCGGCACTCAATAGTTTTCCATTGGCCACTTCAATGGTATAAGTGGTATCTAGTGGGAGTGGTGGAGTATTAAAAGAATGAGTCAAAGTCTTGGATACAAAACTCTTATTGGCACCCGAATCGAATAAACAAGTAACATAAGTGTTGTTGAGGAGAAACGTACCCGTGACTAATTCATTGTCATCTCGGGCTTCCTCAGTGTTGATGTTGAAAGCTCAGCCGCGTGTGTTGGGGTTGGCTTTCTTCTTCGGACATGCATTTCTAAAATGTCCCGTTTGGCCACATTCATAACAAGTACCTGGTTTTGGTGCATTGGGCACCTTTTGAGCGACGGGGGCGGCACTTCTACAATCGTTGGCCACATGACCACCCCTTTGGCACCGGTGGCAAAATATATTGCTACATTCACCATAGTGGTGCTTGTGGCATTTGTTGCAAAAGGGTTTATTTCCGCCATAACTTTTCTTGGCGTCGGAGGTGTAAGGCTTCTTAGCAAAGTTGTTGTTGCTTGATTGGGAGGGTTCCCACTTTCTTTTGTTGCCGCCCGATTTATCCTCGGCCTTAGGTGCCGGAACTACGATTTCGTCAACCGTTTCGATCAATTGGCGGGCCATGTTCAATGCTTGTTGTAGGTTAGCGGGTTTGGATGACATCACCCCTTGTTTGATGCTCTTTGGAAGACCATACATATAAAGTTCGACCCTTTGAGATTCGGGGTTCACGAGGTTGGGACACATCAAGGATAGTTCGGCGAATCGTTGATTATAGGCCTTGAGATCGTTTCCGACCGCCTCTAAGGTTCTTAGCTCTTGTTCGAGCTTTCGGGTTTCTTCACGAGGGAAATATTCGATGACCATCTTTTCCCTTAAATCGGCCTAAGAGAGGGCGTGAGCTTCATCGGTACCCACCGATTGTACATAAGTATTCCACCATGTAAGAGCGACACCGGCGAAGGTGTGAGTGGAGTATTTGACCTTGTCTTGGTCCCGACAACCGCTTATGCTAAAGACGGCCTCCGTTTGTTCGAACCATCGAGTGAGAGTAACCGGTCCCCCGGTTCCATCAAAAGTGTGAGGTTTGCACCCCATGAAGGATTTATAGGAGCACCCTTCGTTTGAGTTACTGGCTCCATTGTTGTTGTTGTTGTTGTTGTTGTGGTTTTTGTTATTGTTGGAGGAGTGATCGGCCATGGCCGCTTCCACGACGGTGGCTATCATTCATTGTAGAGCTTGTTCGGGAGTCTCATGGCGTGGCACACGACGAGGAGGCATTGTTCCTTCAAAACACAAGAATACCGTTGATTAGTATTCTTAATAATACTAACCATGATATGGAATAAGGATAGAGAAAAATTTTCCTTGACTCGCCTTAAATTCTTTATGTCATAATGTCGGAATGTTCATATGAGTCACCGTAATATAATCCCGGAAATTATATTACCCTAATTCATATGTGCATTCGACACTAATTCATATAGTCAAGGTGGCGCGTCAATTAAATTAAGTAACGTGAGATTAAGGTTGAATAAGAATTTGATGTGATAGACGAGTTCGAGTATAATGCACAAGTAGTCAAGTAATTCCTACTTCAAGTCTATATGCCGATTGTAGTCTAGACTCACCAATGTACCATATGACTCGGGGTTGACACCAATGAACTCTAAATCCCTACAACCAATGCTCTGATACCATCTGTAGCGACCCGACCAAATCATGTTTGACGGCGCCGACTACTTCGGTCCCGTTGCGTGGTCATAAGTCTTTATTATGACGTTTGACCAAAAATGTCGCATTCATTTCATAAGTAAAAGGATGTTTCAAGTTTACAAATGTAGTTCAAAAGATTAGTTACAATACAAAGTTTAACGTACGAATGAAACCTATGCGACACAATTTAAAGTAGTCAAAAGACGCTCCAACTATGCATGCATACTAGACATCCAAGCAAGTATCAAAAAGAGTGCGGAAGCATGTATCAAGTAGCTTTCAAGGACCTGAGAAAACATATAGAAAACTGTCAACGAAAACGTTGGTGAAATCATAGGTGTTTTAGTAAACGTTGCATTTGAACCACAAGATTTAATATAATATGATTATCAAAATCATTTGCATTCCAAAGTTGTTATTTGTTTCGCGGGCACCCAATTATCAAACTTAACTGTTTTGCACCCTTTGCGTAGTGTTAGAACATACACTAGACCCGAAAATATATTTCATCCGCTAACGGTAGCGAACCGTCCGAATGAGGCTCGTCAAGCCCATGTGATCACATAATATAAGTTCACGTTTACACCCTGCAAGTGTAGCTAATGATAATTGAATTGAGGATTTTCATTCAAACCCGTACGTGGAATGTTCGTTTTCATACTTGTGTTCAATGTATAAAAGTATGATACGTATATGTTTCTCATCCCATAGTTTAAAGCATAAAAGTTGTTTGAAAGATGGGACTATGATCTCACCTTGAGTGCACGTATGAAAAGTACTTCACAAAGTAACGTGTGCGTAGGATAGTGCTAGTCTTGACCTAAACAAATAGGTCGTATCAATAACGGTAAACACGATAGGTCAAAGATGTTCAATTAGTCATATGGCTCGTTACGACTCGATTATGTAGCATGTGAAATCAAATTGTCAAGTTTCATGCAAGATACAAGTATAGAAACAAGTTAGGAAGGTTGCATAATCATTTGGTTAAGTTTGACAAAAAGTCAAACTTTGGTCGATCAAAGTCAACGAAAAAGTCAACACGTTCGGGTCGGGTCCCGAACTATTTTTCTGAGGTTTTTAATCATATATGAGTATGTTAGAACAAGTTACATGTGAATCGGAGGTACGTAGCATAGCAAACATTATTCGAAAATCGACAAAGTTGGACAGACCACTTTGGCGCGCCGCGCGGGTATATGGCGCGCCGCGCCATTACCTGTGCAGAGAATTCTGGCAGTTTTTAAGTTTTATGCACGAACCTAACTTCAACCAATCACCATTTATGACCCGCAAACAACCAAAGCATGTATCTTATATCATCGAAAAGGTATTTTGACAAGGAAAACAACTAAACACATTTCATCCATCACATTTACTTTTACAACAACCAAAATCACATTCAAAGCTCCTCATTAAATGCACTCAAGTTCATAAATGAAATTCGATGATTCGGCAACCAATTTACATGAATGATATGCCGTTTCGAAGGTGATCAAGCATACAATACAACCTAACACTTACAAATAACATTTCATGTCATTCAAAGCATCAAAAGTTCATTTCAAGTTCATCAAACCCTAACCCAAAACCACCAAAACCAATAATCAAGTTTACGAAGTTTTCTAAAACAACCTACACATCAATTTGAAGCTAGTGCTACTAGTAACACATTTAATACTTGCACTTTACCATAACAACAACATTTAAGCAACCAAATTACCAAATCAAACACACCAAAGTTCATATTCAAGCTAGTTACTTCAAATAACGAAATCGAGCATATAAATCATATAATCATGTTAGACTTGAGCCATAGACACTAATTAACAACTTTATAAGTTAAAAACATCAAGAACACAAAATCTAGTGACTTTAGAAAGTTACCCAAACTTGATGAAATCGGTATGGAATCGAAGAGGAAGATGAGAGGATTCCGAATATGCAATTTGTTTAGATGGATGCTTGCTCGATTTGATTTAGATGATGATTCTTGAAATTGGAGAATTGAGAGAAAATATGGAAGTAGAAGAAGAAAAGGGAAATGAAAAAGAAAAGATGGGGGTGGGGGTTGACTAGTCAAAGGCTAGTCACCTCTTTGGCATTTTGGCGAAACTAGTCCCTCAAATTCGTTTGCGGGTACGTGAAATACCTAGACGAGATATTTTTAAAACACGTTTTAACCGGAGATGTTATAAACATATAACAGGATTTAAATAGTTAAACGGAAAAGTAAACGGAAAAAGGCGGGATGTTACAAACAGTACCATTACCACCTCCAACCACAACCGCGTCGTAAACCTCAACTTCACAATCTGTCCCACGAGCATCAATGTCATACACACCATAGATACCAAGGAGTACCAACAACAATAACTGACGAAGTATTAATTCATAACTTCATTGGAGAAACATTCCGTGGCGATTATGTAATCTCTAAAGTCTTAGAGATTATCTAATCTAGCCCTAACCATAAATCAGTTAAGCGAACCAAAATGATAGAAGGAAGAGTAGAAACCCTGACAAAAATGGTGTGTTATTAACAAGCTAAACTTGCTTTACCAACAGCATCAACAGTACCGTCAGCATTACTAGCATCGTCAGTACAGTCAACATCCGAATCAACAACACCAATAACATCACAAACTCCGTCAGTTTAAGAATCACTGTGGACATCATTAAGAATCAAAAACGTGTATATTGTATCAACGAGTTATGAAGAATTAACTCATTCCCTCTGAAGAAATTATATATATATATATATATATATATATATATATATATATATATATATATATATATATATATATATATATATATATATATATATATATATATATATATATATATATATATATATTGAAATAAATCTTTTCGTGCTAAGCTATTGTGTGTGAATCTTAACTACTCGGTTAATTCATATTACAAATATGCAATAATGTACGTCCTTCGGCCGCAACTTAACCAGCGTTAACTACAATCTCTGTCGCAATTCAACAAATTCCAATTCATTATAAATCAAGTATATATTTGATTTTACACTTTCATCATCGATGTACCCGAAAGTTTTCAGATAACATCATTCGTACTTTGCAAAATTTACAAGAATTCCACGAACCGAACATCATACATCAACAAATAACGAAGTATTGATTCATAATTTCAATGTCATTAAAGAAATACTGCGTAAAAGTTATGTACTTTTTAAAGCCTTTAGGGATTATTCAATTCTAGTTTCAACCGTAAATCAAATGAGTTTAATTTAACATTAACTCATTAAATCTATGTTACATCTGAAGAAAATATACATATATATTTTCATAAAGACTGTAATAAAATTCTTTTGTACAAAATATTAATTGTGAAATTTTTTTTAACGGGTAGGTAATACCCGAGAGATATATAAATTCACAATTAATATGTTACATTCTTTGAATTTGATTCAGCAAATCATGCATTATACTCCTAACTTTCACAACAATATACATTCTTTTATAAAAATCAAAACAACCATACTCATTCAAAATTTAATTACATATTCTGATTTTGAAATCTCAAAATTCAACTTGAGATATGACCAAAATCATCACTCTTAGATCCTTACATCTTTCACAAGCTATATTTTAACTTCGAAACTGTGTTAGAACATCAAATGTATGTTAACGATTACAATCTGTGTTCAAACCCTTCGAAAATTTCTGAAGACACTTTGAATGATGAGCAATCGAGATGATGATCCAACCACATGTTACCCACAGTTATGTACCCGAAAAACTCTTGAAACCAAAGTAAAAGTTTAAACAACGTATCCGCGTCAGATTCTTTGGCATTTATTAGCAAAAATAACTTTGCGACTCCTATTCAAAGTAGCCAGTTTTGTCACAGCTCCATCAAGTCAACTTCGACTTTTCAGTCAGAGTAACCTTATTATAACCTTGAGATATACACCATCGTTACCAGGGAACCTTTTACATTCCACTACATTATTAGCAGATGTACCAACAACTTCATTACCCTTTGACTTTAGCCTCTCTAAAAAGTCATTATAATTATTCATTGAAACCCCATCATTTACTCATTCGCATCTTGTAATGAGAATTGCCATACGAATCATTGGGAATTAGCAATCAGTATTTTGAAATCTCGCAGCATGTCTACACCAACAGTTATATGTGTATATATAACGTCTATCTTTTGGACTTAATTTGAATGTGAAGTTTCTGAAAAACACTCCGAACTACGAATTGGTTCTCCGAAAATGGAAAAAATGCTGATGAAGCAGCAAAAACTATAAACGACTTTAAACGGTAAAAGCTGGACGATAATGATGAAGTGTTCTGGCAAAGCGCAGAAAAAGAGAAGTTTTGGAACTGGAAAACGGATTGAGCAAAGTAGGAAGGAGGCTGTGGATAAATTACAAAGACTGAACCTGACTTCAAAGGATCCAAATGATTCAGTACCTGTTGAAGTCATTAACGAATACCTTACTCCTGACTCTAAACCCCTGCGGACAATATTCTTCATCATCCTCTGATATTAGAAATTCTAAAATATCATCATATCTTTCATTATAAATATCCTCCATATTTCTGAAGATATTTTCTTAATTTTTCTTATTTGAAATCATTTACCTCTTCGCGCTATCTGTATTACATCATAAAAGAAACTATTTTAGTTTCTAAATTCTGAAACATTCAAGTTTAAAATAGGAATATTTTGAAGTAGTGTTGGGAACTGAAGCATGAATTAGTATAATATAATGACACTTGATCAATGTGATTATATTACAGTAAGTCATGCTGAGTTTCTAAATGGAACGTGATGATTCACAGATCATAACATCATCATGTGCCATGTTATACGACTCTTGTATTCTATTTAACCTCTAAAATATCAAGAAAATATTTCTTGATGATTCGGCCTTTTCCAAGGTATTCTAGTAATTTGACCAGTCAAGATCGTGCCATCACAATTTCCTTCCTAGAACATTAACAATGTTCATTCCGAAATTCATATCTGTTAATTCTGGACCATTACAAGCGGTGCTTAATCGCAAGAAGAAGAAACGAAAGGACAAAACTGTGAAATAGAAATTGGGGTATAAATTGAAGCAAATAAAAGAGAGCATTAACTATGAATGATAATAATTATAGAAGACAGAAGCAGAGACTTTGAAATATAAGGGAAAATATAAAGCCCAACGACAAACCAGAAATTATAAACCATATATATCGATGCATATAGCAATATAAAGACACGGGAGAACTAGAAACACTATAAACCCAAGAGTATAGTAGAAGTAAATAGATTCTTCCGGCAGTATATGAAAAAGAAGAATGATCGATATGAAAGTTAGAAGTATATCGAGAATCAGAACTGGATGGAGCAAATTGATGAATACTTTAAAATATGAGTTGAGGGGGAAAGAATAGAAGGTGATGAAACATGACTAGGAACTTAGAAATCAACAGATTTAACTCACACAATGGCAGAATAAGTGAATCAAACCCTCTAGTGAATAAGTTAAGTTTTTTTTTTTGGTTAATTTAGTCAAACCACAACTAAATCAAGTGTGATTAGATCAACACCTAGAGCTATTATTCACCACTTGGGTGATTTGGACTGAGAGAGAATCGGAGGAGCTCACTAGATCTGAGTGTGTGTAACAAATGAGAGGCTTAACCTAAAATGAAGAACATAAGACTTTATATACCCCTGCTGTTGACTCACACATACGATTCATTCATCACACGTACGAGTTGGCTTTATCAGCCGTACGGGTGATCATTCACTCGTGTCTTCTCATTTAGGTTGTAATTGTGACTTAGCTCAGCATCAACCGTGCGTATGAGCCTGTCAGCCATACTAGTGAGGCTTCACTCGTACATCTGACTAAGTCTAACATAGTTAAACATCTAAATCTCGTTCATGCAGTTCCTGTAACCACATACAAACACGGATAGGATAATAACGAGCAATCATGGTGGCCTGTAAACTGTTGTACCTGCAATGGACGTGGGTAGATGTCTAGGGACTTGCATAAAATGCATCAACAGAAGGTGTGAGTTGTAAGGAAATGAATGAGGTGAATTTATAAGAAAATCTCCGACAGAACAATTAAAATGAACGATCGCATTTAAAGCGGATCCTAATTCCTTTGATTACCGGAGAGTCAAATCGTATTAAGAAGATTTTCTTCAAATCCCTTGAAATCTGGGAATCAATCATATCTACGTCAAATGATAAGATGAATCTACACTTACTCATTTCACTCTTCTATGTTAGCTTCATTCGCACTCTTCATATAAATGGATTGTTTATCCAAATTATTCACTGATGATAAAACTCTAATTTTCAGCTCGTATGCATCATGAAAACATACTTATTATCATTCACGACCTTTCCACTCAAATTTTGGGACGAAATTTCTTTAACGGGTAGGTACTGTGACAACCCAAAAATTTCCAACCAAATTTAAACTTTAATCTTTATATGTTTCTGACATGATAAGCAATATTTGTTAAGTTAAATTTTAAGAATTTTAAACTATGTTCATACATTCATTCAACCTCGACCAAGTTCCAACGATTCACGAACCATTAAACGAATATGATTATATATGTATATGTGTATATATATTATAACTTGAAACGTAAATAAAATATTAGATTAAATACTTTATATGATTGTATCTGTTTCAAAATGTTTATTAATGGAATTAGAAGATAAGATCAAATGATTGAATTATCAGATATATTGAATTATAATTACAAGTCTCTGTTGAAAGGCCCACGTTGATTTGAGAAATCTTTCCATTTTAACAATATTCAGAAAATGGTAAAGTGATTTATAAATAAGAACAAATTGTCAATCATTGAGAACTAGACAAAGGATAGTGGAAGATTGAATCTCATAAAGACTCGATTGATCTATTTAGTTTCAAACGTACAAAAACGTTTTCAGTTTAAAAAGAACTTTATTATTAAAATGTATATAACTTTTATAAATATCTAGAACCACTTTTGACAACTCATTACTTAACTAGTATGATAAAGATAACGATATTTATATTTTATTTTATTAAATATATATAATGATTTAAATTAATATTATATATATTTATACGCGTATTATACGTACATAGTTTTATACTTTTACTATACTTAAACTTTACCTTTACTTTATTTTTACTTTACTTTAACTTTAATAATTCAGTTTAATAATTCATACTTTAATAATTCACTTCAATAATTCATACTTTAATAATTCACTTTAATAATTCATACTTTAATAATTCACTTTAATAATTCATACTTTAATAATTCACTTTAATAATTCATACTTTGATAATTCACTTTAATAATTCAAAAATCTATTATAAATAGAATTCAATAGGTTTCATTATTTCATAGAAACTTGAAAATATTTTTCTCTAAACTCTCTCAATCGATTTACATATATATATTTACTCCGTATTATTTCAAGATATTATTAGTATACATAAAATATTACGACGGAGTGCTGTCCGAGTGATTTCGAAATTGTTTTTCGAGTAGCATAGGATTAAGGAAATTATGGGTTATAGCTATGGAGGTGATTGAGTATGGTTCATGGGTATGCTCGTGAGGTCAATATAGTGTTTATCATTTCCATTGCGTCTACGTACCTTTCCTGCAATATTGAATCTCAATATTGATGCATGAGTACTCATAATTTAACTTTTACATACTAATAGTATATTCCTGACTAGTGCTCGAGTATTTAGGATTATGCATGCTTGTACTTTTGATATTGCCCTTAGACAGGTTAGGTTGAATCTTGAATTAGTTACACTTGCGGTTGAGATAAGGTATAAGATATGCATGTCCTTGGAAAGCTAGCGAAAAATTAAGAACTTTTCCTTTAGATATCGAATGATTTCGATGAACGGATTAGAAGTTATAATCAATTGAATTTTTGATATTTTTATTAAAAATGATTATTATTATCGTAGTTTTTATCGTCGTTCTAGTTTTATCTTATTATTATCATTATTATTATCTTTATCAATAAAAGGGATTTATCATTAAAAATTGTTATTTTTTTTATTATTACTATCGTTATTATCGTTAAAGTTATAATTAGTATTATTATTATTATCCAATTATTATTATTATTATTATTATTATTATTATTATTATTATTATTATTATTATTATTATTATTATTATTAGTATTATTATTATTATCATCATTATTAATATATATATATCATTATTTAAAAATGGTTATTGTTATTGTTATTATTATTATATTATCATTAAGATAATTATTAGTATTATCGTTAATAATGTTATAGTAACTATCATTATTAATATTAGTGTAATTAAAACAAATATTTGTAACACCTAATTATTTTGATTACTATTATTATCATTATTATGAACACGATATAAAAGATGATTAAAAGCTATTAAACGAAACGATTAGGAAATAATGGGTAAGAGTATCATGATGAAATTAAAATATTATAAGATATTGATTTAGATAAAATTATCGTTCTTATTATTTTTATCATTACTATTATTATTAAAAGTATCGTTAGTATTAAAACTATCATTTTAACAAAAATTATCATTTTAATAGAAATGTCATTGTTACTATAAAATATCATTATTATTATTATTTTAAATAGAATTATTATTTTAAAGATAATATTAAAAATTATCGTAAATATTAAAGTTATCATAATTAGAATTATCGTTTTATTATAATGTCATCTTAGTAATTATAAATATTGATATTTTTATAATAATAATTATTATTACAAAATAATACAACTTTTACTTACTATCATTATATATATTATTTTATCAAATAAATATGTGATACAAACATATTTTACTACGTGTAATAACTTACTTTAATAATACCTATCATATTATCTTTATGATATTAAATTAACCCTATAAATTTTATTACTTAATATATATAAAAGTATATTTTATTATATAAATTTAATATAAAATTTTATTTATTAATACATAAATTATATTATTTACTCTAATAAATCTTTTAAAAATATTTACAAATATAAAACGACGATATTTAAACTATATATTAATCATGTATAGATTTTTGGAAATTATTTTGAGTCAAATTTACTTTTGTTGACTTTTGCATATTAGTCTCGAGCATTAAGATTGTGGTACACTATGACTTGACCTAATTTGTTAGACAAATATTGACCAACACATAAATATATATAATTAATTTAGGTTCGTGAATCCGAGGCCAACCTTGCACTTGTTCAATGACATTATATGTATTTTTACTACGAAATACAGTATGGTGAGTTTCACTTGCTCCCTTTTACTCTGTATATTTTTGGGCTGAGAATACATGCAAATGCTTTATTAACTGTTTTACAATATTTATATGCGTGAGTTCATTTGCTCCCTTTTTACTCATTACATTTTTGGGCTGAGAATACATGCAAATGCTTTATTAACTGTTTTACTATATTTATATGCGTGAGTTTCATTTGCCTTTTTACCCTTTATATTTTTGGGACTGAGAATACATGCGCTTTTATAAATGTTTGACGAAATAGACACAAGTAATTGAAACTACATTCTATGGTTGAATTATCGAAATCGAATATGCCCCTTTTTATTAAAGTCTGGTAATCTAAGAATTAGGGAACAGACACCCTAATTGACGCGAATCCTAAAGATAGATCTATTGGGCCTAACAAACCCCATCCAAAGTACCGGATGCTTTAGTACTTTGAAATTTATATCATGTCCGAAGGAGGATCCCGGAATGATAGGGGATATTCTTATATGTATCTAGTTAATGTCGGTTACCAGGTGTTCACCATATGAATGATTATTTTTGTCTCTATGCATGGGACGTATATTTATGAGAACTGGAAATGAAATTCTTGTGGTCTATTAAAATGATGAAAATAAATGATTATGATAAACTAATGAACTCACCAACCTTTTGGTTGACACTTTAAAGCATGTTTATTCTCAGGTGTTAAAGAAATCTTCCGCTGTGCATTTGCTCATTTTAAAGATATTACTTGGAGTCTTTCATAGCATATTTCGAAGAACGTTGCATTCGAGTTATTGAGTTCATCAAAGATTATTGTTAAATCAATTTATAGTTGGATAGTGGATATTATGAAATGGTATGCATGCCTGTCAATTTTCGATGTAAAGAAAGTTTGTCTTTTAAAAACGAATGCAATGTTTGTAAAATGTATCATATAGAGGTCAAATACCTCACAATGTAATCAACTATTGTGAATCGTTTATAATGTATATGAACGGGTCCTTTCAAGGATAAAGTTAAGTACGCTACGCATACCTTCACAGGTACTGCGTTAACGTGGTGGAACACCTATCTTGAACAGGTAGGACAAAATGCTACTTACGCACTACCGTGGTCGGCATTCAAGCAATTGATGAACGAGCAGTACCATCCTAGAAACGAAGTCAATAAACTCAAGGCAGAACTTAGAGAGTTATGAACACAAGGGTTCGACGTTACCACATATGAACGTCGATTGACAGAGTTGTGCCTATTGTGTCCGGGAGCATTCGAAGATGATGAAGAGAAGATCGACGCATTTGTAAAAGGGTTACCAGTAAGGATTCAAGAAGATGTGAGTTCACACGAGCCCACTTCTATACAGAAGGCAAGTCGAATGGCTCATAAACTCGTAAATCAGATTGAGGGAAGAATTAAAGAGCAGGCGGCCGAAGAAGCCAACACGAAACAACTCAAGAGGAAGTGGGAGGAAAACGGTGACAAGAGTCACCAATACAACAACAACAACAATTACAACCACAATCGCAACAACTATCCCAACAACCGCAATAACAATCGCAACAATAACCGCAATCCTAACAATAACTACAACAAACATCCCAACAACAACAACAATTACAACAACCGTTTCAACAACAATAACAATCCCAACAACAACCTCAATAACAATAACAGCAATAAAAACCAAAAACATCCATGTCATAGGTGTGACGAAAATCATCAGGGGTTTTGCACGACATTTTGCAACAGGTGTAAAAGAAATGGTCATAGCGCGACAAAGTGTGAGGTCTACAGACCAAAGTTTAACAGAACTAAAGGAACAAATAATGTCGGAACAAGTAATGCCGAAACGAATAGTGTCAGAGCAAGTAATACCAACGCTATTTGTTATAAATGTGGAAAACCGGGCCACATTATTAGAAATTTCCTGAATCAGGGGAATACTAATGGTAAGGGCCGTGGAAGAGTTTTCAATATTAATGTGGCAAAAGCACAAGAAGACCCAGAGCTTGTTACGGGCACGTTTCTTATTGATGATAAATCTGCTTATGTTTTATTTGATTCGGGTGCGGATAGAAGCTATATGAGTAGAGAATTTTATGCTAAATTAAGTTGCCCATTGACGCCTTTGGATAGTAAATTTTTACTCGAATTAGCAAACGGTAAATTAATTTCAGCAGATAATATATGTCGGGAGAGAGAAATTAAACTGGGGGATGAAACGTTTAAAATTGATTTAATACCAGTCGAGTTAGGAAGTTTTGATGTAATAATTGGCATGGACTGGTTGAAAAAGGTGAGAGCAGAGGTCGTTTGTTACAAAAATGTGATTCGCATTATGCGTGAAAAAGGAAAACCTTTAATGGTGTACGGAGAAAAGAACAACGCGAAATTAAATCTTATTAGTAGTTTGAAGGCACAAAAACTAATAAGAAAAGGTTGTTACGTCATTCTAGCACACATCGAGGAAGTTAAACCTGAAGAAAAGAACATCAGTGATGTTCCCGTCGCAAAAGAATTTCCCGATGTATTTCCGAAAGAATTACTGGGATTACCCCCACATCGATCCGTTGAATTTCAAATAGAACTTGTACCAGGAGCTGCAACAATAGCTCGTGCTCCATACAGACTCGCACCCAGCGAAATGAAAGAATTACAAAGTCAATTACAGGAACTTTTAGAGCGTGGTTTCATTCGACCAAGCACATCACCATGGGGAGCTCCTGTTTTGTTTGTCAAGAAGAAAGATGGTACATTCAGGTTGTGTATCGACTACCGAGATTTGAACAAACTTACCATCAAGAACCGCTACCCACTACCGAGAATCGACTACTTATTTGATCAACTACAAGGCTCGTCTGTTTATTAGAAGATCGATTTACATTCTGGATATCATCAAATGCGGGTGAAGGAGGATGATATTCCAAAGACTGCGTTTAGGACGCGTTATGGTCATTACGAGTTTATGGTTATGCCGTTTGGATTGACTAATGCACCAGCTGTGTTCATGGACCTCATGAACCGAGTGTGTGGGCCATATCTTGACAAGTTTGTCATTGTTTTTATCGATGACATACTTATTTACTTGAAGAATGATCAAGAGCACGAAGAACATTTGAGAAAAGTGCTAGAGTTACTGAGAAAAGAAAAACTATACGCTAAGTTTTCAAAGTGTGCATTTTGGTTGGAAGAAGTTCAATTCCTCGGTCACATAGTGAACAAAGAAGGTATTCAGGTGGATCCAGCAAAGATTGAAACCGTTGAAAAGTGGGAAACCCCGAAAACTCCGAAACACATACGTCAGTTTTTAGGACTAGCTGGTTACTACAGAAGGTTCATCCAAGACTTTTCCAGAATAGCAAAACCCTTGACTACATTAACGCATAAAGGGAAGAAATTTGAATGGAAAGATGAACAAGAGAAAGCATTTCAATTGTTAAAGAAAAAGTTAACTACGGCACCTATATTGTCATTACGTGAAGGGAATGTTGATTTTGTGATATATTGTGACGCCTCAAAGCAAGGTCTCGGTTATGTATTAATGCAACGAATGAAAGTAATTGCTTATGCGTCTAGACAATTGAAGATTCACGAGCAGAATTATACGACCCATGATTTAGAATTGGGCGCGGTTGTTTTTGCATTAAAGACTTGGAGGCACTACTTATATGGGGTCAAAAGTATTATATATACCGACCACAAAAGTCTTCAACACATATTTAATCAGAAACAACTGAACATGAGGCAGCGCAGATGGATTGAATTATTGAATGATTACGACTTTGAGATTCGTTATCACCCGGGGAAGGCAAATGTGGTAGCCGACGCCTTGAGCAGAAAGGACAAAGAACCCATTCGAGTATAAGATATGAATATAATGATTCGCACTAACCTTACTTCTCAAATAAAGGAGGCGCAACAAGAAGTTTTAAAAGAGGGAAATTTAAAGGATGAAATACCCAAAGGATCGGAGAAGCATCTTAATATTCGGGAAGATGGAACCCGGTATAGGGCTGAAAGGATTTGGGTACTAAAATTTAGAGATATGAGAGAAATGGTACTTAGAGAAGCTCATAAAACCAGATACTCAATACATCCTGGAACGAGGAAGATGTACAAGGATCTCAAGAAACATTTTTGGTGGCCAGGTATGAAAGCCGATGTTGCTAAATACGTAGGGGAATGTTTGACATGTTCTAAGGTCAAAGCGTTGCATCAGAAACCATCAGGTCTACTTCAACAACCCGAAATCCCAGAATGGAAATGGGAAAACATTACCATGGATTTCATCACTAAATTGCCAAGGGCTGCAAGTGGTTTTGATACTATTTGGGTAATAGTTGATCATCTCACCAAATCAACACACTTCCTGCCAATAAGAGAAGATGACAAGATGGAGAAGTTAGCACAACTGTATTTGAAGGAAGTCATCTCCAGACATGGAATACCAATCTCTATTATCTCTGATAGGGATGGCAGATTTATTTCAAGATTCTGGCAGACATTACAGCAAGTATTAGGAACTCGTCTAGACATGAGTACTGCCTATCATCCACAAACTGATGGGCAGAGCGAAAGGACAATACAAACGCTTGAAGATATGCTAGGAGCATGTGTTATTGATTTCGGAAACAGTTGGGATCGACATCTACCGTTAGCAGAATTTTCCTACAACAACAGCTACCATTCAAGCATTGAGATGGCGCCGTTTGAAGCACTTTATGGTAGAAAGTGCAGGTCTCTGATTTTTTGGAGTGAAGTGGGGGATAGACAAATTACGGGTCCGGAGATAATACAAGAAACTACCGATAAGATCATCCAAATTCAACAACGGTTGAAAACAGCCCAAAGTCGACAAAAGAGCTACGCTGACATTAAAAGAAAATATATAG
Organism: Rutidosis leptorrhynchoides; assembly: GCF_046630445.1. Lineage (NCBI taxonomy): Eukaryota > Viridiplantae > Streptophyta > Magnoliopsida > Asterales > Asteraceae > Rutidosis > Rutidosis leptorrhynchoides. The sequence goes on along the minus strand of NC_092334.1, from coordinate 185,416,998 downwards.
AATTTGAAATTGGAGAGATGGTCATGCTTAAGGTTGCACCTTGGAAAGGCGTTGTTTGATTTGGTAAACGAGGGAAATTAAATCCAAGGTATATTGGACCATTCAAGATTATTGATCGTGTCGGACCAGTAGCTTACCGACTTGAGTTACCTCAACAACTAGCAGCTGTACATAACACTTTCCACATCTCGAATTTGGAGAAATGTTTTGCTAAAGAAGATCTAACTATTCTGTTAGACGAAATCCAAATCAACAAAAAACTTCAATTCATCGAAGAACCCGTCGAAATAATGGATCGTGAGGTTAAAAGACTTAAACAAAACAAGATACCAATTGTTAAAGTTTGATAGAATGCTCGTAGAGGACCCGAGTTTACCTGGGAATGAGAAGATCAGATGAAGAAGAAATACCCATACTTATTTCCAGAAGATACGTCAACACCTCCAACTGCTTAAAATTTCGGGACGAAATTTATTTAACGGGTAGGTACTGTAGTGACCCGAACTTTTCCATGTTTTTATATATTAAATGAAATTGATATTTACATGATTAAGTGTTTCCAACATGTTAAGCAATCAAACTTGTTAAGACTTAATTAATTGAAATAGGTTTCATATAGACAATTTACCACCCAAGTTGACCGGTGATTCACGAACTCTAAAACTTGTAAAAACTATATGATGACATATATATGATTATATATATAATTAACATGATATTATGATAAGTAATTATCTCATTAGGTATATTAACAATGAGTTATATACATAAAATTGTGTTTATTGAATTAAGAAACTCGAAACGATATATATAACGATTATCGTTATAACAACGTCTTACTAATTACATATGAATCATATTAAGATAGTGTTACACTATGTTTAATCATGATAAATGATAAGTAAACATGTCATTATGTATATTAACAATGAACTACATATGTAAAAACAAGACTACTAACTTAAGGATTTCGAAACGAGACATATATGTAACGATTATCGTTGTAACGACATTTAAATGTATATATATCATATTAATATATATTAATATATCATAATATCATGATAATATAATAATTTAACATCTCATTAGATATAATAAACATTGGGTTAACAACATTTAACAAGATCGTTAACTTAAAGGTTTCAAATCAACATTTACATGTAACGACTAACGATGACTTAACGACTCAGTTAAAATGTATATACATGTAGTGTTTTAATATGTATTCATACACTTTTGAAAGACTTCAAGACACTTATCAAAATACTTCTACTTAACAAAAATTCTTACAATTACATCCTCGTACAGTTTCATCAACAATTCTACTCGTATGCACCGTTATTCGTACTCGTACAATACACAGCTTTTAGATGTATGTACTATTGGTATATACACTACAATGATCAGCTCTTATAGCCCATGTGAGTTACCTAACACATGTGAGAACCATCATTTGGCAACTAGCATGAAATATCTCATAAAATTACAAAAATATTAGTAATCATTCATGACTTATTTACATGAAAACAAAATTACATATCCTTTATATCTAATCCATATACCAACGACCAAAAACACCTACAAACACTTTCATTCTTCAATTTTCTTCATTTAATTGATATGTCTCAAGTTCCATCTTCAAGTTCTAAGTGTTCTTCATAAATTCTACAAGTTCTAGTTTCATAAAATCAAGAATACTTCCAAGTTTACTAACTCATTTCCAATCTTGTAAAGTGATCATCCAACCTCAAGAAATCCTTGTTGTTTACAGTAGGATATCATTCCAAATCAAGGTAATACTCATATACAAACTTTGATTCAATTCCTATAACTATTACTATCTTAATTCGAGTGATAATCTTACTTGAACTTGTTTTCGTGTCATGATTCTACTTCAAGAACTTTCAAGCCATCCAAGATCCTTTGAAGCTAGATCATTTCTTGTCACTTCCAGTAGGTTTACCTACTAAACTTGAGGTAGTAATGATGTTCATAACATCATTCGATTCATACATATAAAACTATTTTATTCGAAGATTTGAACATGTAATCACTAGAACATAGTTTAGTTAATTCTAAACTTGTTCGCAAACAAAAGTTAATCCTTCTAACTTGACTTTTAAAATCAACTAAACACATGTTCTATATCTATATGATATGCTAACTTAATGAATTAAAACCGGAAAACACGAAAAACACCGTAAAACCGGATATACGCCGTCATAGTAACACCGAGGGCTGTTTTGGGTTAGTTAATTAAAACTATGATAAACTTTGATTTAAAAGTTGTTCTTCTCTGAAAATGATTTTTCTTATGAACATGAAACTATATCCAAAAATCATGGTTAAACTCAAAGTGGAAGTATGTTTTCCAAAATGGTCATCTAGACGTCGTTCTTTCGACTTAAATGACTACCTTTACAAAAACGACTTGTAACTTATTTTTCTGACAATAAACCTATACTTTTTATGTTTAGATTTATAAAATAGAGTTCAATATGAAACCATAGCAATTTGATTCACTCAAATCGGATTTAAAACGAAGAAGTTATGGGTAAAACAAGATTGGATATTTTTTGATTGTTGTAGCTACGAGAAATATTGTAACAATTCTATACAAATCATATCCTAGCTAACTTATATTGTATTATACATGTATTCTAATTTAATCTTGGGACACCATAGACATGTATGCAAATGTTTTGACATATCATATCGACCCATGTATATATATTATTTGAAACAACCATAGACACTCTATATGCAGTAATGTTGGAGTTAGCTATACAAGGTTGAGGTTGATTCCAAAAATGTATATACTTTGAGTTGTGATCTAGCCTAAGACATGTATACACTGGGTCATGGATTGATTCAAGATAATATATATCAATTTATTTATGTACATCTAATTGTGGACAACTAGTTGTAGGTTACTAAAGAGGACAGCTGACTTAATAAACTCAAAACATTAAAACATATTAAAAATGGTGTAAATATATTTTGAACATACTTTGATATATATGTACATATTTGTTATAGGTTTGTGAATCGACCAGTGGCCAAGTCTTACTTTCCGACGAAGTAAAAATCTGTAAAAGTGAGTTATAGTCCCACTTTTAAAATCTAATATTTTGGGATGAGAATACATGCCGTTTTATAAATGTTTTACGAAATAGACACACGTAATTGAAACTACATTATATGGGTGAATGATCGAAGCCGAATATGCCCCTTTTGCTTGGTAACCTAAAAATTAGTAAACCGATCTACTAATTGACGCGAATCCTAAAGATAGATCTATTGGGCCTAACGAACCCCATCCAAAGTACCGGATGCTTTAGTACTTCGATGTTGTTTTTATCATGTTCGAAGGATTTCCCGGAATGATAGGGGATATTCTTATATGCATCTTGTTAATGTCGGTTACCAGGTGTTCACCATATGAATGAATTTTATCTCTATGTATGGGATGTATATTGAAATATGAAATCTTGTGGTCTATTATTATGATTTGATAATATAAAGGTTAAACCTATAACTCACCAACATTTTTATTGATGTTTTAAGCATGTTTATTCTCAGGTGATTATTAAGAGCTTCCGCTGTTGCATACTAAAATAAGGACAAGATTTGGAGTCCATGCTTGTATGATATTATGTAAAAACTGCATTCAAGAAACTTATTTTTGATGTAATATATTCTTATTATAAACCATTATGTAATGGTCGTGTGTAAACGGTATATTTTAGATTATCATTATTTGATAATCTACGTAATGCTTTTTAAACCTTTATCGATAAAATAAAGGTTATGGTTGTTTTAAAAATGAATGCAGTCTTTGAAAAACGTCTCATATAGAGGTCAAAACCTCGCGACGAAATCAATTAATATGGAACGTTTATAATCAATATGAACGGGACATTTCAAGTATGAACATAAGTATAAGAATTAAAGTTATTATTATTATTATCATTACTAAGATTATTATGATTATGATTAGGTTTATGATATAAGATATGATTAACTTATAAAAGATTAAGATGAATATAACTATGATTACGATATAATTTACTATAAATCATGTTTACAAATATAATTTTTATATATGATAAAGATAATAATAATTAAGTAAAGGTTATAAATTAAATTTTTAAATATGAATATTATTATTAATATTATCATTATTATTAATATTATTATCATAATTATCATTATCAGTTTTAACATTATCATTTTTATTAAAAGTATCATTATAAATGAAATTATCAAAATTATCATTTTTAATAAAAACTATCATTTTATCACTATTAATTATCATTTTTATTAAAACTATTATTTTTACTTATCATTATTAGTATTATTATCATTTTTATCATTAACATGATTTTTTTATTACTACTATTATTATTATTAACATTATTTTATCAAATAAATACTTATATAAAATATATATAAAAAGTATATACATATATATATATATATAAATATATATAACAATTGAAATAATATATATTAATATTAATATATAAATTTGTTCGATTTCAATTATGTGTGTTAATATATATATATATATATATATATATATATATATATATATATATATATATATATATTTATATTTATATATATATATATATATATATATATATATAGGTTCGTGAATCCTAGGCCAACCCTGCATTGTTCAGTTGCGTTGTATGAATATTTTTACTACAAAATATTGTAGAGTGAGTTTCATTACTCCCTTTTTAAATGCTTTTGCAATATATATTTTTAGGACTGAGAATACATGCGCTTTTATAAATGTTTTACGAAATAGACACAAGTAATCGAAACTACATTATATGGTTGAATGATCGAAGCCGAATATGCCCCTTTTTGCTTGGTGGCCTAAGAAATAGGGAACATCACTAATTTTGAGAATTAGTGCACGCCTAATTGACGCGAATCCTAAAGATAGATCTATTGTGCCTAACGAACCTCATCCAAAGTACCGGATGCTTTAGTGCTTCGAATTCGTTTTTATCATGTCCGAAGGATTTCTCGGAATGATAGGGGATATTCTTATATGCATCTTGTTAATGTCGGTTACCAGGTGTTCAATCCATATGAATGATTATTTTTGTCTCTATGCATGGGATGTATATTTATGAGAAATGGAAATGAAAATCTTGTGGTCTATTAAAATGATGAAATGATTATTTATGATAAACTAATGAACTCACCTACCTTTTGGTTGACACTTTAAAGCATGTTTATTCTCATGTATGAAATAAATCTCCCGCTGTGCATTTGCTCATCTTAGAGATATTACTTGGAGTCATTCATGACATATTTCAAAAGACGTTGCATTCGAGTCGTTGAGTTCATCAAGATTATTATTAAGTCAATTATAGATAGATATATTATGAAATGGTATGCATGCCGTCAACTTTCGATGTAATGAAAGATTGTCTTTTCAAAAACGAACGTAATGTTTGTAAAATGTATCATATAGAGGTCAAGTACCTCGCAATGTAACCAACAATTGTGAATCGTTTATAATCGATATGGACTTCGTTCGGATGGATTAGGACGGGTCTCTACAGTTGGTATCAGAGCGGTGGTCTTAACGAACCAGGTCTTGCATTAGTGTGTCTAACTGATAGTTGTTTAGATGCATTAGTGAGTCTGGACTTCGACCGTGTCTTAATGTCAAAAGTTTTACTTATCATTTCTAGTCGGAAATCATCTACTTATCATCCGTAGGAAATTACCTGCTTATCATTCTTAGTCTAGACACGTTTTACTGCATTGACTACATGAATAGTGTATAGATAAAATTCATATCTTAGCGTATCTGCTAATTCATATCTATAGCGTATCTGTTACTGTTACCTTTGCCTGACAGATTCCGTAGATTCCTCCGTAACTTATGAGATTTTAGTATTATATATGCATATGTAAATTATGTATTGCAGGGTACTAATCTACATCCTAAAATCTATTTCTTATCAAAAATCCTTCATCTGATCGTACGAGATGAATCCCTCAACCAGTTCGAGTCCTCAGATTCCGATAGCTATTCTGATAGTTATTCCGATAGCTATTCCGATATGGAGTTGCACTCGAGCTCCGAAAGCAGCGTCACCAGAATCAATCAACCAACCAGCCATCATCAATTTATTTGATGGGTTCGTAGTCGACTTAATCAATGGAGACGCGAAGAAGTCGATCCCTTCCACCAACCGAATTCACCTCTTAGTGAAGAACCTGAAGCACTTACCGGCGAACCTGTCCGAAACACCATATTCACCCTCATTGCCAGGATATCCCACAACGATTATATGATATTCCAAATTCTGAACCTTATTCATCCGCTCGTTCCAACCGTCAATCATTCCGGGGTAATAGAAGAAGTCAATGAACTTCGCGCTCGAGTAATCAATTTGGAGAATATGGTGCATAATTTACCAGCTTCAGCAACATCACCGGCATCAACAGTACCATCAATAACAGCATCAGTACCATCAACAATCCATGCCTCAACATCTTATTCTGTACCTCGAGTATAATCATTGTTCTACGTATCTTTCTACATCATTTATCTTCGTTCGACATGGCGATTATGTAATCTCTAATGTTTTAGAGATTATATATTCTTGTTCTAATGAAAAATCAAATGAGTTTAATATCATATTGACTCATTAAATCCATGATAACATCTGAAGAAAATATATATGTATATATGTTTTCATAAAGATTGTAATTAAAAATTCTTTTGTACAAACTGTTAATGATGAAAATATTTTAACGGGTAGGTAATACCGGAGGAATATTTAAAATTTCACATTAATAAGTTACACTGTACATTCTTTGAATCTGATTCGACGGTCGTTTACTATCCTACTTACGTCCATCGATATACGTATCCGTTCACCACAGAATAACCATTTTCATTCAATTTCATATTTGGATTTTGACCTATCAGAATCCGACAAGTGGCATAATGAAGAAAACATTGGAAAAAAATAAAATTTGTTATAAACAAACGAACTAACTATATGAAATTCTATTAAGAATCCACGCTAACAAAATCCTAGCTAACTGTTCCTAGCTAACTGTTAATTCCTTATTGTACATTTAATTATCCCAATTTATTTTATCGCAATTTAATTCTCGCAATTTTGTTTATTGTCATTTACATCTGTTATTTATTTTACGCACTTTATTTATCGTCATTTAAATACTGTTATTTGCGCATTTTAAATATTGGGACTGAGAATACATGCGCTTTTATAAATGTTTTATGAAATAGACACAAGTAATCAAAACTACATTATATGGTTAAATGATCGAAGCCGAATATGCCCCTTTTTGCTTGGTAGCCTAAGAATTAGGGAACATCACTAATTTTGAGAATTAGTGCACGCCTAATTGACGCGAATCCTAAAGATAGATCTATTGAGCCTAACGAACCCCATCCAAAGTACCAGATGCTTTAGTACTTCGAATTCGTTTTTATCATGTCCGAAGGATTTCCCGGAATGATAGGGGATATTCTTATATGCATCTTGTTAATGTCGGTTACCAGGTGTTCAATCCATATGAATGATTATTTTTGTCTCTATGCATGGGACGTATATTTATGAGAAATGGAAATGAAAATCTTGTGGTCTATTAAAATGATGAAATGATTATTTATGATAAACTAATGAACTCACTAACCTTTTTGTTGACACTTTAAAGCATGTTTATTCTCACGTATGAAAGAAATCTTCCGCTGTGCATTTGCTCATCTTAGAGATATTACTTGGAGTCATTCATGACATATTTCAAAAGATGTTGCATTCGAGTCGTTGAGTTCATCAAGATTATTATTAAGTCAATTATAGATAGATATATTATGAAATGGTATGCATGCCGTCAACTTTCGATGTAATGAAAGATTGTCTTTTCAAAAACGAACGCAATGTTTGTAAAATGTATCATATAGAGGTCAAGTACCTCGCAATGTAACCAACTGTTTTGAAATGTTTATAATCGATATGGACTTCGTTCGGATGGATTAGGACGGGTCTCTACACACTCAGTGGTCGCCAGATAGTTTTGCTTATCATTTTTGTCGGAAATCACCTGATTTTCATTCTTAGTCTAGACACGTTTTACTGCATTGATTGCATGAATAGTTTATAGACAAAATTCATATCTTAGCATATCTGCTGATTCACATCTTAGCGTATGTTACTGTAAACTTTGCCTGACATATTCCGTAAATTCCTCCGTAATCTACGAATCTTTTGTTCTATATATATAGATATTCTATGAAATTAGAATACCATCTGATATCCGAAAATTATTTCATATCGAAAAATCATTTATTCAATCGTACGAAATGGAACTCGGCACTAATTCAAGTTCCTCGGATTCCAATATGGAGTTTCACTCGAGCTCCGAAAGCAGTGTGACCGGAATGGATCAACCAATTAGCCATCATCTATTCTGGATGAATTTGGATGGGTTCGTAGTCTACTTAATCATTAGAGACAAGAAGAAGGCGATCCCTTCCATCCACCGCATTGCCCTCTTGGCGATGAACCTGAAGCACTTACCGGCGAACCTGTCCGAGACACCATTTTCTCTCTCATTTCAAGAGTGCCTCGTCACGACTACATATTATCTCAAATTCTAGTTCTTATTCATCCGCTCGTCCGAACCGCCAATCATCCCGGTGTAATAGAAGAAGTCAACAAGCTTCGCGCTCGGGTAGTGACTTTGGAGGATATGGTGCAAAGGTTGCAAGCACCGGCAGCAGCACCGACAGCAACAGTACCACCATCAGCAACACCAACAGTACCATCACCATGACCAACAGCAACATCCACATCCCACACCTCAACATCATAATCTGTACCTCGAGCATCAACATCACATGCACCATAGATACCAAGGAGTACCAACAACAATAATCGATGAAGTATTAATCTATAATTTCATTGGAGAAACATTCTGTGGAGATTATGTAATCTCCAAAGTCTCAGAGATTATCTATTCTAGCCTTAATCATAAATCAGATGAGTGAACCGAAATGATAGAAGGAAGAGTAGAAATCCTGATAGGATGGTGCGCGATTTACAAGCTAGACTTGTTTTACCAACAACATCAACAGTACCATCAACATCACCAGCACCGTCAGTACCGTTAGCATCGTCAGCGCTTACAACATCACAAGCTCCACTAAATCTATAATCACCTCAAACATCATCACTAATCAACAACACGTATATTGTATCAACGAGTTATGAAGTGTTAATCCATTTTCGCTGAAGAATTTATATGTATATCTTTTATATATAAATTTTGAAACCATAATATATCTTTTCGTACGAAGCTATTATGTATGAATTAAAAAGGGGTAGATACTACTCGGTTAAATTTATATTATTAATATGCTATGATGTACTTCCTTCGTTAACAACTTAACCATCGTTAATTACAATTTCTGTTTCAATTCAATGAATTTCATTTCATAATAAACTAAGTGCATTATTAAATTACATATTTGATTTTACACTTTCGATATACTCGAAATTTTCTAGAGAACATCATTCGTACTTTGCGAAGTTCACAAGAATCCCACGAACACCAACATCATTCACCGAGTAAATATCAATAAAAATGAATGATGAAGCATTGATTCATAATTTCATTTACGATGAAGTGATAATCCATGAAAATTAGGAAATTTCTAAAGTTTTAGAAATTATTCATTTCTAATTCCAGCCGAAAATCAAATGAGTTTAATTTAATATTAACTCATTAAATCTACATTACATCTGAAGAAAATATACATACATATATATTTTCATAAAGATTGTAATAAAATTCATTTGTACAAAAATGTTATTTATGGAAAAAAAATTCTAACGGGTAGGTAATACCCGAGAGATATATAAATTCACAATTAATATGTTACATTCTTCGAATCTGATTCCGCAATCATCAACTATACTCACTACTTTCACAACAATGTACATCCTTTCATAGAAATCAAAACAACGTTTCTCATCCAAATTTGATTACATATTCTGATTTTGACAAATCAAAATCCAAGTCAAAATTTAACAGAAGACATCACTCTTAGATTCCTACATCTTTCAAAGCTATACTTTGACTTCGAAACTGTGCTAGAACATCATTTCTATTCATAGAACCCAGAAAAAATATTTGTATCATTCAAAATCCTAGAACATCATATGTATATTAATGATTACAATCTGTGTTCAAACTCTTTGAAATTCCTGAAGACACTTCAAATAATAAACAATCGAGATGATGATCCAACCACATATTAACCACAGTCTTGCACCTGAAAAGCTCTCGAAACCAAAGTCATAGTTTAACACGTATCTGTGTCAGACCCTTTGGCATTTATTAGCACAAATAACTTTGCGATTCCTTTTCAAATTAGCCAGTTTTGTCACAGCTCCAGCAAGTCAACCTCGACTTTTCAGTTGAAACAACCTTATTATAACCTCGATATAGACGTTGCCCTTTCATCATCATTACCGGAGAACCTTTTATAACTCACCACATTAGCAATAAACTTACCAACAACTTCACTGATCTTTGACTTTCCAAAAAATCATTATATTTATCGAAACCCCATCATTTACTCATCCGCATCTTGTAACAAGAATTGTCATGTCAATTACTGGGAATCAGCAATCAGTATTTTGAAATCTTGCAGCATGTCTACGCCAACAGTTATATGTGTACATATAACGTCTATCTCCTATACTTATATACTTCGAATGTGAAGTTTCTGAAAAACACCCCAATCTACGAATTAGTTCTCCGAATTTTTAGAAAAGTTGAATGAAGCAGCAGAAACTGTAGACAACCGTAACAGTTAAAAGTTTGATGATAAAGAATAGTGTGCTGGTAAAGCTCAGAAAAAGAGAAGGTTTAGAACTGGAAAACGGATTGAGCAAACCATGAAGGAGGCTGTGGACAAATCACAACGACTAAATCTGCCTTCAAAGAATCCAAATGATTCAGTGCCTGCTTAAGTCTTTAGCGAATATCTTACTCCTGACTCTAAATCTTTACGGACAAATCTTCATCATAATCCATCGATGTTAGATATTCTAAGATATCATCATATCTCTCATTATAAATATCTTCGATATTTCTGAAGATATCTTCATAACCATTTTTATCCGAAATCATTTATCTCTTCGCGCTATCTGTGTTACATCATAACAAGAACTATTTTAGTATCTAAATTCTGAAACCTTCGAGTTTAAAATATGAATGTTTTTGAAGTAGTGTTGGGAACTGAAGCATGATTTAATATAATATAATGACACTTGATCAACGTGATTATATTATAGTAAGTCATGCTGAGTTTCTAAATGGAACGTGATGATCCACAGATCATAACATCATCATGTGCCATGTTACACGACTCTTGTATTCTACTTAAACTCTAAACATATCAAGAAAATATTTTATTGATGATTCGGTCTTTTCCGAGGTATTCTGGTAATTTGACAAATCAAGATCGTGCCATTAAAATTTCTTTCTTAGAACATTAACCATGTTCATTCAGAAATTCATATCTACGAATTATGGACCATTACATGCAGTGCTTAATGAAAAGAAGAGAAAACAAAAGAATGAAGCTCCAAAATAGAAATTGGAGTATAAATCACTGCAAATAGGAAAAAACGTTAACTGTGATGTCAATGATTATAGAAAGACAGAAGCAGAGACATCAAAATATAAGGGACGATACAAAACCTAACAACAAACCAGAAATTACAAACCGTATATATCGATGCATATAGCAATATAAACATACGGGAGAACTAAGAACACTATAAAACCAAGAGTATAGTAGAAGCAAATAGATTCTTCCAATGGCAAATGAAAAAGAAGAATGACATATATGAAAGTTAGGAGTATATCAAGAATCAGAACTGGATGAAGCATTTTCACAACCTTTTGGAAATATGAATTAAGAAAGAATAGAAGGTGTGAGCTGTAAAAATAAGGAAACCAAGGGAGTGGATTTATAATAAAATATCTGACAAGGCAATCGAGACAGATCGTCGCGTTTAACCAAAGAGGATTCTAATTTCCTTAATTACCGAAGAATCAAATCTTATTACAAAGATTTCTCTTAAATCCCTTGAATTTCGGAAATCAACCGTGACTACATCACCGGTTAAGGCGAACATGCATTTACTCTTTTCACCCTTTTGTGATAGCTTCACTTATACTTTTCGCGTAATCGAATTGTTTCATCCATATTACTCAATGATGATAAAACTATGTTTATCAACTTATATTCGTCATAATAACATTCTTATTGTTAACCATGACGACCTCGATCAAATTACGGGACGAAATTTCTTTAACGGGTAAGTACTGTGACAACCCGAAAATTTCCAACCAAATTTAAACTTGATCTTTATATGTTTCCGACACGATAAGCAAAGTCTGTAATGTTGAATCTTAAAAACTTTGAACTATGTTAATGTAATCAATTACCCTTCGACTGCTCTTGACGATTCACGAACAATTATGTGTATATAGATATGTATGAATATATACATATGTGTGATTATTAAATTGAGAAATATTAACAAAATATTAAACGGTTTGATTGACATGTAAATATATTAGGAAATCTATTTTATGACTTGTAAACGTTGGCAAAATATTAAACGTATAACGTTATACTTATTCGTTATAGATAAACGTCTACGTAATAGAAGAAGTCAACGAGCTTCGCACTCGGGTAGTGACTTTGGAGGATATGGTGCAAAGGATGCAAGCACCAGTAGCAGCACCGGCAGCAACAGTACAACCATCAGCAACACCAACAGTACCATCACCACCACCAACAGCAACATCCACATCCCACGCCTCAACATCGCAAACTGTACCTCGAGCATCAACATCACATGCACCATAGATACCAAGGAGTACCAACAACAATAACCGATGAAGTATTAATCCATAATTTCATTGGAGAAACATTCTGTGGCGATTATGTAATCTCCAAAGTCTCAGAGATTATCTATTCTAGCCTTAATCATAAATCAGATGAGTGAACCGAAATGATAGAATGAAGAGTAGAAACCCTGATAGGATGGTGCGCGATTTACAAGCTAGACTTGTTTTACCAACAGCATCAACAGTACGTCAACATCACCAGCACCGTCAGTACCGTCAGCATCGTCAGCATCAGCAGCGCTTACAACAACACAAGCTCCACCAGATCTATAATCACCGCAAACATCATCACTAATCAACAACGCGTATATTGTATCAGTGAGTTATGAAGTGTTAACTCATTTTCGCTGAAAAATTTATATGTATATCTTATATATATAAATTTTGAAACCATAATATATCTTTTCGTACGTAGCTATTATGTATGAATTAAAAAGGGGTAGATACTACTCGGTTAAATTCATATTATTAATATGATATGATGCACTTCCTTCGTTAACAACTTAACCATCCTTAATTATAATTTCTGTTTCAATTCAATGAATTCTATTTCATAATAAACTAAGTGTATTACTACCTCCGTCTCATTCCAATAGTCCAGTATTCCATTTTGGGTTGTCCCAAATTAATAGTCCACTTCCATAAATAGAAAGGAAAGAAGATATTTCATTGGTGGATCTGGAGAGAGAAGATATTTCATTGGTGGAGAAATGAAGTTAGTGGGATTTCCTAAAATTGCGTGTTTTTTGTCTGTGGACTATTAGAATGAGACGGATGGAGTATTAAATTACATATTTGATTTTACACTTTCAATATACTCGAAATTTTCTAGAGAACATCATTCGTACTTTGCGAAGTTTACAAGAATCCCACGAACACCAACATCATTCGCCGAGTAAATATCGATAAAAATGAATGATGAAGCATTGATTCATAATTTCATTTACGATGAAGTGATAATCCATGAAAATTAGGAAATTTCTAAAGTTTTAGAAATTATTCATTTCTAATTCCAGCCGAAAATCAAATGAGGTTAATTTAATATTAACTCATTAAATCTACATTACATCTGAAGAAAATATACATACATATATATTTTCATAAAGACTGTAATAAAATTCATTTGTACAAAAATGTTATTTGTGAAAAAAAAATTAACGGGTAGGTAATACCCGAGAGATATATAAATTCACAATTAATATGTTACATTCTTCGAATCTGATTCCGCAATCATCAACTATACTCACTACTTTCACAACAACGTACATCCTTTCATAGAAATCAAAACAACGTTTCTCATCCAAATTTGATTACATATTCTGATTTTGACAAATCAAAATTCAAGTCAAAATTTAACAGAAGACATCACTCTTAGATTCCTACATCTTTCAAAGCTATACTTTGACTTCAAAACTGTGCTAGAACATCATTTCTATTCATAGAACCCAGAAAAAATATTTGTATCATTCAAAATCCTAGAACATCATATGTATATTAACGATTACAATCTGTGTTCAAAACCTTCGAAATTCCTGAAGACACTTCAAATAATGAACAATCGAGATGATGATCCAACCACATATTAACCACAGTCTTGCACCTGAAAAGCTATCGAAACCAAAGTCATAGTTTAACACGTATCCGTGTCAGACCCTTTGGCATTTATTAGCAAAAATAACTTTGCGATTCCTTTTCAAATTAGCCAGTTTCGTCACAGCTCCAGCAAGTCAACCTCGACTTTTCAATTGAAACAACCTTATTATAACCTCGATATAGACATTGCCCTTTCATCATCGTTACCGGAGAACCTTTTATATCTCACCACATTAGCAATAAACTTACCAACAACTTCACTGATCTTTGACTTTCCAAAAAATCATTACATTTATCGAAACCCCATCATTTACTCATCCGCATCTTGTAACAAGAATTGTCATGTCAATTACTGGGAATCAGCAATCAGTATTTTGAAATCATGCAGCATATCTACACCAACAGTTATATGTGTACATATAATGTCTATCTCTTAGACTTATATACTTCGAATGTGAAGTTTCTGAAAAATACCCCAATCTACGAATTAGTTCTTCAAATTTTTGGAAAAGTTGAATGAAGTAGTAGAAACTGTAGACAACCGTAACAGTTAAAAGTTTGATGATAAAGAATAGTGTGTTGGCAAAGCTCAGAAAAAGAGAAGTTTTAGAACTGGAAAACGGATTGAGCAAACCATGAAGGAGGCTGTGGACAAATCACAATGACGAAATCTGCCTTCAAAGAATCTAAATAATTCAGTATCTGCTGAAGTCTTTAGCGAATACCTTACTCCTGACTCTAAACCTTTACGGACAAATCTTTGTCATCATCCATCGATGTTAGAAATTCTAAGATATCATCATATCTCTTATTATAAATATCTTCGATATTTCTGAAGATATCTTCATAACCATTATTATCCGAAATCATTTATTTCTTCGCGCTATCTGTGTTACATCATAAAAGAAACTATTTTAGTTTCTAAATTCTGAAACCTTCGAGTTTAAAATATGAATGTTTTTGTAGTAGTGTTGGGAACTGAAGCATGATTTAATATAATATAATGACACTTGATCAACGTGATTATATTAAAGTAAGTCATGCTGAGTTTCTAAATGGAACATGATGATTTACAGATCATATTGTCATCATGTGATATGTTACACGACTCTTGTATTCTACTTAAACTCTAAACATATCAAGAAAATATTTTCTTGATGATTCGGTCTTTTCTGAGGTATTCTGGTAATTTGACAAATCAAGATCGTGCCATTACAATTTCTTTCTTAGAACATTAACCATGTTCATTCCGAAATTCATATCTACGAATTATGGACCATTACATGCGGTGCTTAATTGCAAGAAGAGAAAACAAAAGAATGAAGTTTCGAAATAGAAATTGGAGTATAAATCGCAGCAAATAGGAGAAATTGTTAATTGTGATGTCAATGATTATAGAAAGACAGAAGCAGAGACATCAACATATAAGGGAAGATACAAAACCTAACAACAAACCAGAAATTACAAACCGTATATCGATGCATATAGCAATATAAAGACACGGGAGAACTAAGAACACTATAAAACTAAGAGTATAGTAGAAGTAAATAGATTCTTCCGTTGGAAAATGAAAAAGAAGAATGACAGATATGAAAGTTAGGAGTATATCAAGAATCAGAACTGGATGAAGCATTTCCACAATCTTTTGGAAATATGAATTAAGAAAGAATAGAAGGTGTGAGTTGTGAAAATAAGGAAACTAAGGGAGTGGATTTATAGTGAAATATCAGACAAGGCAATCGAGACAGATCATCGCGTTTAACCAAAGAGGATTCTAATTTCCCTAATTACCGGATAATCAAATCTTATTACAAAGATTTCTCTTAAATTCCTTTCTTTCCAGAAATCAACCGTGACTACGTCACCGGTTAAGGCTAACCTGCATTTACTCTTTTCACCCTTTTGTGATAGCTTCACTTATGCTTTTCGCGTAATCGAATTGTTTCATCCATATTACTCAATGATAATAAAACTATGTTTATCAACTTATATTCGTCATAATAACATTCTTATTGTTAACCATGACGACCTCGATCAAATTTCGGGATGAAATTTCTTTAACGGGTAGGTACTGTGACAACCCGAAAATTTCTGACCAAATTTAAACTTGATCTTTATATGTTTCCGACACGATAAGCAAAGTCTGTAATGTTGAATCTCAAAAACTTTGAACTATGTTCATGTAATCAATTACCCTTCGACTGCTCTTGACGATTCACGAACAATTATGTGTATATAGATATGTATGAATATATACAATGTGTGATTATTAAATTGAGAAATATTAACAAAATATTAAACGGTTTGATTGACATGTAAATATATTAGGAAATATATTTTATGACTTGTAAACGTTAGCAAAATATTAAATGTATAACGTTATACTTATTCGTTATAGATAAACGTCTACGTAATAAAAAGTGTTATGTGAAACGTATATATATATATATATATATATATATATATATATATATATATACATATATATATATATATATACATATATATATATATATATATATACATATATATATATATATATATATATATATATATATAGACAAGTATATTGAGCTTATATATAGGTGGTTTTGAATACAATTAATAGATATAAAACGTGCTACGATATGTTTCGAAAGATTTGTACATTTTACAATATGTCAAGAGGTAAATTATTAAAGTTATTATCATTATCTTTTACTGTTATAAATTTTAGAAATTATATACAATGATTTGAGTGTCACGTCTTCTTTAAAAAGGAATATAACTTTATAAATGTCTGGAACCACTTTTGATAAATTGTTACCGAGCCAATTTAATAAGGATAAATGTTTTAACGTTATCTTAAAATTTAGAATCTTTCTAGAAACCTTTTGGCAAAGTTATAAATAATAACGCTCCGTGATTTAATTAAATATAAATATATAAATAACTAGCAACGTATAATTAAAAACATGTTTATATATATTTCGAATTATTTATTAAACAATATTAGTATTCGATTACTGAATCGATTGTTATTTAGATATGTTAATTAAAATAAACGTTGGCGCATAAAGGAACTATATCAAATTAACTATTGAAGCATAAACGTTATATGATATAATATTTTCTATTATGGAAACAATTTTAATTTATATATATTACGCTTTGAAATATATTTAAGTTTTGAAAAATTAAATATTATATTATTAAATAAATATTTCAAAATGTATAAATGTATATTTCTAAATGAATATATATATGTATTTTACAATGTAATAAAATATAATATTAATCTGGTTATAACGCGTTTTGATTTTTAATTAATATTATTAAATGTATTTTAATAAAGAACGTGAAGTTGATTCATAGAAGCAAATGACCAAAACATTAAATTGAATAAGTTACACTTCGAGTGATATAGTTATTGGTGAATTAAGTTTAGTTATTGTTAACGGTACACGTCGCGAAACGTAAAGTACAAGTTTTCTAAGCGTACGAAAGGACGTTCGAGAAACCGGAACTGGGACATAAGTCAAACGTAAATGCACAAATCATCAGAACTAAAAGTACAAGTCAACTATGCACGTGAATATAATATTTTATATATATATATATATATATATATATATATATATATATATATATAAATATTAAGATTAATTATATAAATATATATATATATATATATATATAAATAAAAACTGTCGGCAGCCTCAATAATTAAGACGTGAGCTGGCTGAGGGACTCATGCAATCGCATGAGTATCCCATATAAATCTCATGCGATCACATGAGGTGCTGGGACAGAATTGATGCTATAAATTCGTTCGATTGCAGTTTGATTTAAACATATATCTTCGCTATCTATCTTACTCTCTCTATATATATTATAATTATAATTATTATTATTATAATTATTATTATTATTAAGATTAATATTATTATTAATCTTATAGTTAGGAGTATTATTAGTATTATACATAAAATATTACGACGAGGTCATGAGCGAGTATTTTCAAACGGGTTTTTCGAGCGGGATTGAGCTAAAGAAATTATGGGTTATAGCTATGGAGGTTATGGGTAATGTTCGGGGGTATAACTCGTGAGGCCAACCTAGTGTTTATCATCTCCGTTGCGTCTACGTACTTTCCTGCAATATTGAATCTCAATGTTGATACGTGAGCACTCATATCTTATCTTTTATATATTAATAGTATATCCCTGACTAGTGCTCGAGTATATATGATCATGCATGCTTGTATATTTAATTTCGTCATTAATTAGTGTTTAATGAATCACTAATTTATTACATATATTACTGATATAAGGTATATGATATGCATGTCGTTGGAAAGCTGGCAAAAAATTAATAACTTTTCATTTAGAAAGCGTATGATTTCGATGAACGGATTAAAAGATATCGTCAATTGAATTATCTATAGTTTTAAGTATTATTGTTAAAATGATTATTATTATTATCGTTATCGTTATCGTTATCATTATCGTTATCGTTATCGTTATCGTTATCGTTATCGTTATCGTTATCGTTATCGTTATCGTTATCGTTATCGTTGTTATTATTGTTATTATTATTACTATCTAATAATCAATATTATTATTATTATTATTATTA
Source organism: Rutidosis leptorrhynchoides (assembly GCF_046630445.1). Taxonomy (NCBI): domain Eukaryota; kingdom Viridiplantae; phylum Streptophyta; class Magnoliopsida; order Asterales; family Asteraceae; genus Rutidosis; species Rutidosis leptorrhynchoides. Next base: position 185,397,780 of record NC_092334.1, on the reverse strand, counting down.
TTATTATTATTATTATTATTATTATTATTATTATTATTATTATTATTATTATTATTATTATTAAAATAATTAATATTTTTATCAAAACTATCATGTCATTATTTTTATCGTCATTATTATTATTAAAAGTATCATTAATATTAAAACCATCATTTTTATTAAAATTATCGTTTTTAAATAGAAATATCACTGTTATTATAAAATATCATAATCATTTTAGTATTATTATTAAAAATTATCATTTTGAATAGAACTATTATTTTTATAAAATATTATTATTATTACTGTTAATATTAAAAAGTACCAATATTAATAAGATTATCATGATTTGAATTATCATTTTATCATAATTAATATCGTCATTAGTAAATATAAATATTGTTATTATTCTTAGTAGAATAATAATAATTATTATTATTAATACAAAATAATACAACTTTTATTTGTTATTATTATTACCAATATTATTTTATCAAATGAAAATACGATACAAAAATATTTTACCACAAGTAATATATTTACATTAATAATCCATGCCATTATATTTTTATAATATTAAGTGAACTTTATAAATTTTATTACTTAAGATATATAAAAGGATATTTTTATGATATATAAATTTTAGTATAAATTTTTATTAATAAATGACTTGTATTATTTACTCTAATAAAAATCTGATAAATATATTTAAAACAATTATATTTAAGTTATATAATAATCATAAATAGATTTGGAAGTCATTTTGGGTCAAGTTGACTTTTGTTGACTTTTGCATATCAATCTCGAGCATTAGGATTGTGGCACACTATGACTTGACCTAAATTGTTAGACAGATATTGACCAATATATAAATATATATATACTTAATATAGGTTCGTGAATCCGAGGCCAACCCTGCACTTGTTCAGTGTTGTCATTTGCATTATTGCTACGAAATACAGTATTGTGAGTTTCATTTGCTCCCTTTTTAAATGCTTTTGCAATATATATTTTTGGGCTGAGAATACATGCACTGCTTTTATAAATGTTTTACGAAATAGACACAAGTAATTGAAACTACATTCTATGGTTGAATTATCGAAATCGAATATGCCCCTTTTTAGCCTGGTAGCCTAAGAATTAGGAACTGGCCCCTAATTGACGCGAATCCTAAAGATAGATCTATGGGCACTAACAAGCCCCAGTCAGAGAATTTGAACTGCTTTAGTACTTCGATTTTATCATGTCCGAAGGGAGTCCCGGAATGATGGGGATATTCTATATGCATCTTGTTAATGTCGGTTACCAGGTGTTCAATCCATATGAATGAATTTTATCTCTATGTATGGGATGTATATTTATGAGAAATGGAAATTATGAAATCTTGTGGTCTATTAAAAATGATGGAAATGAATATTGATGATAAACTAATGAACTCACCAACCTTTTGGTTGACACTTTAAAGCATGTTTATTCTCAGGTATTAAGGAAATCTTCCGCTGTGCATTTTAAAGATATTACTTCGAGTCATTCATGGCATATTTCAAAAGACGTTGCATTCGAGTCGTTGAGTTCATCAAGATTTATAATAAGTCATTCATAGTTTGGATATATTATGAGATAGTATGCATTCCTGTCAACTTTCGTTGTAATGAAAGCTTGTCTTTTAAAAACGAATGCAATGTTTGTAAAATATATCATTTAGAGGTCAAATACCTCGCAATGGAATCATATGTTATTGTATTCGTCCTTATGGATTATGATGGGTCGTCTCAAAATAAATGAACAATAGGTTGTACCACCCGTCATACTGCCAAACGTTGCTACTTCATCAGCTATGCTGGAGATGTGAAAGCAAAATAATAAAGTTTCTCTATATAACACTAAACTGGCCGGAGGAAAGAACTTTAAGGAAATCATCGAGTTTCCACAGAGATCAAGGATCCATACAGCTATCCCAACATCATGCGCTGCATTTTATAGTCATCAAAGGGAATTCTGGAAGAACGTTGGGATAGAAACCTTGGACACTGAGGCAAAGCTTGTCAGCTCAGTTCAAAGAAATGTGATTGTGGTGTCAAAGTCGGTGATAAGAAGAATTCTAGGTTTTAATGATGAGAACTGTTCATTATTGTTGCCTAACAGAGATAGAGTTCACGGTTGTCTTAAGAGATGTGGTTACTTAGGTGAACTCGTTGGGAATTCCAAACTTGCAAGACGTCTCATCCACCTCAATATCGATACTTGGCTCATGTATTGAATTAGTGCTTAGGAGGTAGAAAGGCTGGTTTTGACAAATTGAATGAGAAGACTCAAAGTGCTTTTGTTGCACTAGTTCTCAAGGCACCATATGATTTCTCGGGTTATGTTTTTCATTATTTGAAAACAAACCACTTCAGTACGACCCAAAAGTATCTCATCAATGCGAGATTTCTTCAGTTGATTATCAATGACGCAGCTCCAGAACTGCCTAAGGAAGATTTTGATGTAATTCCGCTCGAGGCTATAAATGTGTGTACTTTCAAAAGGGTGGAGTAAACTAGGAAAGATGAGTATAAACCTGATATTTCTTGAGGGTTATTATGTCACCTAACAAAGGAAATTATAAATGTCCACCAGGAAATGATTGGAGAAATGAGGGTTTTGATTCAGATTATGAATGGTGATGAAACCACAAGAGATGTTGAAGGTGATGTTCATGAGGAGGATACTAGTTTAATCCGCCTGAAAAGAAAGGGTAAAGATCCAATGTCTTCTGAACAACCTCAAAAGAAGGAAAGGAGAACCAAACATAAGAATGATTCACCTCAATGATCTGCTCGAGAAGGTTCAAGACAACTGGTTCAATGCCAACCTTCAGGTTTCATGCAACAAGATTGATTTGACAGTTATAGCTTCTCAGGTTTCAATGAGAGAATTTAAAGAATCCTAGAGCTTGCTGATGTCAACTGTTACAAGAATGAAAAACATCGAGAATCGTGCTCTTGAAGAAAAGAAAACTAGTGACGCTAGAGTTGAATCGTTGGAGAAGGAAAAAAAAAGTTGTGGAAGATTGTAAAGTCCCAGAAAGATAAAATTGAAGATATGGAGAAACAGCTTGTTGTTGTTAAGGATAAGCATGAGAAAGAGTTGAAAAATCTAAACGATAAAGTTAAGCAGCTAACGTCTAGGAAGTTCAAGATGATAATTACGGGAATGATCCAGAGATTTTAGACTTCAGAGGAAGTTGTAGTGATGCAGATGAATTTGCTGATGATGAGACTGAAGAAGAAGAACCTACCCCTTTTGGTATACCAAAAGGGGGAGATCCAACTAGATGATATCACACCACTATAGCTTGTTGATCTTGCATACAACAGTGAATCTAATTCAGAGGATGTAGATGCAGTTGATGTGTGCGAGGTAGGGTACGAAATACAATTATTTTTAATACGGAATACGATACTAATTACACAAGTTTTATATATTTAATTTACAGATGGGATATACCTAAACCTTGCTACAACACTTATAGGCAGTGTACCTAATCGTAGAGTAGCGTAGTTTTTAGTAAGTCTGGTTCGTTCCACAGGGATCCACTTATTGCGTACACTATATTTTTAACAACTATACTTATACAAATATATATATATATATATATATATATATATATATATATATATATATATATATATATATATATATATATAAGTAGTAATATTATTATAAAAGGGGGGTTTACCGTTTAATGACCGATTTGTCAATTTTTATATTTTTGCATAAAGATAAATGACAATAAAATAAATTGCAATAATTAAAATGACAGTAAATAAAAGTACGATGAAATATGACATAAAAGTATTATGCTTATTTAAACTTCCGTAATCATGATGCTTGACGTTTTGATTTTAATTTATTACCCTGGGTTAATTGTCCTTTGTCCTGGTTTATTTGATACCTATTTAGTTTTTGTCCATAATAGTCCATCGGTCATAATTATAAAATGCTCATCAAATTAACCTTATTCCCGAAGTCAAATATTCCAACTAATTAGGGATTTAAACTGTAACAAGGTTTTAATACTTTGTTAATAATTACACCGGGTTATCGACTACGTGTAATCCAAGGTTTTAATACTTTGTTAAAAATTACACCAATTACCCTTGTATGTAATCCACCCCTGTTTTAATGAGATATGAATATTAATTTATCCACTTGGCCAAAATGAAAAACCAATTACCCAAACCCAATTGATTAATTAAATGATCGTAAAAGATGTCGTATAGACGTCACTAAATAGGACATGCATAATCATTTAATAATTATTAGATTAGCTAATTTGAAGATAGGTTCGACAGATTCCAATGAGTTGTCATTCAATTAGACAATACCCCCATCTATTAATAGTCATAGTCCAATGTCCACAAGTGTCGGTCTTTTGTCTAAACCCTAATTATGGTACAAAATCCAATAACTCCATCTTAAAAAGGAAGAACATAGCTTACAGTGATTATTAATTTAAAAAGGAAGAACATAGCTTACAGTGATTATTAATCGCGTAGAGTTACACGGACAGAGTTCCGACTTTAAAACCCGTAAAACATTTCTTACAATAACCTTATTATTATTAACTTAAATTAAAATTATAATTATAATTATAAATATAATATAAATATAAATATGAATTACAGAAAGAAAGAAAGAAGAGTGTGAAGAGGTGCTCTGAATTCGGCAGAAACTTGTGGCTTTTATAGACTTGGCCAACTTCTGATGCCCATGCGATCACATGAGCTTTGTACCTATATGCCATGCGATCGCATGGCTACCTGATCCTGCTCACAATGTCGATTAAAACGTGGGCGGCTGTTATATTTTAATATATAATATAATATATATAATTTTATATAATTTTATATATATTATATTATATTTTTGTGCATAGTTGACTTGAACTTTTAGCTCCATTGAGCCGCGCATTGATACTCGGTTTATGTCTCGGTTCTAAATTTTCGAACTTCCTTTCGTACGCTTAGATATCTTGTACTTTGCGTTTCGCGACTTGTACTCTTTGTAATTTTTAGCCGTTTCTCATCAATAAATTGAACTACTTGGATTGTATCTTGTACATTTGAGCTTTTTGGTCATTTGCGTCTTCAAATCTTCATTTGCTTCTTTTATCTTCGCACTTATTTATTTAAATGATTATTACATAAAAATAGAACAATAGTAACTAAAATCTTTACATATTGGGATGATATTGTGACTAAATATATGTTCATTTGGAGCACTATCATATATCCCCACACTTGAACGTAGCTTGTCCTCAAGCAATACAGAACTTGAAATTAAATCACACTTCACTCGAATCACTTTTTTATTCTCACACTTTATACATCGGTGATTTTGATACAACGGTATAAACAATGATAGTAACGATGTAGTTTACAGTCTCACATGACTATGAAAATTTAGATCCTTTAAGGAAATTGGATCTTTATGAAAAGATTTGATCTTTTGAAAATTCATTCTAGCTTTTACCCTAGATAAGTTTTCCGGAATAACCCTTCACCGGTGTTTGCAAAATGTTTTTGTGGGTTTTGTGGGTTTCAGATTTTATAATTTTAGCTCAAACTTGCGGTTTTGTGTCACCCACTTGCTAACCTTGTATTAGGAAAGGAACACGTCCAGTATACTTGCTCCATATATTACCTTTCGGTAAACTACCATCCGGTTGTAAAGAAAAACGATGAACAAGTAACTGTTAAGGCAATGTCTAATGACATGCAGATGTTCATGGTCCACAACGTGTCGGATGCAATTACTATCCTTTGTAGGAGAAATAGCAAAGATCACCCTATAATTTTTCGATCTGGCACAAGGTCCTGTCTTCGACCATGCTATGCAACCACCGCTCTTACGGTTGATACCCGATTTGGTTCAGGTGACCTAATAAATTCCTGGTAAATTCTTAGGATTTTACATTCAATGGTAATGAACGCATTGAAAATAGGTTTTCAGAAAACAAATCGGTTTTAATTTGATCAAAATATGTTCTCGTTCAAGCTCGAGTTTAGATATCATCGAATTCCATGATTTTGTAATTCTCAATTTTTAAGGTCAATCTCAAGGATTGCGTAATATCAGACTTAAAAGCTGATTTTTAATCTTTTAGGAGATTATCCTTTCTGGGGGTCTGATTCATTAGTCTTATCAAGCTAATTTGCACGGCGCACTCCCTATTTTACGAGACAGATTCTCTCATGGTTAGGATAAGTCTGACCACATGGCGACCCTGTTTGATGCTGAGGTCCGTGGATTTCCTACTGATTTTAGAGATGACTTTTCTAGATTTTTCGTCAACCTACAGCTGGTCTGGACGACAAGTACTTGACCTAAATCAAGAAGAGCGTGTCTTTTTCGGAAGACTTTACGTCCTTTTAATGATGGAATTGGTTCATCGTGTAGATCCTTCTTTCTTTCAAATATATTACAATAAATCGGGTAAAACTGATCAGTATTGTTCAAAACAAAAGTACCTGCAATAATCTGTACAAAAATATGTGATATATGCTTTAAATAACTTGGTAAATTCTTCCCACACTTAGCTTTTATTTTATTTCTTTCTTTGCCTTTTTATTCTCCACTTTTCCATTTTAAATGAATTCAAGCGTTTTGGGTTGTTTCTCAATTTATGTCCTCTCCAAGGTAACAATAATTTCGGTAATAAAACCTAGTTTTACCGTTCGTAAATATGTATAAACATGATTTTGAATTCATTTAGTTGAAAATTTTTCAAATTTTCACAAAATTTGGCAATTAAACCAAGTGTAAACCCGAGAGAATTTATAACCCTTCCCCACACTTGAGATCTTGCAACGCCCTCATTTGCAAGAAATCAGTAAAAATTTAAATTCATGAGAGTGATTAGCGTAGAAAAATGATTAAAAATACCGAGTTTGCACATATTGTTTATTCGAATGATAAATGGTGCACATCATTTGCTCATTCCTGCAGTTATTATATCACATTTGATATTTTGCATCTTGTCGTCAAAATTAATAGCTTTTGCTGAACTTAATGCCAATCTTTAAAAGTGCGCTGTTTTACCCTGTTTTGTAGATAACATAAAAAACAAACATATATATACATATTTTTTGAAGTTTGGTATATAACCCCACGTTCATATAATATTTTTGACATAATTTAGATCAATAAAATTAAAAATAATGATAATAAAATTTTTCGCCCCATCCTTGGGTAAAGCAATTTCGGTTCCATGACATAGTCTTTAACTCACGACGAATTTTAGAAATTATTTTTTTTAAACTTAATGAAATAAAGTAAATTTTGTTTTTAAATTCACACAAAACTTAAATTTAAAAAGCATATTAATTTCATACAAAACCTACAAAACAAAAATTCAGAATGGGGGGAGAAAACTAGTTCTTTAGTGTCTGCTAGTGGAAAAGACCAGTCGGATTCCATTCTCGAAACTACATGAGAATAGAACAACTAACTCTAGATAGCATTTTCTTTTTAGAACATTTAAATCTCCCCACACTTAGGTAGCTGTGGTGTCAAAATTGTGATTAACTTCATTGTCAATTTCTTTTGGACCATAATCAACTTGCATATCTGTAACTTTTGCTTTAAGTCATTGGTCGGATTCTTGTGTAATATCCACAAATTCAACTAGTTTCGCTTTAGGCGATAGATTGGATTCTAACCGGTTACATAACTTAAAGTTCCCCTTGGTTCTAGCATCGCGAATCCGTTTGATAAGTTTCTTCATTGAACTGTTAATAACGAGATCATTTAATTTCGTATCAACAATGGGGTTCTTTGTTATCAGGTCATCATTAGGTGTTACTTCATTTTCCCCACAGTTAGGCATTTTATTATTGTTAAGCACTACCGTTGGAGTTGGTAAAACAATATGGTTTTTACCAATCGTTTTTATTGGTTCAACGGTTTTTCTTGGTGGAGATTTAGAATTTTGAATCACAAAGGTGACCGATTTGTCACCATCACTAAGTGTCATTCTACCCTTTCTTACATCAAATAACGCCCCGGTGGATGCTAAGAATGGTCGACCTAAAATTAGAGGAATGTTTGAGTCCTCTTCTATGTCAATGACAATAAATTCGACTAGAAAGGTTAAATTACCTACTTGAACGGGTAGGTTGTCAGCAATTCCAACTGGGTGCTTAATAGTTTTATCAAAGAGTCGAACACTCATTTTTGTTGGACTTAACTCACCTACTCCTAATCTCTTATATAATGAAAGAGGCATAACATTCACACTCGCACCTAAATCTGCTAGTGCATCATACATGACACAATCACTAAGTAGACAAGGAACAATAAATTCACCCGGATCACCCAACCTTGGTGGAAGTTTTGGTGGAACTTTCTTCATCGGGTTTACTTTTACGATTTTTGTTTCTTGCACTTTCTTATTCTTCTTCTTCTTTCCAGAGGTATCACAAACTTTATTACCTATTACTTGCTCATACTCAACTCCTTTTCTTGGAAATGGGATGGGTGGTCTGTAAGGTGCCACCATTGGCTTTACATACTCAGGTGGTGGTGTAACTTCTTCATTGTTACTCACATCTAAAACCTTCTCATCTTCTTATGCTGGTTTTTCAGAATTCGTTGATACCATATTAACATTCTCATTCTGAGGATTTACTTCAGTATTACTCGGTAGCTTTCCTTGTTCCTTCTCACTCATAATGCTAGCAAGAGTACCTACGTGTTTTTCTAGATTCAAAATGGAAGCTTGTTGAGTTCTTAATGACTGATCAAACCTCTCATTCATTTGGGTTTGAGATGTAATAAATTGTGTTTGAGATTCCATTAGCTTTGCCATCATTTCTTCTAGAATTGACTTTTTCTCTTCGGTTTGTTGTGGTGGTTTATACAAGCCAGGTCTTTGTTGATTGAAAGTGTTGTTTTGAGTTTGCTGGTTATTCGGACCTTGTTGGTTGTACGAGTTATTATTGGGTCCATTTGGATTGTAAAGAATGTTTTGATTTCGATTGAAGTTTGGCCTTGGCGGTTGATAATTATTTTGATAATTATTTCCCGGCCTTTGGTTCATGTAGGAAATATTCTCACGTTGTTCCATCGTTTGCTCAATGTAACAATCTTTCATTAAGTGTGGTCCACCGCATTGCTCACAACTGATTCGTATTGCTTGAATATCTTTAGCCATCTTTTCCATTCGTCTCTCGAAAGCATCTATGTTTGCAGAAACGGAATCAAAGTCATGGCTAGAATCGACTCTAGCCGCTTTAGATGAACGAAAAATATCTTTTTCCGTATGCCACTCATGCGAGTGGGAGGCTGTGTTATCAATTATCTTGTGAGCTTCGATTGCGGTTTTCTTCATAATGGAACCTCTGGCTGCTGTGTCGATGTCTTTTCGTGTAGCAACGTCGACACCTTGGTAGAATATTTGTACTATTTGATAAGTGTCTAAACCGTGCTGAGGACATCCTCTCAACAATTTTCCGAATCTTGTCCACGCCTCATATAATGTTTCATTTGGCTTTTGCGTGAACGTAACAATTTCTCCTTGAAATCTTACGGCTTTAGATGCCGGAAAGAATCTTTTAAGAAATTTTTCGACTAAAACATCCCATGTGTCAATCGCTCCTTCAGGTAACGATTCTAACCAATCTTTGGCTTCTCCCTTTAATGTCCAGGGAAACAACATGAGATAGATCTGTTCATCCTCAACTTCTCTGACTTTGAATAGAGTACAAATCCTATTAAAGGTTCGGAGATGTTCGTTTGGATCTTCTTTTGGCGTACCACTATATTGGCATTGATTAGTTACCATGTGAAGGATTTATCCTTTGATTTCATAATCTGGTGCATTAACATCTGGCCTAATAATGGCGTGACCTTGGCAAGTGTGTGTGGCTCTCATTCGATCTTCCATACTTAGAGGTTCCGTTATTTCCATATTTGAAATTGCTGAATCCGAATTACTAGAAGATTCTGATTTAACGGTTTGTGGTTCAGGAGGAATGATTAGCGGTTCAGGATCTTGGAATTGTCCTTGAATATCCTCCGGGTTCTCACTTGTGAAGTCGGGTTCAAAAAATGGATTATAGGAAATTTGAATTAGAGTACTTGTTCGACTAGATGATGATTCTAAAGAAAAATCAACGGCGACAATATTGGCTAGATGTCTTGATCGGGTTACAGGTGGTGAATATATGAAAGGTGTTGAACGTTTTGCTTGGTGCATTCACTGAATATCCTATTAATTATAAATATAAAAATTATTAAAGTTATCAAATTAATAGACTTTTCTGATTTTGCTCACGTTTCGAATAGCCAAAAGATGCAGCAGGTAGCCAGGATCCTTTAAATCGGAAGCCACAACTTGCCACTAACAAATCCAACTATTACTACGAACCAGAAATTTTGGATGTCTATTAATTCAATTGCTTACAATAATTTTTCGTCGAAATTTTGAAATAAAAATCTATGTCCTAAAAACTAGAGCGAAGAAATGAGAAAGAAAAAAAATGCGTCGAAAAATAAGAAGTTCAAAAAACAAACAGTCGAAAAATAAAGAAAATAAAGAAAGTAAATCGTCGAAACTTAAAAGTCTAAAAATTAAATCTAAAAAGTTGCGCCTAAAGGTATTAAAGTTTAAAGGAATTCTATATCCAAAACGGCAATAACTTAAAAGGCACTAAAATCTATTAAATATTAAAGCGATAAGCGACGTCGTAAAATTCTAAAGCGCCTAAATCTTAATCTAAAGAAAAAGCACTTAAGGGATTTTACGGCAAAGCCTAAAAAAATCTAGAAATATAAAATAACTACGGCAAAATACTAAGTTTAAAACTAATTACGAACGATAAATATACAAATTACTAATTAAACGATAATACAAAAATACAAAATACAAAAAGGACCTAAGTTGATAAAAATACAATTTTATAAAAATATTTTTTTATATATTATTATTTTATTAAAATATTAAATTTATATAATTAAAACTTAATAAAACAAATTAAAACTAAAACTAAAACTAAATAATAAATTAATTAAAACCCTAATCTTAATTAATAATTATAATTATATATTAATTACAAACTCTAATTGTGTCGGCAGAGGTTTCAGACCTGTCACCTCACTCCATTCGATCGTATGGAGTGTAGGTTGAAATGCTATGCGGTCGCATGGCCTGCGGATCCAGAAATGGTTTTGGGCTGCTACAATATTCGGCCCGATTACAAATTTTTTATTTTATTTCTGATAATGCTAAAAACAAACATATATTTCATAGCATTATCCCTCAAGAATGACAAGCTTTTAGTTGCAATTGTTCTATTTACAAGTGATATTCGTTTAAATAATAAAAGGTGAAGACAAAAGACAGATTCGACGATTTGAAGACGCAAAAGACCAAAAAGCTAAAAAGTACAAAGTACAATCAAAATGGTTCAAATTATTGATGAGAAACGTCTAGAAATTACAAGAGTACGAGCCGCAAAACGCAAAGTACAAGATATTAAATAGTACGAAAGGACGTTCGAAAATTCGGAACCGGGACCAGAGTCAACTCTTAACGCGCGACGCAACGGAGCGAAAATTACAAGTCAACTATGCACATGAATATAATATAATATATAATTAATTCTTAAAATTATATATATATTATATTATATATTAAAATCGTCGGCAAACTAGAAAACAAGAGAATGTGGCCTGATCCAGCTAGCCATGCGATCGCATGGCCTGGAAGAAGCAATCTCATGCGATCGCATGAGCCAGAAAGTTGGGTCAGGTCCTATAAATTTCGCGTGTTTTGGCCGAATTTCTTACACCTTTTTCTATCCACTCTATCTCTCGATTAATATATATATATATATATATATATATATATATATATATATATATATATATATATATATATATATATATATATATATATATTGAAGGTATTTCGTATGCCCGAGCGACATATTAAATTAATGTGGCTAGTATGTTATGATCCAAGTCGGGTCATACCCAATAACAAACTTACCGATGAAAGGACCCGTTCATATACATTATAAACGATTCACAATAGTTGATTACATTGCGAGGTATTTGACCTCTATATGATACATTTTACAAACATTGCATTCGTTTTTAAAAGACAAACTTTCTTTACATCGAAAATTGACAGGCATGCATACCATTTCATAATATCCACTATCCAACTATAAATTGATTTAATAATAATCTTTGATGAACTCAATGACTCGAATGCAACGTTCTTCAAAATATGCTATGAAAGACTTCAAGTAATATCTTTAAAATGAGCAAATGCACAGCGGAAGATTTCTTTAACACCTGAGAATAAACATGCTTTAAAGTATCAACCAAAAGGTTGGTGAGTTCATTAGTTTATCATAATCATTTATTTCCATCATTTTAATAGACCACAAGAATTTCATTTTCAGTTCTCATAAATATACGTCCCATGCATAGAGACAAAAATAATCATTCATATGGTGAACACCTGGTAACCGACATTAACTAGATACATATAAGAATATCCCCTATCATTCCGGGATCCTCCTTCGGACATGATATAAATTTCGAAGTACTAAAGCATCCGGTACTTTGGATGGGGTTTGTTAGGCCCAATAGATCTATCTTTAGAGTTCGCGTCAATTAGGGTGTCTGTTCCCTAATTCTTAGATTACCAGACTAAAAGGGGCATATTCAGTTTCGATCATTCAACCATAGAACGTAATTTCGATTACTTGTGTCTATTTCGTAAAACAGTTATAAAAAGAGCGCATGTATTCTCAGTCCCAAAAATATATATATTGCAAAAGCATTTAAAAAGGGAGTAATGAGACTCACGTATCAATATTGAGATTCAATATTGCAGGAAAGGTACGTAGACGCAACGGAAATGATAAACACTATATTGACCTCACGAGCATACCCATGAACCATACTCAATCACCTCCATAGCTATAACCCATAATTTCCTTAATCCTATCCTACTCGAAAAACAATTTCGAAATCACTCGGACAACACTCCGTCGTAATATTTTATGTATACTAATAATATCTTGAAATAATACGGAGTAAATATATATATGTAAATCGATTGAGAGAGTTTAGAGAAAAATATTTTCAAGTTTCTATGAAATAATGAAACCTATTGAATTCTATTTATAATAGATTTTTGAATTATTAAAATGAATTATTAAAGTATGAATTATTAAAGTGAATTATTAAAGTATGAATTATTAAAGTGAATTATTAAAGTATGAATTATTAAAGTGAATTATTAAAGTATAAATTATTAAAGTATGAATTATTAAAGTGAATTATTAAAGTTAAAGTAAAGTAAAAATAAAGTAAAGGTAAAGTTTAAGTATAGTAAAAGTATAAAACTATGTACGTATTATACGCGTATAAATATATATAATATTAATTTAAATCGTTATATATATTTAATAAAATAAAATATAAATATCGTTATCTTTATCATACTAGTTAAGTAATGAGTTGTCAAAAGTGGTTCTAGATATTTATAAAAGTTATATACGTTTTAATAATAAAGTTCTTTTTAAACTGAAAACGTTTTTGTACGTTTGAAACTAAATTGATCAATCGAGTCTTTATGAGATTCAATCTTCCACTATCCTTTGTCTAGTTCTCAATGATTGACAATTTGTTCTTATTTATAAATTACTTTACCATTTTCCGAATATTGTTAAAATGGAAAGATTTCTCAAATCAACGTGGGCCTTTCAACAGAGACTTGTAATCATAATTTAATATATCTGATAATTCAATCATTTGATCTTATCTTCTAATTCCATTGATAAACATTTTGAAACAGATACAATCATATAAAGTATTTAATCTAATATTTCGTTTACGTTTCAAATTATAATATATATACACATATACATATATAATCATATTCGTTTAATGGTTCGTGAATCGTTGGAACTTGGTCGAAGTTGAATGAATGTATGAACATAGTTTAAAATTCTTGAAATTTAACTTAACAAATATTGCTTATTGTGTCGGAAACATATAAAGATTAAAGTTTAAATTTGGTTGGAAATTTTCGGGTTGTCACAGTACCTACCCGTTAAAGAAATTTCGTCCCGAAATTTAAGTGGAAAGGTCGTGAATGATAATAAGTATGTTTTCATGATACATACGGGCTGAAAATTAGAGTTTTATCATCAGCGAATAATTTGGATAAACAATCCATTTATATGAAGAGTACGAATGAAGCTAACATAGAAGAGTGAAATGAGTAAGTGTAGATTCATCTTATCATTTGACGTAGATATGATTGATTCCCAGATTTCAAGGGATTTGAAGAAAATCTTCTTAATAAGATTTGACTCTCCGGTAATCAAGGAAATTAGGATCCGCTTTAAATGCGATCGTCCATTTTAATTATTCTGTCGGAGATTTTCTTATAAATTCACCTCCTTCGTTTCCTTACAACTCACACCTTCTGTTGATGCATTTTATGCAAGTCCCTAGACATCTACCCACGTCCATTGCAGGTACAACAGTTTACAGGCCACCATGATTGCTCATTATTATCCTGTGTTTGTATGTGGTTACAGGAACTGCAGGAACGAGATTTAGATGTTTGACTATGTTAGACTTAGTCAGACGTACGAGTGAAGCCTCACTAGTACGGTTGACAGGCTCATACGCACGGTTGATGCTGAGCTAAGTCACAATTACAACCTAAATGAGAAGACACGAGTGAGTGATCACCCGTACGGCTGATGAAGCCAACTCGTACGTGTGATGAATGAATCGTATGGGTGAGTCAACAGCAGGGGTATATAAAGTCTTATGTTCTTCATTTTAGGTTAAGCCTCTTATTTGTTACACACACTCAGATCTAGTGAGCTCCTCCGATTCTCTCTCAGTCCAAATCACCCATGTGGTGAATAATAGCTCTAGGTGTTGATCTAATCACACTTGATTTAGTTGTGGTTTGACTAAATTAATCAAAAAAAACTTAACCTATTCACTAGAGGGTTTGATTCACTTATTCTGCCATTGTGTGAGTTAAATCTGTTGATTTCTAAGTTCCTAGTCATGTTTCATCACCTTCTATTCTTTCCCCCTCAACTCATATTTTAAAGTATTCATCAATATGCTCCATCCAGCTCTGATTCTCGATATACTTCTAACTTTCATATCGGTCATTCTTCTTTTTCATCTACCGCCGGAAGAATCTATTTACTTCTACTATACTCTTGGGTTTATAGTGTTTCTAGTTCTCCAGTGTCTTTATATTGCTATATGCATCGATATATGGTTTATAATTTCTGGTTTGTCGTTGAGCTTTATATGTTCCCTTATATTTCAAAGTCTCTGCTTCTGTCTTCTATAATCATTATCATTCACAGTTAATGCTCTCTTTTATTTGCTGCAATTTATACCCCAATTTCTATTTCGGAGTTTTGTCCTTTCGTTTCTTCTTCTTGCGATTAAGCACCGCTTGTAATGGTCCAGAATTCACAGATATGAATTTCGGAATGAACATTGTTAATGTTCTAGGAAGGAAATTGTGATGGCATGATCTTGACTTGCCAAATTACTAGAATACCTTGGAAAAGGCCGAATCATCAAGAAATATTTTATTGATATTTTAGAGGTTAAATAGAATACAAGAGTCGTATAACATGGCACATGATGATGTTATGATCTGTGAATCATCACGTTCCATTTAGAAACTCAGCATGACTTACTGTAATATAATCACATTGATCAAGTGTCATTATATTATACTAATTCATGCTTCAGTTCTCAACACTACTTCAAAATATTCCTATTTTAAACTTGAATCTTTCAGAATTTAGAAACTAAAATAGTTTCTTTTATGATGTAATACAGATAGCGCGAAGAGGTAAATGATTTCAAATAAGAAAAATTAAGAAAATATCTTCAGAAATATGGAGGATATTTATAATGAAAGATATGATGATATTTTAGAATTTCTAATATCAGAGGATGATGAAGAATATTGTCCGCAGGGGTTTAGAGTCAGGAGCAAGGTATTCGTTAATGACTTCAGCAGGTACTGAATCATTTGGATCCTTTAAAGTCAAGGTTCAGTCTTTGTAATTTGTCCACAGCCTCCTTCCTACTTTGCTCAATCCGTTTTCCAGTTCCAAAACTTCTCTTTTTCTGCGCTTTGCCAGCACACTTCATCATTATCATCCAGCTTTTACCATTTAAAGTCGTTTATAGTTTTTGCTGCTTCATCAGCATTTTTTTCCATTTTCGGAGAACCAATTCGTAGTTCGGAGTGTTTTTCAGAAACTTCACATTCAAATTAAGTCCAGAAGATAGACGTTATATATACACATATAACTGTTGGCGCAGACATGCTGCAAGATTTCAAAATACTGATTGCTAATTCCCAATGATTCGTATGGCAATTCTCATTACAAGATGCGAATGAGTAAATGATGGGGTTTCAATGAATAATTATGATGACTTTTTGGAGAGGCTAAAGTCAAAGGGTAATGAAGTTGTTGGTACATCTGCTAATAATATGGTGGAATGTAAAAGGTTCCCTGGTAACGATGGTGTATATCTCAAGGTTATAATAAGGTTAGTCTGACTGAAAAGTCGAAGTTGACTTGCTGGAGCTGTGACAAAACTGGCTACTTTGAATAGGAGTCGCAAAGTTATTTTTGCTAATAAATGCCAAAGAATCTGACGCGGATACGTTGTTTAAACTTTTACTTTGGTTTCAAGAGTTTTTCTTGTACATAACTGTGGGTAACATGTGGTTGGATCATCATCTCGATTGCTCATCATTCGAAGTGTCTTCAGAAATTTTCGAAGGGTTTGAACACAGATTGTAATCGTTAACATACATTTGACGTTCTAACACAGTTTTGAAGTCAAAATATAGCTTGTGAAAGATGTAAGGATCTAAGAGTGATGATTTTGGTCATATCTCAAGTTAAATTTTGAGATTTCAAAATCAGAATATGTAATTAAATTTTGAATGAGTATGGTTGTTTTGATTTCTATAAAAGAATGTATATTGTTGTGAAAGTAGGGAGTATAATGGATGATTTGCTGAATCAGATTCGAAGAATGTGACATATTAATTGTGAATTTATATATCTCTCGGGTATTACCTACCCGTTAAAAAAAATTTCACAATTAATATTTTGTATAAAAGAATTTTATTACAGTCTTTATGAAAATATATATATGTATATTTTCTTCAGATGTAACATAGATTTAATGAGTTAATGTTAAATTAAACTCATTTAATTTACGGTTGAAACTAGAATTGAATAATCCCTAAAGGCTTTAAAAAGTACATAACTTTTACGCAGTATTTCTTTAATGACATTAAAATTATGAATCAATACTTCGTTATTTGTTGATGTATGGTGTTCGGTTCGTGGAATTCTTGTGAATTTCGCAAAGTACGAATGATGTTATCTGAAAAGTTTCGGGTACATTGATGATGAAAGTGTAAAATCAAATATATACTTGATTTATTATGAATTGGAATTTGTTGAATTGCGACAGAGATTGTAGTTAACGCTGGTTAAGTTGCGGCCGAAGGACGTACATTATTGCATATTTGTAATATGAATTAACCGAGTAGTTAAGATTCACACACAATAGCTTAGCACTGAAACATTTATTTCAATATATATATATATATATATATATATATATATATATATATATATATATATATATATATATATATATATATATATATATATATATATATATATATATATATATATATATATATATATATATATATATATATATATATAATATACATATAATTTCTTCAGAGGAAATGAGTTAATTCTTCATAACTCGTTGATACAATATAAACGTTATTGATTCGTAATGATGTCCACAGTGATTCTTGAACTGACGGAGTTTGTGATGTTATCGGTGTTGTTGATTCGGATGTTGACTGTACTGACGATGCTGGTAACGCTGATGGTACTATTGATGTTGTTGGTAAAGCAAGTTTAGCTTGTTAATCACACACCATTTTTGTCAGGGTTTCTACTCTTCCTTCCATCATTTTGGTTCGCTTAACTGATTTATGGTTAGGGCTAGATTAGATAATCTCTAAGACTTTAGAGATTACATAATCGCCGCGGAATGTTTCTCCAATGAAGTTATGAATTAATACTTCGTCAGTTATTGTTGTTGGTACTCCTTGGTATCTATGGTGCGTATGACGTTGATGCTCGTGGGACAGATTGTGAAGTTGAGGTTTACGACGCGGTTGTGGTTGGAGGTGGTAATGGTACTGTTGGTGTTGATGATGGTGGTACTGGTTATGCTGCTGATGCTGCTGCTGGTGTTTGTAATCTCTGCACCATATTCTCCAAAGCCACTACCCGAGCGCGAAGCTCGTTGACTTCTTCTATTACACCGGGGTGATTGTCGGTTCGGACGAGCGGATAAATAAAATCTAAAATTTGATGTAATATATAATCGTGACGAGATACTCTGGAAATGAGCGAGAAAATGGTGTTTCGGACAGGTTCGCCGGTAAGTGCTTCAGGTTCTTCATCAAGAGGGCAATGTGGTGGATGGAAGGGATCACCTTCTTCTTGTCTCCAATGATTGAGGAGGCTACGAACCCATCCCCAATTCATCCAGAATAGGTGATGACTGATTGGTTGATCTATTCCGGTCACACTGCTTTCGGAGCTTGAATGGGATTCCATTTCGGAATCTGAGTGACTTGAACTGATGACGAATTCCATTTCGTACGATTGGATAAAGGATTTTTTTTTGTTACATGAAATGATTTTGGCTAACGGATGGTATTCTAATTACATAGAATATATATATATATATATATATATATATATATATATATATATATATATATATATATATATATATATATATATATATATATATATATAGATCAAAAGATTTCGTAGATTACGGAGGACTTTGCGGGATATGTCAGGCAAAGTTTAAAGTAACAAATACGATAAGATATGATTTAGCAGATATGCTAAGATATGAATTTTTGTCTATACACTATTCATGCAATCAATACAGCAAGACGTGTCTTAGACTAAAAATGATAAGCAGGTAATTTTCTGAGGATGATAAGTAGTTAATTTTTGACACAAAATGATAAGCAAAACTTTTGACATGCAGATACGGTCGAAGTCCAGACTCACTAATGCATCATATCGACTTATCAGTTAGACACACTAATGCATACCTGGTTCGCTAAGACCACCGCTCTGATACCAACTGAAAGGACCCGTTCATATACATTATAAACGATTCACAATAGTTGATTACATTGCGAGGTATTTGACCTCTATATGATACATTTTACAAACATTGCATTCGTTTTTAAAAGACAAACTTTCTTTACATCGAAAATTGACAGGCATGCATACCATTTCATAATATCCACTATCCAACTATAAATTGATTTAATAATAATCTTTGATGAACTCAATGACTCGAATGCAACGTTCTTCAAAATATGCTATGAAAGACTCCAAGTAATATCTTTAAAATGAGCAAATGCACAGCGAAAGATTTCTTTAACACCTGAGAATAAACATGCTTTAAAGTGTCAACCAAAAGGTTGGTGAGTTCATTAGTTTATCATAATCATTTATTTCCATCATTTTAATAGACCACAAGAATTTCATTTTCAGTTCTCATAAATATACGTCCCATGCATAGAGACAAAAATAATCATTCATATGGTGAACACCTGATAACCGACATTAACTAGATACATATAAGAATATCCCCTATCATTCCGGGATCCTCCTTCGGACATGATATAAATTTCGAAGTACTAAAGCATCCGGTACTTTGGATGGGGTTTGTTAGGCTCAATAGATCTATCTTTAGAGTTCGCGTCAATTAGGGTGTCTGTTCCCTAATTCTTAGATTACCAGACTAAAAGGGGCATATTCAGTTTCGATCATTCAACCATAGAACGTAATTTCGATTACTTGTGTCTATTTCGTAAAACAGTTATAAAAAGAGCGCATGTATTCTCAGTCCCAAAAATATATATATTGCAAAAGCATTTAAAAAGGGAGTAATGAGACTCACGTATCAATATTGAGATTCAATATTGCAGGAAAGGTACGTAGACGCAACGGAAATGATAAACACTATATTGACCTCACGAGCATACCCATGAACCATACTCAATCACCTCCATAGCTATAACCCATAATTTCCTTAATCCTATCCTACTCGAAAAACAATTTCGAAATCACTCGGACAACACTCCGTCGTAATATTTTATGTATACTAATAATATCTTGAAATAATACGGAGTAAATATATATATGTAAATCGATTGAGAGAGTTTAGAGAAAAATATTTTCAAGTTTCTATGAAATAATGAAACCTATTGAATTCTATTTATAATAGATTTTTGAATTATTAAAATGAATTATTAAAGTATGAATTATTAAAGTGAATTATTAAAGTATGAATTATTAAAGTGAATTATTAAAGTATGAATTATTAAAGTGAATTATTAAAGTATAAATTATTAAAGTATGAATTATTAAAGTGAATTATTAAAGTTAAAGTAAAGTAAAAATAAAGTAAAGGTAAAGTTTAAGTATAGTAAAAGTATAAAACTATGTACGTATTATACGCGTATAAATATATATAATATTAATTTAAATCGTTATATATATTTAATAAAATAAAATATAAATATCGTTATCTTTATCATACTAGTTAAGTAATGAGTTGTCAAAAGTGGTTCTAGATATTTATAAAAGTTATATACGTTTTAATAATAAAGTTCTTTTTAAACTGAAAACGTTTTTGTACGTTTGAAACTAAATAGATCAATCGAGTCTTTATGAGATTCAATCTTCCACTATCCTTTGTCTAGTTCTCAATGATTGACAATTTGTTCTTATTTATAAATTACTTTACCATTTTCCGAATATTGTTAAAATGGAAAGATTTCTCAAATCAACGGGGGCCTTTCAACAGAGACTTGTAATCATAATTTAATATATCTGATAATTCAATCATTTGATCTTATCTTCTAATTCCATTGATAAACATTTTGAAACAGATACAATCATATAAAGTATTTAATCTAATATTTCGTTTACGTTTCAAGTTATAATATATATACACATATACATATATAATCATATTCGTTTAATGGTTCGTGAATCGTTGGAACTTGGTCGAAGTTGAATGAATGTATGAACATAGTTTAAAATTCTTGAAATTTAACTTAACAAATATTGCTTATTGTGTCGGAAACATATAAAGATTAAAGTTTAAATTTGGTTGGAAATTTCCGGGTTGTCACAACCGACACCTTATACGTATTTAATCTTAACGATTGTATCATTAATTAAATACGCGACACTTGAGCTTTAAGAAAAATGGTTTTCTGAAATATTACTTGATGTGTACATATATATATATATATAAATTATGGAATAATTTATATAATATGGATTTAATTATTTATAGGTTAAATAATTAATTAATTTATGTTACATTTTATATAAATTGGTTTTATATAATAAAATGTGTATATAAATTAAAATGGAAGTTTTATAAAATAGTTTTATAAAAATTTATATTTTATAAAACTTATTTTAAAAACAAACTAGTTAGTGGCCTTGGAGTAGTGAAAAACAAATGCAAAAGATGGTCAAGCTTTTCCTTTAATCTATATACTTGTTCATTGACTCCTTGGAACACTACTACATGAAAATACACATCATATACTTGAAAAAAAAAACTGCAAAACTCTCCATTCTGTTGCTGTACAGCCGTGACATTTGAAGGGTGAAAACGGTTTCAAAGTTTGGTTTTTGGAAGCTCATTCAAGTGTCTAACAAATCCTAACCAAAGTACTAGGTGTTGGTGTCAAGTTTGGGGTATAATCTCTTGAAGTTTCATCCATTTGAGGCTCCATTCATCATCATCATCTTCATCACTTACTACCTAGCTTGGAGAAGGTATAAACTCCTTTCTTACTTGTAGTTTGTAAGTATGTTTCACAACTTGATCCTATTTGGGATTTAACTTTAAAAGGTTAAAGATATACAAGTTCAAAATGGGTAATTACATGCTTCCGCTATATCTTAATTACTAAATGGTTTTAAACATAATGGAACTTGTTAAATCCCAACAATGGTATCTAGAGCCGAAGTTGTTGAAATATGCTTCGAGATGATTTTATAAACCCACTATATCTTTGCATTTTATGAACATGCATGCAAGTAAAATGCAAAAATTTAAGGGTTTGGGTGGGATTCAATTTTTGTCCGAATTTGTATGGACCCAAAATGGGTTTTGGTTGCTCCATTTTGTTCAAAATTGTTGTAAGTTAATGTTCACAATCAAGCCTTGACCTTGTGTTTAAATGGTTGCATGTTTGGTTAAATTAATTCATTCATTTGGTATGTAATATTAATTCATTCATTTGGTTTGTAATATTATTATTTTAGTTATGTAATTTATTTTATATATGGTATGTAAAATAGATTAGGTGGTATTTTCATTTTTTTTAGAAAAATGTATTAGGATATAATTTTGTAAAAATGAAGATGCAAAAGATGGAGTCAAAGGAAGAACACAAGAAGAATCTACTTGGATGCAAGATTAAGTGGGAGTGGTAAAATCTCCTACTTTGTGTTATGACCCATTACCCGGTGGCTTTTGTTTTCGGCTAAACAAAACGCTTACCAAAAAGGCTTGATTGTGAACAAAATTATTTTGCATGCATGGTTGTTTATTTGGTTGATTATGGTTTGTATGTTTGGTTGCTACAAGTAAATCACAAATTAATAACAAGCAAAATGACAATTTAATTGGTTAAATTTGACATAATTAACAACATGCAAAGGACAAACTATAATTTAAATGGTTAAATTAAAATGGCTAAATGGATTATAATAATTGGTTATTAAAACACATATAAAGTGGTTTATATTAATGTAATAAAATTGGCTTTATTACATAACAAGAAAAATGGATTTTCAAATAAACCATACACTAAATGCATGTTGGTGTATGGTATAAATGTTTTCTTAAACTAGAAATTATGAAAACTTAAAATCCCTTATTAAACAAGGCAAACAAGCTAAACGCCATCCTTTTGTGTAACACTTAAAAATATTAGGGAACTCATAATGGGATAAAGGTCACCTAACCGTTATGAGCAAACTAATACGATTAAAGTAAATTTCGCACACTTGTGGGATAAAGGTCACCTAACCACTTGTATGTTGAATTTACACGTTTACACAAGTAGGACGACTTAATTTGGGAATCATGAACTTAGGGTCACCGAAGCATGAGGAACAAATAGGCGTTGATGGGATTAATATGCCATGCAAAAGGATTGCATGATCCCATAACTTAGAAGTTGCAAAAGGATTGCAATTGTCATACAATAACTACCTAGCTAAATCAAATAACGGGATAAAGGTCACCTAACCAAAATTTGATTTACCGTTGGATTCTAATATTTAATAAGTAAATTAAAATTTAAAAGGGTATTATTTATTAAATTTAAAATCGATACTTAAATGAACTTTGTTAAATTTTGTAGATGGCCGCCAATAACAACAACATGCAAAACGCACCTATTAACTTGAACAACCTATCGTTAAGGTCTCTCCTCGAGAAAGACAAACTCAACCATACGAACTTTATGGATTGGTTCCGCAATCTTAGGATTGTCCTCAAACTTGAGGATAAGGCGTATGTGTTGGAAGACCCCATTCCCGATCAACCCGACGAGGATGATACGGAAGGCATGGCTTATTGGGATAAGTATTGCGCCGATTCGGTGCAAGTCGCTTGCCTAATGCTTGGGACTATGATACCCGAACTCCAAAAGGATTTCGACCATCATACTGCATACGACATGATCACGCAATTGAAGGAAATGTTCCTTCAACAAGCACGTATCGAGCGCTTCGAGACCGTTCGAGCGCTTCATGCATGTCGTATGGACGACTCCCAATCCGTTTCATCTTATGTCCTTAAGATGAAAAGCCTCATTGATCGCGCAAACTGTCTTAATCTCAACATATCTAATGAGCTAGCCACAGATCTTATCCTAAACTCCTTGTCAAAGAGGTTTAACCAATTTGTAATTAATTACAATATGAATGGGATGGATAAGACCATTGGCGAACTTCATGGCATGCTTAGGACGGCGGAAACTAGCATGGGTAAGAGGGCTTTACCCGTGCTAATGATCAATGATGGTGGGTCCAAAGGTAACAACACCTCTAAGCCAAAGGCGGCTAAGAGGAAAGGACCCACCCATCAAGGCAAGGGAAAGGGGAGGATGGTTACCCCAACCAAAAACAAGAACAAGAAGCAAAAGGTTGCCAGACAAGCAAACCCCAAGGAAGACCCGTGCTTCGGTTGCGATGAAATGGGTCACTGGAAACGCAACTGCCCGGTCTACCTTAAAGAGTTGAAGGAAAAGAGGGATGCGGGGCAATCCTCAGGTAATATATATATATGGTATATATAGAGCTTAGTATTACTTCTTCTAATACATGGGTATTAGACACTGGATGTGGAACTCACATTTACAATTCTTTGCAGGGGTTCAAAAGAAGTAGCAAGCAAGCGGGAACATCAAGTCTCTTTATGGGTAATGGAGCCAAAGTGCAAGTGAAGGCTCGAGGAGACTTTATATTAAAGCTTCCAAGTGGTTTGGAACTTATTTTGAACAATGTTTTGTATGCACCGGATTTATGTCGAAACATTATTTCAGTTTCCCGTTTAAAAAAATGTGGGTTTTATCTTAATTTTGTTAATAATGATATCCACATTTATTTAGATAATGTATTCTATTTTAAGGCTTCGCCTTCAAATGGAATTTATGAATTGGTTCATGATGATACATCATCTAGTAGCTCAATATACCATACTAGTACCAAGAAACTCAAAAGGGATTTGAGTGATTCCTACTTATGGCATTGTCGCCTTGGTCACAAAAACAAGAACCGAATGCGTACACTTCAAAAGAATGGACTCTTGAAATCAAATGAGATGGACTCGTTTGATGTATGTGAATCTTGTTTACAAGGCAAAATGACTAAAGCACCTTTCAAAGGGACCTATGAAAGGGCTAAGGACTTATTGAGATTAATACATTCGGATGTATGTGGACCCTTTAAGCCCATAGCTAGGAATGGTGAAAGATACTTCGTTACTTTCATTGATGACTTCAGTCGTTTTGGATATGTCTACTTGTTAAGACATAAGGACGAAACTTTTGAAGAATTCAAAGAATATCAAAGCGAAGTACAAAATCAACTCAATAAGACAATCAAGGTACTTCGTACCAATAGAGGAGGTGAATACCTAAGCGATGCTTTCCAAGATCATCTTAGAAGTTGTGGGATTATCTCGCAACTTACTCCACCCGGGACACCACAACTTAATGGAGTTTTCGAAAGGAGGAACCGAACCCTAATGGATGTGGTTCGATCTATGATGGCCAGAAGCTCGTTACCTCTATCATTTTGGGGTTATTGTCTATGCTCCACGGCTCGTATTTTAAATATGGCCCCAACCAAGAAAGTGGAACGAACACCTCATGAGATGTGGTTTGGAAAACCTCCATCTCTATCATACTTAAAGGTATGGGGATGTGAAGCTTATCCTAAGCGTTACGTCCCTAATAAGTTGAATGCTCGATCCACGAAGTGTATCTTCATAGGATATCCCAAGGATGATATGGGATACTATTTCTATGATCCAACCGAGCAAAATGTATTTGTTGCTCGAAAGGTGGAATTCCTTGAAACTAAGTTCCTAATGGAAGGAAATAGTGAAAGGAAGATAGATCTTGAAGAGGTTCAAGATCAAGTAGATGATACACAATTGGTTGACACTAGCACTCAACATGAAAATGTTGAGAGTGATCAGATGGATGATCAAAATACACAAGACGTCGCAAATCTGGTAGGATTAGTAATCCTCCTGAGAGATATGGGTTTCTCATGGATGGTTGCTATGTGGTTGATTTGGATGAACCAACAAACTACCAAGATGCTTTATCAAGGATTGATAAGGATAAATGGCAGGAAGCCATGAACGCTGAGATGTAATCCATGTATGACAACCAAGTTTGGGAACTGGTTGTATAACCTGCTGGCTCAAGGCTAGTTGATTGTAAATGGATTTTCAAAATGAAAACCGACATACATGGAAACTTGGATATATATAAAGCTAGACTTGTAGCAAAAGGTTTCACTCAAACTCAAGGGGTTGACTATGATGAAACTTTTTCGCCTGTGGCAATGCTAAAGTCTATTAGGATATTATTTGCCATTGCTGCTCATTATGATTATGAAATATGGCAAATGGATGTCAAGACCGCTTTCCTAAATGGATATCTTGTGGAAGATGTCTATATGGTTCAGCCTGAAGGTTTTGTTGATCCGAAATATCCTAAAAAGGTATGCAAATTAAAGAAGTCAATCTACGGATTGAAACAAGCATCTAGAATGTGGAATCATCATTTTAATGAGGAAGCGAGAAATTTGGCTTCATTAAAAATGGTGATGAAGCTTGTGTATATAAGAAAGCTAGTGGGAGCACTATCATGTTCCTTGTACTATATGTGGATGATATATTGTTATTTGGAAATGATATTCCGGCAATGCAAGGAGTTAAAACTTGGCTAAGTAAATGCTTCTCCATTAAGGATCTTGGAGAAGCACAATACGTTTTGGGGATAGGGATCTACAGGAACAGATCCAAGAAACTGATAGGTTTGAATCAAAGTGCATACATTGAAAAGATCTTGAAAAGGTTCAAGATGGAGAACTCTAAGAAAGGTTTGGTACCTATTCAAAGAGGAACGCTCCTTAGTTCATCTCAGTGTCCCACCACGAAAGATGAACAGGAGAGAATGAAGAAAGTCCCATATGCTTCTGCCATTGGGTCATTCATGTATGCAATGATATGCACTAGACCGGATGTGTCATGCGCTCTTAGCCTGACAAGTATATACCAGAATAACCCAGGAAACAGTCATTGGATTGCTGTTTAAAGTATATTGAAATACCTTAGGAGGACTAAGGATATGTTTCTGATATATGGGTCTGGTGAGGAGGAACTCGCTGTAAAAGGTTACGTGGACGCGAGTTTCCAAACTGATCGTGATGATTCTCGATCACAATCAGGTTATGTCTTCACATTAAATGGTGGTGCGGTCTCTTGGAAGAGTTCAAAACAGGATGTTGTTGCATTATCCACTACAGAGTCGGAGTACATTGCCGCCTCATTGGCAGCTCAGGAAGCTGCATGGATGAAGAAATTCATCGACGACTTAAGAGTAGTCCCTTCCATTCAGGACCCTCTTGAGATCTTTTGTGACAACGAGGGTGCGATTGCTCAAATCAAGGAACCTCGTGCTCACCAAAAGACCCGTCACATTGAGCGGAGATTCAACTACATAAGGGATGAAGTTGAAAAGGGAAAGATATGTATTCGCAAAGTTCACACAGATCTTAATATAGCGGATCCTCTCACGAAGCTCTTACATGGATCAAAACATGCAGGACATGTTTGTGCATTAGGGCTTCGATATTCTAGTGATTGGTCATGATCTGTTTTAAGTATTATAATAGAACAAAATTGTTCAAACTCATTAATATAATTATGGTATTAATTTATTTCGAGTTATGTTCCTATTTTGCATATTTTATCCATGAATGAGCTATTATTCTAAATTCCCTAGTCGATCACATTTACGGGAGCAAATGTGATGTTTAGACTATTATGAACTTGGATTGGTATACATTTGTGGCATGAATGTGGGGCAAGGTTGCAATCAAGGTTCATAGATATTTGTGGGATACAAATATTGGAAGACCCGCCCTCAAGATTTACTAAATGGAGCCTTTGTGGTTGATCACATGTAATCTTGAGTAAAGGCGAATATCATTGTATCCTCCGACCTGAGATACATATTGGGTTTGGATATTTAGCAAATATTGAGCTTTGATTCTTTCCTTCGCTATTCTGAAATATGGTAGCCCATAAGGAAGAGTTCAGGTGTAATACAAAGTATATATCTTGGACGTATGTAGTCAAGATGGAATTTTTCCCTCTTATTCGTTGAGAGTCAGATGTCTAAGGCCTGATGAAGTTAAATCTAAAAGAGAGTGATCACTCTGTATCTCTTGGATTTAACATGACATCTAGGATGAAAGGATATAATGAAAGATTCACCTATTCATATTCTAGATGGGAACTCGAAAAGGATGATGTTATTGAATGGCACAAAGTCATAACATATTGGGGGTGATGGACGGTCGTTAGGTGGTATTCATCACTTGCATTAGTTTCTTATGTTCCTCGTGCAAGTAGGAGATTGAAGGTATTTCGTATGCCCGAGCGACATATTAAATTAATGTGGCTAGTATGTTATGATCCAAGTTGGGTCATACCCAATAACAAACTTACCAACACCTTATACGTATTTAATCTTAACGATTGGATCATTAATTAAATACACGACACTTGAGCTTTAAGAAAAATGGTTTTCTGAAATATTACTTGATGTGTACATATATATATAAATTATGGAATAATTTATATAATATGGATTTAATTATTTATAGGTTAAATAATTAATTAATTTATGTTACATTTTATATAAATTGGTTTTATATAATAAAATGTGTATATAAATTAAAATGGAAGTTTTATAAAATAGTTTTATAAAAATTTATATTTTATAAAACTTATTTTAAAAACAAACTAGTTAGTGGCCTTGGAGTAGTGAAAAACACATGCAAAAGATGGTCAAGCTTTTCCTTTAATCTATATACTTGTTCATTGACTCCTTGGAACACTACTACATGAAAATACACATCATATACTTGAAAAAAAAAACTGCAAAACTCTCCATTCTGCTGCTGTACAGCCGTGACATTTGAAGGGTGAAAAGGGTTTCAAAGTTTGGTTTTTGGAAGCTCATTCAAGTGTCTAACAAATCCTAACCAAAGTACTAGGTGTTGGTGTCAAGTTTGGGGTATAATCTCTTGAGGTTTCATCCATTTGAGGCTCCATTCATCATCATCATCATCTTCATCACTTACTACCTAGCTTGGAGAAGGTATAAACTCCTTTCTTGTAGTTTGTAAGTATGTTTCACAACTTGATCCTATTTGGGATTTAACTTTAAAAGGTTAAAGATATACAAGTTCAAAATGGGTAATTACATGCTTCCGCTATATCTTAATTACTAAATGGTTTTAAACATAATGGAACTTGTTAAATCCCAACATATATATATATATATATATATATATATATATATATATATATATATATATATATATATATATATATATTACAATTTTAATTTTAATTTTAATTTAAGATTAATAATAATAAGGGTATGTTTGTTAGCGAATGTTGTAAGTGTGTAAGTCAAAATTCTGTCCGTGTAACGCTACGCTATTATTAATCATTGTAAGTTATGTTCAACCTTTTTAAATTAATGTCTCGTAGGTAAGTTATTATTATGCTTATTTAAATCGAAGTAATCATGATGTTGGTCTAAATATTAAAGACATGGTAATTGGGCTTTGGACCACAATTGGGGTTTGGACAAAAGAACGACACTTGTGGAAATTAGACTATGGGCTATTAATGGGCTTTATATTTGTTTAATTGAATGATAATTCATTAATTTAATATAAAGATTTACAATTGGACGTAATTATAAATAACCATATACACTCAATCGGACACGATGGGCGGGATATTTATAAGTACTAATAATCGTTCATTTAACCGGACACGGGAATGGATTAATAGTCAATGGACTCATTAAAACAGGGGTGGATTACATGCAAGGACACTTGGTGTAATTGATAATAAAGTATTAAAACCTTATTGCAGTTTAAGTCCCCAATTAGTTGGAATATTTGACTTCGGATATAAGGATAATTTGACGAGGACACTCGCACTTTATATTTATGACTGATGGACTGTTATGGACAAAAACCAGATGGACATATCGAATAATCCAGGACAAAGGAAAATTAACCCATGGTAATAAATTAAAATCAACACATCAAACATCATGATTACGGAAGTTTAAATAAGCATAATTCATTTATTTCATATTTCATCGCACTTTTATTTACTGTCATTTTATTTATTTCATTTTTTAAATTTTCGTACTTTTACTTTACCGTCATTTATCGCACTTTAATTTATCGCATTTTAATTATCGTCATTTACTTTTCGCTTTAAATTAAGTATTTTTATTATTTTACATTAGGTTTTAATTGCGACTTAAGTTTTAAAATCTACAAACCGGTCATTAAACGGTAAAAACCCCCTTTTTATAATATATATATATATATATATATATATATATATATATATATATATATATATATATATATATATATATATATATATATATATATATATACAAATATAGTTTTAAAAATATAGCGTTAAACTTGGCTAGCTTCCTGTGGAATGAACCAGACTTACTAAAAACTACACTACTGTATGATTAGATACACTGCCTATAAGTGTTGTAGCAAAATTTAGGTATATATATTCATTCTATAAATAAATAAATAACTTGTGTAAAATTGTATCGTATTTAATAGTATTTAGCAATAAAAATATAACTATTTCGTATACACCTCTGCACACATCAAGTATTTTTGGCGCCGCTGCCTGGGAAGCACAACGTCGAAAAAGAAACGCTAATAAAAAAAATTATCAAGTTTTATTTTCTTTTTGTAAAAATATGTTTTAAATATTAAAAATACAAAAATATAAAAAAAAAACAAAATATATATATTTTTAAGAGTTTGTTTAAAATATAAGTTTTTCTATTTCTATTTTAGTTTTTAAAAATTAAGTTTTTATTTATTTTATATAAATAAATTAAAAAAAGAAAAATAAAAAATAATAATAAATAAAAAGTATTCAGGCTACACTGTAGCAGCCTAACATTTGATCTGGAATTCAGGCCCATGCGACCGCATGGAATGGACGACTAAAACTCATGCGACCGCATGAGGTTGTCTGACACGCCTGATCTGATTCTGGTACTGCATTAATTACAGAGTATTATTAATTATTATTATTATTAAACCCTAATTAGGGTTAATTATTGTATTAATTAGTTTTAGTTTTATTTATTTTGTATTTTTAAGTTATAATTAGTTTTATTAATATAATAAATTAATACTTTTATGAAATAATAATATAAAAATAATATTTTTATAAAAATAAGTAATTTTATTTTTTTTATATCTTTTATAAATTGTATGTTTTAATCATTTATTTGTATATTTTTCATTCGTAATTAGTTTTAAGTGTAGTATTTTGCCGTAATTTATTTTTATTTCTAGATTTTTAGGCTTTGCCGTAAAATCCCTTAAGTGCTTTTTCTTTAGACTAAGATTTAGGTGCTTTAGAATTTTGCGACGTCGTTTTAGGAATTTAGTACTTTTTAAGTTATTGCCGTTTTGGATATAGAATTCCTTTTAAGCTTTAATACCTTTAGACGCAACTTTTAGACTTAAGTTTTTAGAATTCTAAGTTTCGACGCGCTATTTTCTTATTATTTTTCGACGCTTATTTTTCGACATTTTACGACGCATCTTTTTCTTTCTTATTTCTCGATGCTCTAGTTTTTAGGACATAGAATTTTCTATTTCTTCTCTAAAATTTCAAAACGAAAATTTATTTTAAGCGGTTAAATTGATAGACATCCAAAATTTTCTGGTTCGTAGTAATAGTTAGATTTGTTAGTGGCGAGTTGTGGGCTTCCGATTTAAAGGGTCCTGGCTAACTGCTGCATCTATTGGCTATTCGAAACGTGAGCAAAATCAAAAAAGTCTATTAATTTGATAGCTTATATAATTTTTATCTTTTATAACTTATAGGATATTCAGTGAATGCACCGAGCAAAACGTTCCCCACCTTTTATACGTTCACCACCTGTAACTCGATCAAGACATTTAGCCAATATTGTCGCCGTTGATTTTTCTTTAGAATCGTCATCCATTCGACCAAGTACTCCAATTCAAATTTCCAATAATTCATTTTTTGAACCCGACCTCACAATTGAGAATCCGGAGGATATTCAGGGACTATTTAGAAATCCTGAACCACTAATCATTCCTCCTGAACCACAAATCACTCATCCAGAGATTGTCGAGGAAGAAACCATTAAGTCAGAATCCTTTAGTGATTCAGATTCAACAAATTCAATCATTGAAAATCTGGAACCTCTAAGTATGGAAGACCGAATGAGAGCTAAATACACTGGCCAAGGTCATGCAATTACTCAATCAGACATTAATGTGCCAGATTATGAAATCAAAGGACAAATCCTACACATGGTAACTAATCAATGCCAATTTAGTGGTGCGCCGAAGGAAGATCCAAACGAACATCTTCGTACCTTTAATAGGATCTGTACTCTATTTAAAATCCGAGAAGTTGAGGATGAACATATTTATCTCATGTTATTTCCCTGGACTTTAAAGGGAGAAGCCAAAGATTGGTTAGAATCGTTACCTGAAGGGGCGATTGATACATGGGATGTCTTAGTTGAAAATTTTCTTAAACAATTCTTTCCGGCATCTTAAGCCGTGAGACTTCAAGGAGAAATTGTTACGTTCGCGCAAAATCCAAATGAAACTCTATATGAGGCGTGGACAAGATTTGAAAATTTGTTAAGAGGATGTCCGCAACATTGTTTAGACACTTATCAAATAGAATAAATATTCTACCAAGGATGCGACATCACTAGTGGTTCCATTATGAAGAAAATCGCAACTGAAGCTTACAAAATTATTGATAACACTGCTTCCCACTCACATGAGTGGCATCAAGAAAAAGATATCGTTAGATCATCTAAAGCAGCTAGAGTCGATTCTAGCCATGACTTTGATTCCATTTTTGCAAAGATAGATGCTGTCGAGAGACGAATGGAAAAAATAACTAAAGATATTCACTCAATACGAATTAGTTGTGAGCAGTGTGGGGACCACATTTGACAAAAGATTGTCTCAGTATTGAACAAACAATGGAACAAAAAGAGAATGTTTCATACATGAACCAAAGGCCTGGAAATAATTATCAGAATAATTATCAACCGCCAAGACCAATCTACAATCAAAATCAGAATTATAATCGAAATGTTCTATACAACAACCAACAAGGTCCTAGCAATCAACAAGTATCCAATAATACTTACAATCAGCAAAGACCTATTTTTCAAAATAAACCACCACAAACCGATGATAAAAAGCCGAATCTAGAAGACATGATGTCAAAGCTAGTTGAATCTCAAACTCAATTTTTCACATCTCAGAAACAAACCAATGAACAAAATGCTTAAGAATTTAGAAATTAACAAGCTTCTATTCAAAATCTGGAACAAGAAGTGAGTAACCTAGCAAGGTTAATAGGTGAAAGAAAACCGGGAAGTCTACCTAGCGATACTAATGCTAACCCCTGGAATGAAACAGCTAAAGCCATTACCACGAGAAGTGGTATTACACTTAAACCACCCGAAATACCTGTAATTTCTGATGCCTCTACTCCTACTACACTAGCACCACATCCTGAGCAAGAGAAGGAAACCGAACCGGTAGTTGAAAAGGTTAATGAAGATAACAAAGTTAAGGCAAATCCTTATGTTAAACCATACCAATCACCAGTTCCTTACCCGAAAAGAAAGACTTGAAGCCGAGCAATTCAAATTCTTGGATATGTTTAAACAAATAAATGTAAATCTTCCTTTTATTGATATGATTTCAGGAATACCTAGATATGCTACATTTTTGAAAGATCTAATCACAAATAGAAAGAAAATGGAAGAACTCTCGGCTGTTACAATGAATGCTAATTGTTCTGCAGTGCTGTTGAATAAGATACCAGAAAAATTATCAGATCCAGGAAGTTTTACAATTCCATGTTTTCTGGGTAGTCTTAGTTCAATAGAAGCATTGGCAGATTTAGGTGCTAGTATAAATTTAATGTCGTATTCACTATACACTAAACTAGGCCTTGGAGAATTGAAACCAACACGAATAAGCATACAACTAGCCGATCGATCAGTAAAATATCCTAGAGGGATAATGGAGAACATGCTAGTTAAAGTTGGTACTTTAATATTTCCAGTAGATTTTGTTATTCTGGACATGGAAGAAGATTCTCGAGTTCCTCTCATATTAGGAAGACCATTCTTAAACACGGCTAAAGCAATAATAGACGTGTTCGGTAAGAAACTGACCTTAAGTATAGAGGACGAGAGTGTTACCTTTTCTGTTGATAGAGCCATGCAACAACCGCAATCTGTAGATGATACATGTTATTATATTCAAACTATAGATTCACATGCAGAATTGTTAGAAGAATTTCCAGAATTACAAGGAACAGGAGAATGTTCTTTAGGAGAAAGAACTGAACCAATTGATGAAGCTGAAATGTTAGCCACACTCATGGCTAATGAATATGAACCAACAAGAGAAGAACTTCAAATGGTAAAAGAGGAAGACAGATATCGATACAAATCATCGATAGAAGAACTACCAAAATTAGAGTTAAAGCCACTTCCAGCCCATTTGGAATACGCTTATTTACATGGTGAATCTTAATTAGCTGTAATAATATCGTCTTCTCTTACAGAAAATGAGAAATCTCAACTCATTTCTGTGCTAAAAGCTCATAAACCAACTATTGCATGGAAAATTCATGACATTAAAGGCATAAGTCCTTCGTATTGCACACATAAAATCCTTATGGTAGAAGGTCATAAAACCTTTGTGCAACGCCAACGAAGACTAAATCCCAATATGCAAGATGTTGTTAAGAAAGAAATTATTAAACTGCTAGACGCAGGTTTAATTTATACAATCTCTGATAGTCCATGGGTAAGCCCAGTTCAATGCGTACCTAAGAAGGGTGGCATGACTGTCATCACAAATGAAAAAAAATGAGCTTATTCCTACTAGGACTATAACAGGATGGCGTATTTGTATTGATTATAGAAAATTAAATGACGCCACCAGAAAAGATCACTTTCCCTTACCTTTCATTGATCAAATGTTGGAAAGGTTGGCCGGGAACAGTTACTATTATTTTCTTGATGGTTTTTCCAAATATTTTCAAATTCCAATAGCTCCCGAGGACCAAGAGAAAATCACGTTCACGTGCCCTTATGGTACTTTTGCTTACAAACGCATGCCATTTGGACTTTGCAACGCCCATGCAACCTTTCAAAGGTGCATGATGGCAATTTTTCATGACATGATAGAAGAATGCATGGAAGTTTTCATGGATGACTTTTCAGTCTTCGGTGATACTTTTGAATCATGTCTAGTTAATCTTGAACGAATGCTTATTAGAAGCGAGTAATCAAATCTATTACTTAATTGGGAAAAATGCCATTTCATGGTTAAAGAAGGCATCGTTCTTGGTCATAAAATTTCAAAGGAAGAAATTGAAGTGGATAGAGCTAAAGTAGATGTAATTGCTAAACTTTCACATCCCACCAATGTTAGAGGAGTTAGGAGTTTTCTAGGGCATGCCAGTTTTTACCGACGTTTCATAAAAGATTTTTCTAAAATTGCCACTCCTATGAATAAACTCCTAGAAAAGGATGCTTCATTCATCTTTTCGGATGAATGCATCAAATCTTTTAATATTCTTAAAGAAAAACTCTCTAATGCGCCGATCATGATAACTCCAAATTGGAATCTACCATTTGAACTCATGTGCGATGCAAGTGATTTTGCAATGGGAGCCATTTTAGGACAAAGGATTGAAAAACGATTTCAACCTATTTATTACGCTAGTAAGACATTACAAGGAGCACAAACGAACTACACAACTACTGAAAAAGAACTCCTTGACATTGTCTTTGCTTTTGACAAATTTCGTTCATATCTCGTTCTAGCTAAAACGGTGGTTTATACCGACCATTCTGCTCTTAGATACTTATTTTTAAAATAAGATGCCAAACCACGATTAATCCGTTGGATCTTACTCTTACAAGAGTTCGATATTGAGATCCGAGATAAAAAGGGAGCAGAGAATCTCGCCGCTGATCATCTTTCTCGTCTTGAGAATCCCGAATTAGAAGTTCTAAATGAATCGGCTATACAAGATAACTTTCCTGATGAATATCTATTGAAGATCGATTATAATGAAATTCCATGGTTTGCAGACTATGCAAACTATTTAGTATGTGGATTCCTTGAAAAAGGGTTGTCGTACTAAAAACGAAAGAAATTCTTTAGTGATATAAAACACTATTTTTGGGAAGATCCACATTTGTTTAAAAGTTGTCCCGATGGAATAATACGCCGCTGTGTATTCGGAGATGAAGCTAGTCAAATCTTAAACCATTGTCACACAGGACCAACAGGAGGGCATTATGGGGCTCAACTCACAGCAAGGAAAGTCTATGACGCTGGATTCTATTGGCCTACAATTTTCAAAGACGCACACCTTCTTTGTAAATCCTGTGATGCATGTCAAAGGGCCGGAAAAATAAGTCAACGTGATGAAATGCCACAAAATGTCATTCAAGTATGTGAAGTATTTGACGTTTGGGGTATTGACTTTATGGGTCCATTTCCAAAATCTCATAATAATCTCTACATTCTCGTTGCCATTGATTATGTATCTAAATGGGCGGAAGCACAAGCTCTCCCAACTAACGATGCACGAGTTGTAGTCAACTTCTTAAAACGTCTTTTTGCTAGGTTTGGAACACCGAAAGCTTTAATAAGTGATCGGGGTACTCATTTTTGTAACAATCAACTTGAGAAAGTTCTTAAAAGATATGGAGTAACTCATAAAATCTCAACCGCTTATCATCCACAAACAAGTGGACAAGTTGAAAATACCAACCGAGCTTTAAAAAGTATTCTAGAGAAAACCGTAGGATCAAATCCGAAGGAATGGTCCATGAAATTGGAGGATGCACTCTGGCTTTTAGAACAACCTACAAAACTCCAATTGGCAACACACCTTTCAGACTCGTTTACGGAAAAGCATGTCGCCTTCCAGTAGAAGTTGAGCACAAAGCATTTTGGGCTTTGAAGACATGTAATCTTGATTTACATGAAGCCGGACGTTTACGATTAAGTCAACTAAACGAATTAGAAGAATTAAGACATGAAGCATACGAAAATTCATTAATCTATAAAGAAAGAACAAAGAAATGGCATGATAAAAGAATCAGAAGTTTAAAAGAATTTAAAGAAGGAGACAGAGTTCTTCTTTTCAATTCACAATTCAAGCTATTCCCTGGAAATTTGAAATCAAGATGGTCTGGACCATTCATAGTCAAAAGAGTTTTCCCGTACGGAACAGTAGAATTAATAAATTCAAATGGGGTTGAATTTAAGGTTAATGGTCACAGAGTTAAACATTACATAGATAGTCCAATGGAAGTTGAAGATGAAGTTAATCACAATTTCGACACCACAGCTAACTAAGTGTGGGAAGGTTTGAATCTTTTTAAGGATAATATATATTTCTATTAGAGTTAGATATTCTGTTCTCGTTTAGTTTTCGAGAATGGAATCTGCATGGTCTTTCCCTAGCAGACCCTAAAGAACTAGTCTTCTCCCTCCATTCTGAATTTTTATTTCTTTTAGGTTTTACGAGATGAAGAATTCCTTTGATCTGAACCATGGTCTACTACTACACGCTATGATTACTACACGTAATAATAACATCTTTCCGAGTGAACTGGTATCATTCATAAGAGGAAAAATGGACGAAGTAAGGAGAGAACTCAGGAAAGATCATCATAAGACACATTTTGGTAAAGGAAAATCAAAATCCGCAACAAAAAGAAGAGCACGACACCTTGAAAGATGTCATAAATGTGGAAAATGGTCACACGAAGGTAAATGTTTAAAAAATCAAACATATTCAAATACCGAATTTGTTACTCTATGCAGAGAAGGACCGTTCATATGTTTAGAAGAAAAGTTATTAAAGAATCGAGGTTACTCTTACGTAGCTATGGAAAACCAAATCACACGACTCTCCTATGAGTCAGCTAAAGCAGGTCTCTGAGAATTCTATCTCACAGGTAAGTATGTACAGTTTTTATTTGTTTTTATTTATTATTTTTAACCTTTTGATAATAAAAGCTGAATCATTCGCTATAAAGTATTAAATTGATATTCAATAAAATTAGGTATGCGAAACCGAAATTATTGATATCATACAAAAATTTATTACATCACTGCGAAATTTACCGTTTATTCTTAAGGTATAAATATCTTAATCAATCAACCCAAAATATTTCAAAACTTCGTCAGGAGTAAAACTAGGTTATGGAACCGAAATTACTTTACCGAAAAGAGGGGCGTATATTTTTGATAATATTTGATTGATTAAAGTGGGATAAAATACCAAAAATATTTTTTAATTTTATCTTTACCATGTTTTTAAAATTAATATTGTAAATTTTTAAAACCAATATATTTAAGTTTTTAAATATTTTAAATAAAAAACTAATATTTTTAATATAAGTTTGTAAAACTAATATATTTAAATATTAATGATATTTGTATGAAATTTTATTATGCATTTTAAATTTAAGTTTGGTGTGAATTTAAAAAAAAAATTTACTTTATTTCATTAAGTTAAAAATTTGATATTTAAAATTCATCGTGAGTTGAAGATTAGGTCGTTGAACCGAAATTGCTTTACCCATGGACGGGACGAGAAGTTTTGTTATCATTATTTTTAATCTTATTGATTTAAAGTATACCAAAAACATTTAAAAAACTCAAAAATCTTTGCTTTTAAAACAAACTCTTTAAAATGACAAATTCTAAAATTTTGTCGATGGACGGACTAGGTCAACGTACTGAAACGCCCTCATTATAGAATGAAAAAAAAAATTAAAATTAATTAATTATTTGTTTTATAAGTTAAAGATTTAAAAAAAATAAAAAAAAATCCAATATGTTTGGAAACTTTGGTAAAATTTAATCATTTTTCTACGCTACTCACCCTCAATAATTTAAATTGCTAATGATTTCTTGCAAATGAGGGCATTGCAAGATCTTAAGTGTGGGAAGGGGTTAAATTCTTTCGAATTTTTTTTTAAAAAATTTTAATTTAAAAACACTTGGTTATCATTAAAAATACTAGTAACGCAGTAGTCGTATTAGAATCTGGTGCTCTCTGATAATAAAGAACAGCCCTAGTCTTATATACTGACTACCCATTTCTAGTAAAATTTTTCAAAATTTTCAAATAAATGAACTCAAAATCATGTTTATACATATTTATGAATGATAAAACTAGGTGTTAACACCGAAATTATTGTTACCTCGGAAAGGACATAAATTGAGAAACAACTCAAAATGCTTGAATTCATTTAAAATGGAATAGAGGAGAATAAAAAGGCAAAGAAAGAAAAATAAAAGCCAAGTGTGGGAAAAATTTAC
Source organism: Rutidosis leptorrhynchoides (assembly GCF_046630445.1). Lineage (NCBI taxonomy): Eukaryota > Viridiplantae > Streptophyta > Magnoliopsida > Asterales > Asteraceae > Rutidosis > Rutidosis leptorrhynchoides. Next base: position 185,358,277 of record NC_092334.1, on the reverse strand, counting down.
CAAGTTATTTAGAACATATATCACATATTTTTGTATAAAAAATTAAAGATACTTTTGTTTTGGACAATATTAATCAGTTTTACCCAGTTTATTGTAATATAAATAGAATTTATAAGGAAGTACAGTCTTCCGAGAAAAAGACACGCGCTTTCTGATTTAGGTCAGGAAGTTGTCGTCCAGACCAGTTGTAGAGTCTACGAAAAACCTTGAAAAGTTTTCTCGAAAATCAGCTGGAAATCCACGGACCTCGGCATCAAACAGGGTCGCCAAGTGGTCAGACTTATCCTAACCATGAGAGGATCTGTCTCGTACAATGGGGGGCACCATGTAAATTAGCTTATAAGACTAATGAATCAGATCCCCAGTAAGGATAATCTCCTTAAAGATCAAAAATCAGCTTTTAAGCCTGATATTACTCAATCTTTGAGATTGACTTTAAAGATTGAGAATTCAAACTCATGGAATTCAATGATATCTAAACTCGAGCTTGAACGAGAAAATATTTTGATCAAATTACAAACCGATTTGTTTTTTGAAAACCCATTTTCAATGCGTTCATTACCATTGAAAGTAAAATCCTAGGAATTCACCTGGAATTCATTAGGTCACCCGAATCAAATCGGGTGTCAACCGTAAGAACGGTGGTTGCATAACATGGTTAAAGACAGGACCTTGTGCCAGACCGAAAAACTATAGGGTGATCTTTACTATTACTCCTACCAAGGATAGTAATTGCATCCGACACGTTATAGACCATAATCAAAAGCATGTCACGGGACATTGCCTTAACAGTTACTTGTTCAACGCTTTCCTTTACAGCCGAACGGTAGTTTACCGAAAGGTAATATACGGAGCAAGTATACTGGACGTGTTGCTTTCCTAATACAAGGTTAGCAAGTGGGTGACACAAAACCGCAAGTTTTAAGCTAAAATTTTTAAATCTGAAACCCACAAAACCCACAAAAACAATTTCGCAAACACCGGTGAAGGGTTATTCCGGAAAACTTATCTAGGGTAAAAGCTAGATTGAATTTTCAAAAGATCCAATGTTTTCATAAAGATTCAATTTCCTAAAGGAACTAAATTTTCATAGTCATGTGGGACTGTAAACCACAACGTTACTATCATTGTTCATACCGCCAAATTGAAATCACTGATGTACAAAGTGTGAAGAATAAAGAAGTGATTCTTGTATTTTTATTTCAAGACTATATTGCTTGAGGACAAGCAACGCTCAAGTGTGGGAATATTTGATAATGCTAAAAACGAACATATATTTCATAGCATTATCCCTCAAGAAAGATAAGCTTTTAGTTGCAATTGTTCTATTTACAAGTGATATTCGTTTAAATAATAAAAGGTGAAGACAAAAGACAGATTCGACGATTTGAAGACGCAAATGACCAAAAAGCTAAAAAGTACAAAGTACAATCAAAATGGTTCAAATTATTGATGAGAAACGTCTAGAAATTACAAGAGTACGAGCAGCAAAACGCAAAGTACAAGATATTAAATAGTACGAAAGGACGTTCGAAAATCCGGAACCTGGACCAGAGTCAACTCTTAACGCGCGACGCAACCGAGCGAAAATTACAAGTCAACTATGCATATGAATATAATATAATATATTATTAATTCTTAAAATTATATATATATATTATATTATATATTAAAACCGTCGGCAAACTAGAAAAAAAGAGAATGTGGCCTGATCCAGCTGGCCATGCAATCACATAGCCTGGAAGAAGCAATCTCATGCGATCGCATGAGCTAGAAAGTTGGGTCAGGTCCTATAAATTTCGCGTGTTTTGGCCGAATTTCTTACACCTTTTTCTATCCACTCTATCTCTCGATATATATATATATATATATATATATATATATATATATATATATATATATATATATATATATATATATATATATATATATATATATATATATATATATATATATATATATATATATATATATATATATATATTATAATTTTAATTTTAATTTAAGATTAATAATAATAAGGGTATGTTAGCGAATGTTGTAAGTGTGTAAGTCTAAATTCTGTCCGTGTAATGCTACGCTATTATTAATCATTGTAAGTTATGTTTAACCTTTTTAAATTAATGTCTCGTAGCTAAGTTATTATTATGCTTATTTAAATCGAAGTAATCATGATGTTGGGCTAAATATTAAAGACGGGGTAATTGGGCTTTGGACCATAATTGGGGTTTGAACAAAAGAACGACACTTGTGGAAATAAGACTATGGGCTATTAATGGGCTATATATTTGTTTAACTGAATGATAGTTCATTAATTTAATATAAATATTTACAATTGGACGTAATTATAAATAACCATATACACTCGATCGGACACGATGGGTGAGATATTTATAAGTACTAATAATCGTTGATTTAACCGGACACGGGAATGGATTAATAGTCAATGGACTCATTAAAACAGGGGTGGATTACATGCAAGGACACTTGGTGTAATTGATAATAAAGTATTAAAACCTTATTGCAGTTTAAGTCCCCAATTAGTTAGAATATTTGACTTCGGATATAAGGATAATTTGACGAGGACATTCGCACTTTATATTTATGACTGATGGACTGTTATGGACAAAAACCAGATGGACATATCGAATAATCCATGACAAAAGACAATTAACCCATGGTAATAAATTAAAATCAACACGTCAAACATCATGATTACGGAAGTTTAAATAAGCATAATTCCTTTATTTCATATTTCATCGTACTTTTATTTACTGTCATTTTATTTATTGCATTTTTTTAATTATCGTACTTTTACTTTACCATCATTTATCGCACTTTAATTTGTCGCATTTTAATTATCGTCATTTACTTTACACTTTAAATTAAGTATTTTTATTATTTTACATTAGGTTTTAATTGCGACTTAAGTTTTAAAATCGACAAACCGGTCATTAAACGGTAGAAACCCCTTTTTTATTATAATAATAATATTATTTATATATATATATATATATATATATATATATATATATATATATACACAAATATAGTTTTAAAAATATAGCGTTAAACTTGGCTAGTTTCCTGTGGAATGAACCGAACTTACTAAAAACTACACTACTGTAAGATTAGGTACACTGCCTATAAGTGTTGTAGCAAGGTTTAGGTATATCCATTCTATAAATAAATAAATAACTTGTGTAAAATTGTATTGTATTTAATAGTATTTAACAATAAAAATATAACTATTTCATATACACCTCTGCACACATCAATTTCTATTTTATATATTTATATTTAAAACTTATATATAATTATGTTTTTACAAAAATAGTTTAAAAATATAGTGTTCGCTTTCGGCGTCCCCGGCAGCGGCGCCAAAAACTTGATGTGTGCGAGGTGGGGTACGAAATACTATTATTTTTAATACGGAATATGATACTAATTACACAAGTTTTATATGTTTAATTTACAGATGGGATATACCTAAACCTTGCTACAACACTTATAGGTAGTGTACCTAATCGTAGAGTAGTGTAGCTTTTAGTAAGTTCGGTTCGTTCCACATGGATCCACTTATTGCGTACACTATAGTTTTATCAACTATACTTATATATATATATATATATATATATATATATATATATATATATATATATATATATATATATATATATATATATATATATATATATATATAAGTAGTAATATTATTATAAAAGGGGGGTTTACCGTTTAATGACCGGTTTGTCAATTTTTATATTTTTGCGTAAAGATAAATGACAATAAAATAAATTGCAATAAGTAAAATGACAGTAAATAAAAGTACGATGAAATATGAAATAAAAGTATTATGCTTATTTAAACTTCCGTAATCATGATGCTTGACGTTTTGATTTTAATTTATTATCCTGGGTTAATTGTCCTTTGTCCTGGATTATTTGATACCTATTTGGTTTTTGTCCATAATAGTCCATCGGTCATAATTATAAAATGCTCTTCAAATTAACCTTATTCCCGAAGTCAAATATTCCAACTAATTAGGGATTTAAACTATAACAAGGTTTTAATACTTTGTTAATAATTACACCAGGTTATCGACTGCGTGTAATCCAAGGTTTTAATACTTTGTTAACAATTACACCAATTACCCTTGTATGTAATCCACCCCTGTTTTAATGAGATATGAATATTAATTTATCCACTTGGCCAAAATGAATAATCAATTACCCAAACTCAATTGATTAATTAAATGATCATAAAAGATGTCGTATAAACGTCACTAAATAGGACATGCATAATTATTTAATAATTATTAGATTAACTAATTTGAAGATAGGTTCGACAGATTCCAATGAGTTATCATTTAATTAGACAATACCCCCCATCTATTAATAGTCATAGTCCAATGTCCACAAGTGTCGGTCTTTTGTCCAAACCCTAATTATGGTACAAAATCCAATAACCCCATCCTAATATTTAGCCTAACATCACAATTACTTCGGCTCAAATAAGCATAATAATAACTTAGTTACGAGACATTAATTTAAAAAGGAAGAACATAGCTTACAGTGATTATTAATCGCGTAGCGTTACACGGACAGAGTTCCGACTTTAAAACACATAAAACATTTCTTACAATAACCTTATTATTATTAACTTAAATTAAAATTATAATTATAAATATAAATATGAATATGAATTACAGAAAGAAAGAAGGAAGAGTGTGAAGAGGTGCTCTGAATTCGGCAGAAACTTGTGGCTTTTATAGACTTGGCCAACTTTTGATGCCCATGCGATCGCATGGGCTTTGTGCCTATATGCCATGCGATCGCATGGCTACCTGATCCAGCTCATAATGTCGATTAAAACGTGGGCGGCTCTTATATTTTAATATATAATATAATATATATAATTTTATATAATTATATATATATTATATTATATTCTTGTGCATAGTTGACTTGAACTTTCATCTCCGTTGAGCCGCGCATTGATGCTCGGTTTATGTCTCGGTTCCGAATTTTCGAACGTCCTTTCGTACGCTTAGATATCTTGTACTTTGCGTTCCGCGACTTGTACTCTTTGTAATTTTAGACGTTTCTCATCAATAAATTGAACCACTTGGATTGTATCTTGTACATTTGAGCTTTTTGGTCATTTGTGTCTTCAAATCTTCATTTGCTTCTTTTGTCTTCACACTTATTTATTTAAACGATTATTACATAAAAATAGAACAATAGTAACTAAAATCTTTACATATTGGGATGATATTGTGACTAAATATATGTTTATTTGGAGCACTATCAGTAGTTGAAGCTGATAATCAAGCTCCACAAGAAGCGCTATGTGATGAACAACCTCCCAAAATAGTCCAACCTGTGAATGAAAGTGATGTTAAAAAGGGTTCATAAAAGGAAAACACTCTAGGGTATGTTGAAAAAGAGCAACAAAATGAAGAAGTAATAATAAAATCGGAAGATGAATTTGAAACTGAACCAGAAGAAGAAGAGGAACAAGAAGTTGAAGTCGTATTACCTTCCCTGAAACAATTCATGAATAGATTACTTAATTCTCTTAGTGATTTCTTTCATTTGAGTCATAATCAGATGGAGAAAGACCTAAATGAGTATAAGAAAGTTAGGAAGGTGTATGACAAGGAAATGATTGAGGCAGAAAAGAAGCTTGAATGGAACCGAAATGTTAGACATAAGAAATAGCTTGCTGAGAAGAAGAGATAAGAGAAAGAAAAGGAATAGAAGAAAGTCAGAGCTGAGCAAATTTTGGTCGAAGGATGGAAAGAAATTAGTAAATGGTTTGGCCGAGAAGAGAGAGTAAAAAGGTGTCAGAATGTGGAAGTTGATGTTGATCGGCAAAGCTGGTGGAAGAAGAACATCGAGCCTTTTGAAAAGGTCAAGAAACCAGAACTCGAGCCGAAGTTTGTTATTTTTTATGAGAAAGGTAAACACACCAAGAAGTTTGCGAAAGGAAAAATCTTGAGCTGGGATACTTCAAGGAGATAAATTGTTTTGCTATCAAGAGAGAAGGAGGAGTCGATTACTTAGAAAGACCTAGTCAGTTCAAGACTTTGCCTTATTTCGAGATAATGCAACTTGCTAAGCTGAAGATGTTGAATGCTGATGAGAACAACTTGTCTAGATGGTTTCAGAGAAAGCTGAGGATTGAGTATAAGACAGGTAATGGGATTTGCTCAAATCAATAGCCGCTAGGTTCTCAACTACCCCTACAAAAACCAACTCGAGAGGAAGAACAGTGCGTGTTGTCAAATTCAGACAAGCTAAGTACATGAAGAAGTTATCAATGAAGCCCATGCCCCAAGATATTTGAAAGAACTTTAGGTGGTGGTTTTATGATGAGTTGTCAGAGGAAGCAGTTATTCTTACTGCTATTATGAAAGAAGATTAAAGCATCCAGCTAGACACTGTTAGCATTTATATCCTATGTGGTTGAGAAACTTGTCGAGATTTGATGTGAGTGTTCTACATTGCAATCACATTACTTTCAGAGAAGAGAAAAGGGAACAGGCGATGAAATATCAAAAAGTGATTGATGTGTATCATTCCTACCTTACCAAAGATCGTGACACTCAAAGCTCGAATCAAGGTGAAGCTAATTTAGGTAAGTGCAGTGTCTGAGTCTGTTGCTGCGCTGCTACGTATGTTTGTTGTGTAAGAGAGAATTTGTTGTTATGGCTAGTTAACTGAAGTTTTTTTTGTTTATGTTGATTCATGAACGTTTGTTTTGTAATAGATGATCTAGGTCCTAGGGAGAGTTTTTAGTGCATTTTATTAAGTACCTTGACATATATTAGACTCTTATGGTATGTACTTCAGTTATTTGGTTACTTTGATCATATGATGTTACCTATCTTTGTTTACTTGTGTATCTATCTCTGTCATGGTTACTTAAAATGAATCATAGGTATAAGATATGGTTATTGACTACTTTAGACTCAGTCACATGTACGAGTGAAGCCTCACTCGTACTAATGACAAGCTCATACACACGGTTGTGTTGAGTTGAGTCCCAAAACTTAAACTGTTGAAGATCACACGAGTGAAGGCCCAATTGTACGGTTAAGTCTGCCACTCGTACAAGTGAGAAGTGACCCGTACAGTTGACATGTCAGTATGGGTTATATAAGTGTTATGTTCTTCATTTTAGGTTAAGCCTCTCATTTGTTTTCACTCAGATTTGGTAACCCTAGCCAATTCTCTCTTTGTGCTTCACGTCCAAAACCTTGCTTAAGGAGAATAAAAGCTCTAGGTGTTGTTTTAATCACACATCAAGTGTGGTTTGACTCAATCAATCCCAAAAGCATCTAAATATTCACTAGAAAATTTAATACACTTTATTATGCCTTGTGTGTTGGATCTGTTGATTTCCGAAGATCATAAACATGTGTTATCACTAAGTGGGTATTCAAAGTCAATATCCTAACTTACATTATTCAAATATCACATGATAAATGCATTCTTAATATTGTGGTGTGGACAAAGGCAACATTCAACCAGACTGACAAATAGATAAGTTGATAAACCTAATTAGATTAATTCAAGTTACTAGCTGAAAATCAATCTTTTGACTAACCTTTCATGTAATTGAAAATTGAATTCACATAAGCAATGGATCTTCGATTAAACCTAACAATAATGAATTTATTATACGAGCATAATGAATGTTAATCTTGATTCATTACTACACATGATCTTTAGCTAAACTTCATGCAATCAAAATACTTTATTGATGTGACTAATCTCCAAAGTTAGATGAATCGAGTAAAAGCTTACTTAGAATTAATTACTAGTTAATCCGAACTCTTATTACTTAATCATAATGTTAATAAAGATTTAGATATGGCAGCAATAAATAGAGAAAACAGAAATCATAGAAACATAATCATATTGTTTCTGAAAAAAACAAAAACTGTACAAATTAAAGCAGGAAGCCGGCAGCTCTGATAGATCCTGCCGGTAGCTAGGATGCTTAAACTGGCGACTTCATCTTAATAACTCGAATAAATTTAGTTTTCGTCCCAGCAACCACTACGAACGTTTAGTTCATAATGTTAGACGAAGAGAAACGTAAAAACACTAAATTAAACTTTAATAAAGACGTACGAGAATATAAAAGATGGAGTACCTTGATTAGGTAAAAAGAAACTTGAATTGAATTGAATAATGCTTGATTACAACTTGAAAGTAAATTAAAACCTAAAAGAAATCGTAACTTTTCGTGGGTAACCCTAAAACTAAATACACAAACAAAAACTGGAAAATTCATCATCTATTAATAGGGCCGGAAAACACAGTCTAGCTGGCGGCTAAACTAGGTCTAGTCGGCTGCTAAATGTAAGTCGATTAATTGATTTTACGCGTTTTACTTGTTCTTCAAGCTCAAGAAACCGTCTTTCTACAAGTCTAGCCGGCGGCTTCAAGTGATCTAGCCGGCGACTCTTTCCCTAATTATCCAATACAGATTTGATTTCTTATTTATCTTGACTTGGGTGTTACGTACAAGAAACAACATTTCAGCCGACGTCTAACTTGTATTTTTCTTAGGCTTCAAGTTCTTTGATTTCTAGCTTGATTTTCTGGAACTTTCTGGAATTTCAGCTCTAATTCGGCGGCTTTGCTTCTTCCCAGCCAGCGGCTTCCACAGTATTTCTGTTTTTTCCTGTTTTTATCCTGTTTAATCACAATCACTAAGCAGACACATCAAAATACCTTTTTACAATAATAATTATCTTTTGAATATAGAAATATTGTTTTAAATACCATGATAACACCTTAAATTACTTGTAAATTATGTATAATTTGGGCGTTATCATGATGTTTCTAGTTAGATTACATTATCAATTTACTTTTCAAGTATTGTTATTTCAATTATCCAAGTTAATTTCCAGGTATTGTACATCTCATTTAAGTTATTGAAGAAATTTTCAATTTACATACTCGTTGTTCATCTTTCGTTTAAGGTATAATCGTGTTTTTTATTATTATTATTGTTTCTATAGAATATTATGTTTATCTCTTTTATCTGCTTTGTTACTGTTAATATGAGTAGCTGAAGACCCTTATGGTGTTGGTTTGGGTAAAAATGGATAAACTGTAATCAGATTTGAAACTTAGTTGAGTAGGGTCGGCGACCTGAGTGGCGATGTCAGCAGCCCATCACCTTTAAAACTAGCAAATTGTTACGAACACTGTTTATGGTAATTAGATTCAATTTCTTTCTGTTAATGTTCCAAGCCAGCGGCTGTCTATGGTTAGCTGATGGTGGAACTATAGAACATAGGTTACCAAAATTTGGTGGATTGAGAGAACTGGTGTTGGAGGAAGCACACAAGTCAAGGTACTCAATTCATCCTAGATCAGATAAAATGTACCAAGATCTGAAGGCATTTTATTGGTGGCCAAAATTGAAAGCTGACATTTCTACCTATGTCGAAAAGTACTTGACTTGCGCTAAGGTCAATGCTGAACACCAGAAGCCATCAGGGCTACTGACTCAACCAAAAATTCCCCAGTGGGAATGGGAACGTATTGCAATGGACTTCATCACAAAACTGCCAAAAACCGTGAGAGGTTACGACACTATTTGGGTTGTAGTGGATCGTCTCACTAAGTCTGCACACTTCCTACCGATAAGAGAAACAGACAAGATGGAGAAGTTGGAACAGGTTTACATAAAAGAAGTCATCTCTAGGCATGAAGTGCATGTATCCATTATATCTGATTGCGGCAACAGACTCACTTCTAGATTCTGGAAAACATTACAGAAAGCCATGGGGACTCATTTAGATACGAGTGCAGCATATCACCCCCAGACAGATGGTCAAAGTGAACGAACTATTCAAACTCTAGAAGACATGTTGCGAGCATGTGTCATTGATTTTGGAAACGGATGGGATAAGTATTTACCACTAGCTAAATTCTCATACAACAATAGCTACCATACGAGCATAAAGGCTGCACATTTTGAAGCATTATACGAAAGAAAGTGTAGATCTCCCGTATGCCTGGAGCGAACTAGGGGATAGTCAACTGACTGGTCCTGAGATTATACAGGAGACAACAGAGAAAATCGTATAGATTCAAAAACGATTGAAAATGGCTCGAAGTCGTCAGAAAAGCTACGCGGATGTTAGACTGCGACCTTTAGAATTCCAAGTTGGCGGCAAAGTCATGCTTAAAGTATCACCCTGGAAGGGTGTAGTACGGTTCATAAAGTGAGGTAAATTGAGTCCTAGATATGTTGGACCATTCGAGATAACTGAAAGAGTTTGACCAGTGGCTTACAGATTGAAACTGCCACAAGAGCTCAGTGAAATACACGACACTTTCCATGTGTCTAACCTGAAGAAGTGCCTGGTCGACGAGAACTTGGTGATTCTTTTAGAGGAACTGCGCATTGATAACAAACTTCATTTTGTTGAAGAACCCGTTGAGATCATGGACCGCGAGGTCAAATGCTTAAAGCAAAGTAACATCCCTATCGTTAAAGTTCGGTGGAATGCTCGTAGAGGACCAGAATTCACTTGGGAGTGTGAAGATCAAATGAGAAAAAGTATCCGCAACTGTTTTCAGAAGGAACTACTTCAGCGGACGTACACTAAAATTTCGGGAAGAAATTTTCAATAACATGTGGGTAATGTAACAACCCTACTTTTTCCGTCACTTCCGTTAACTGTCTGTTGATTGTTTTAACGGTGATTACTTGACTTTATATGTGTTTAAGTGTATTAAATGCATACTTGATCCTTGGTGGGTTACTTGAATTAATATGTGTTAATATTAATTGATAAACTTATTTCGTGTAATGAAATACGATAAAAACGAAACGGTTTGAATAACTGCAAAAACTACTTTTCGAGTAACGAAACACTCGAGTTTATTTTAATAACTTTTTAATGATTATTAACTTTGAAAAATATTTAATTTATTAATTGTTTTAATAAATTAGACTTATTGGTTGCGTTTTAACGATCGATTTAGCGTTCCGGGATTTCGGTACGTTTAAACGACACTTGAAACGGACCACGAGTACATGTAATTGGACAAAACAAGCCCGGGAACCTTTCCCATGTGGTCCACAGCCAAACCCACCCTACACACCCCTTATTGGACTTAAATTGAGCTTGTGGACTATTAATGGACTTTGTTTAGGGCCCTAAGTGTGATATAATTAGAAAACAAAACACTGGACTTAATCCCTAAACCCTATTGCAGTCGACAACTTCCCTCTTCCCCTCCCTTGTGATCATTGACCATCAACCATCCCAAAACCACCATCAAACTTGTTCAGTTGCTTAAACCTTCAACACAAAGATTATAATTCGCGTCGTTATCTACACGTTGATATAACTAATTTGTTGATCAAAGGTATAAAATTATGAACCCTAATTTTTGTAAATGTGGCTTTGATGTGATTTCATAGTGTTTGATGTCAATTGCTCAAGTCTATACGCGTATATGTAAATTGTATGCATTAATTTGATTGTTTGATGTGATTATGGTTAAACCCGAATTTGAATTGCATAATTTCAGAAACTTAAACTTGTGAATGTTAAATATTATTGAATATTCAGAATCCTCTCGAAAAACTAATAATTTTAGGCTTTGGAATTGCGTATTTTCGTTACCGTATGTGCAAGTTATGATTAAATGAAGTTTTATTGTCAAATCTGCGACTAATCCAAAATCTGGACAAATGAGTGATGAACTGATTTATGAACTGATCTCCATTGTGTAGATAATTTAAAAACATTCAATTTGGACCAGGAGATCATGCTATTTGGAGTTTTAAAACTCATTTTATGCCTAAATGATCAATCTTGGTCAAACTAGTTTTATCGGTAGCTTAAAACAGATTTTAAAAGCAATTTGGTATGTGATATTGAATAAATTCTTTGCATTTATGTAAAATTCATATGTTTTAGATTACTTTTCATCTAGGCCTTGTGATAATTGGACTTGTATGTAATAACCCGCCTTTTCTGTTAATTTATTTTAACTCCCGTCTTTTTTTTAAATAATATCTTTCGTAATCTAAATTCGTATCTTCCGTTAATTAGCGTTTTCAATATTTCCATTATTTAGTTATAACATCTTCCGTTAGAGTGCGTATTTAAAATAATTCGTATGGTTAATTCACGCACCCGCTTCCAAACTCGAGGGACTAATGTGGCCAAGGGACTAAAGTAGTTGACTAGTTGAACTAGTCAAACCCATCTCCCCACCATTCATTTCACCTCCCACTTTCCTTTCTCTTCTTACTTCCATTTTCTCCATTTTTCTCTACAAACAAAGATTCATCATTTAAATCCAAACTAGGAAGCTAGCATAAAAAAAAATTACATATTTGGAATCCTCTCTTCATCCACTCCAACTTGATACAAATTTCATCTCTAGTGGGTAACTTTCCTAAAACTCTAGATTTCTTGTTCTTGGTGTTCTTGACTAATAAGAGTGTTAATTAGTGTCTATGGCTCAAGTCTAACATGAATATGTGATTTGTTTGCTCGATCTTGTTATTTTGCATAACTTGCGTAAACTTGGAAAAAGGGTTAGTTTAATCTTTTGTTTTGGTTGATTAAAGGTTGTTAGATGTTAAATTTCATGTATTAAATGTGTTACTAGCATCATTAGCTTCAATTTGGTATGTAGGATGACTTAGAAAGACTCCATTAACATGATTGTTAAATTTATGATTTTTGGTTAGGGTTTGATAGAATATAAAATGAACTTTTGATGCAATGAATGCTATGAGATGTTGTTGATAAGTGTTTAGTTGTATTGTATGCGTAATTACCTTCGAAACGGCGTATTATATGTGTGTATTAAGTTCCCGAATCATCATTTGCATTTATGAGCTTGAAACATTAAATGATGAACATTCAATGATCATTCGACGAGGATTTAGTTGTTGTAAATGATGGATTTGATTGATAATAGGTGTTTAGTTGTATTCCTTGTTAAAATACCTTTCCAACGATGTATGATAGGTATTTTTAGTGTTTTCAGTTCATTAATTGTGATTTGGTGAAATTTGGCTCGAGTCTTAAACACATGAAAAACTGCCCAAATTTCTGCCCAGGTGACCCCCGCGGTGCGGGTTTCCTAGCCGCTGTGCGGCTTAACACAGGCCCAGATGGTCTGGAACCATCAGAACCCTCGACCTTCAATTTTCCTTTTAGCCCGCGGCGCGCCCCACTAGGCCGCAGCACGGCTCAACCCTGGAGCTGTTTCTAACCTTATTTTAAATATGCAAATCCCCCAATTAGTTGAAATCGTCAATTACCAACACAAAGGCTTCCCGCCGCATCACTACAACACATAACCAAATACTTATGTAAGTTGGACAATAGTCGAATACCCGACCCGACCCCGTTGACTTTGACTTTGACCAAGTTTGACTTTTAGTCAAACTTAATCAAATACTTATGCAATCATTCTAACTTGCTTCTATACTTATATCTTGCATGAAACTTGACAACTTGACTCACATGCTATATAATCGAGTTGTAACGAGCCATAGGACTAATTGAACAACTTTGACCAACTTCGTATTGTACCGATATTGATACAACCTATTGTTTAGGTCAAGACTAGCATTCGTTCTTGTACACATTTACTTTGTGAAGTACCTTTATACTCGTGCAATCAAGGTGAGATCATAGTCCCACTTTTACTCTTTTATACTTATACTTGGGATGAGAGAACATAAACGTTTCGTTTTACAAAGTGAACACAAGTACTAAAACAAACATTCTACGTACGAGTTAGAACAAAAACCCTCAATTCAATTATCATTAGTTACACTCGTAAGGTGTAAGCGAGAACTTATGTTGTGTATATCTATACGGGTTTGACGAACCCTCATTCAGACGGTTAGCTACCGTTGGCGGATGAAACGTAATTTTGAGTATAGTGTAGTTCTAACACTATGGCAAAGAGGTTCGTATACAGTTAAGTCTTGATAATTGGGTGCTCGTGATACAAACAACAACTTTTAGAATGGTTTACTATTATTTTAGCGTTATAAATCTTCTGGTTCAACATAACATACTTACTAAACCTATGATTTCACCAACGTTTTCGTTGACAAATTTTCTATGTTTCTCTTAGGTCCTTGAATGCTAAGTGATACATGCTTCCGCACTATTTTGATACTTGCTTGGATGTAGAGCATACATGGAGCGTCTTTTAAGTTTACTTAAATTATGTAGCATAGGTTTCATTTGTACTTATATGTTGTAACGTAACCAGTTGTCGAATTACCTTTGTAAATCTTGAAACATCCTTACATTTGAAATGAATGCGACATATTTTGGTCAAACTTGGCTTTAAAGACTTATGACCACGTAATGGGACCTAAGTTGATGGCACCATCAATGGCGATTTTTGTGGGTCGTCACATTGTATACCTTGCGTAATGTGCGTTCAAAAATGACTGCCTGTATTCTGTCCGAATCTGCCAAGTATGCACCCTTAGCTCTATAGGTTGAGTTGTGGACAGTTTGAAGACTTGATCTTCTGGATACTTACACTTTATATGTTATGGAACAAAAGTCTAATTTATGTCAAACCTTGTAACCTGATACATTTTGCACAATAAGGCCAAAGATTTGATAACTACTGAATTGGACTGAAACAGAACGTCCGACATGCCGGAATAAACTGTACCAATTGGCTAAACCAAATCACCTCATATTTTGATATGTGTTATTTTAGCTTGTACTTGAAATTTATCCACTGACCTTTCTTAATTTTCATGCTCCTAGCTCCGGTTATGTCCAATATAAAACTGATGCGCAGATTAAAAATTGATTTCGTGCAATCTGTATTGTGAATGTGAGTATGTGCTTTGTGCTAGGGACATAACTTTGAACTTGTGAATGAATGTAGATTACATACTGATCATTAACATGTCATAAGTGAAATCTGATTGTCATTTGTTCATATGTGTCTTGGTTACACACTACTTAACATGCGGTATGACAACGAAATCGGTAATCAATGAAGCTTGAAACTAAAACTAAAAATGAATGATATGAACCCAGTTTGACTATTTGACCAACATTGACATGGACTTAATGATGTGTTGACTTTAGTTGACCACTTTGATTAAGTTTGACTTCTGTTTGACCTTGGTTGACTTTTGTTGACTTGCATGAACTACTTGACTATGTGTTAACGTTTACATTGAAACGCGTAGATCTGAGCAATAGAACAACTTACTCTATGAAATAACTATTGTATAAGATACAAATATTGACCAACCTAAGTATGTATATCTAGGTTGCATTACTCGGTCGTAAACCGTATAAGCTATTTTTGCTTACTTTTCATACCGAGCTTTTCAAAGGTGAGTCTACAGTCCCACTTTTTACATATTTTCTGGGATGAGAATACACGCTGATTAAATTTACATATTTACAAATGCTTTTACTTTTGACATGAGTACTATTATACATGTTGAGTTATTGTTCACAAAGCCCCTAGCTTAAATACTTTTATTACCTTCGGGTAATCACAATTTAGATGGACGGATCCGTTAGGTTAGACAAACCTCACCCTACTATAACTGTGGTGCATTTACTTTGAACTTTATGTACACTTGAACAAGTGTATACATTTTATAGGGTAAAGAATAAGTGTAGTGTATACTATACGCATGTCTTTATGCTAGTATTCAAGTGCTCATGGATGTATGTACATTTTTGCAATGCTTGGGTTGTGCTTATTGAAATCTCGTGGTCAAATGAAAATGAAATATTTTTATGAATAATGTTTTTCAGGTACTATTTTACGTTACTTAAAACTATGGTTTACAAATAAGAGAAATAAAACTTGACATGGTATTGTCTATGAACATTGAAACTTGACATGATAATGTCTACAAACAATTAAAACAGGACACAGTGGTGTCTACAAACTTTAAATATGAAACTTTTGTGGTCTCATACGTTGCAATTGATTACTTAAACTTGTGTTTTACAAGCAGGAGGAAAAAAACACTTTTGAATGTCATACACAGCTGAAACTTGACATTGATGATCACAAACAGACTAAAACTTGACATTTGCTCTATGCAAACTTTTGACATTAAACCTTGATGGTTTTATACTGATGTTTACTGATTTCTGAATACTGATTTTTGGATACCGATTACTAATAAATGATTCTGATAATTGCTTTGTCGATAAACGAATTTTGGAAACTGTTTTATGAAACATATGATGAACTATTTGTTTAAACCTGTAGATTCACTCAACATTATTGTTAACCCGTTTTGCGTGTTATTTCTTAGGTATTAATTGCTTCTGCTCTAGAACATTGTTGTTACGTAGAAGTCAAGCCAAGCACTGGGACCAGAGTTAACATTCCGTTAATGGATTTTGACGAGGTGTTATACTAGAAGAGATAGACATTTACTGAAACCCTAAAAACCTTTCCTGACCACTATTACCACTCATCCATCAATACCATTCACCCATTCACCTACTACTACCACAAACCCTTCACTTATTCACTATCTTGAAATACCAATGGAAGATCCTTAGAAGATGATTATTCCTTATATATGTGTATAGATATATGTATATGTATATGTATGTTGATAATGCTAAAAACAAACATATATTTCATAGCATTATCCTTCAAGAAAGACAAGCTTTTGGTTGCAATTGTTCTATTTACAAGTGATATTTGTTTAAATAATAAAAGATAAAGACAAAAGACAGATTCGACGAATTGAAGACGCAAATGACCAAAACGCCAAAAAGTACAAAGTACAATCAAAGTTGGTTCAAATTATTGATGAGAAACGTCTAAAAGTTACAAGAGTACAAGACGCAAAACGCAAAGTACAAGATATTAAATTGTACGCAAGGACATTCGAAAATCCGGAACCGGGACATGAACCAACTATCAACGCACGACGCAACGGACCGAAAATTACAAGTCAAGGGAATAAAAGAATATAATATAATATATATATAATTATATAAATTTATATATATTATATTATATATATTAATTAATTCAGCAGCCCACGTTTTGGAACGACTTGGAACAGTTTTTGGCTGCCATGTGATCGCATGGCTAGCATGCCCAAACACCATGCGATCGCATAGGAAGGAATCACAGGCCACATCTATAAATTCGGCATTTTTCGGGCGAATTTTACACATAATTTTTCAATCTCTCTCTCTCTCACGATATATATACATATATATATACATATATATATATATATATACATATATATATATACATATATATATATATATATACATATATATATATATATATATAATTTATAATTATTATTTTAATTTAAGATTAATAATAATAAGGTTATGTTAGCAAATGTTGTAAGTGTGTAAGTCAAAATTCTGTCCGTGTAAAGCTACGCTATTATTAATCATTGTAAGTTATGTTCAACCTTTTTAAATTAATGTCTCGTAGCAAAGTTATTATTATGCTTATTTAAGCCAAAGTAATCGTGATTTGGGCTAAATATTAAAGACAGGGTAATTGGGCTTTGTACCATAATTGGGGTTTGGACAAAAGAACGATACTTGTGGAAATTAGACTATGGGCTATTAATGGACTTTATATTAACTAAACGATACCTCGTTAATTTAATATAAAGATTACAATTTGACGTATCTATATATAACCACATACGCTTAATCGGGTACGGTGGGCGGGATATCTATAAATACGAATTATCGTTCATTTGACCGAACACGGGGATGGATTAATAATCAATAGACTTGTTGAAACAGGGGTGAATTACATACAAGGGTAATTGGTGTAATTGTTAACAAAGTAATAAAACCTTGGATTACACGCAGTCGATAACCTGGTGTATTCATTAAACAAAGTATTAAGACCTTGTTAAAGTTCGAATCCCCAATTAGTTGGAATATTTGACTTCGGGTATAAGGATAATTTGACGAAGACTCTCGCACTTTATATTTATGACTGATGGACTATTATGGACAAAACCGTATGGACATATCGAATAATCTAGGACAAAGGACAATTAACCCATGGTAATAAACTAAAATCAACACGTCAAACATTATGATTATGGAAGTTTAAATAAACATAATTCTTTTATTTCATATTTTATCGCACTTTTATATACTGTCATTTTATTTATTGCACTTTTAATTATCGTACTTTTTAATTATCGCAATTTTATTTATCGTACTTTTATTTATCGCACTTTAATTATTGTCATTTACTTTACGCTCTAAAATAAGTTATTTTTATTTTTAATATTTTACATTAGGTTTTAACTGCGACTTAAGACATAAAATCGACAAACCGGTCATTAAACGGTAAAAACCCCCTTTTTATAATAATAATAATACTACTTATATATATATATATATATATATATATATATATATATATATATATATATATATATATATATATATATATATATATACAAATATAGTTTAAAAAAAATATAGCGTTAAACTTGGCTAGTTCCCTGTAGACGAACCGGACTTAATAAAAACTACACTATTGTACGATTAGGTACACTGCCTATAGTGTTGTAGCAAGGTTTAGGAATATCCACTCTATAAATAAATAAATAACTTGTGTAAAATTGTATCGTATTTAATAATATTTTTCAATAAAAATATAACTATTTCATATACACATCTGCACACATCAAGTATTTTTGGCGCCGTTGCCGGGGACATCTTAAACGCCGAAAGCAAAACGCTATAATAATAAAAAAAAGATTTTTATTAAGTTCTAATTTCTTTTTGTAAAAATACGTTTTAAATATTAAAAATACAAAAATATAAAAAGAAAAACAAAATATATATATTTTTAAGAGTTGTTCAAAATATATAAAATTATAAAGTATTTTTATTTCTATTTTAATTTTTAAATATAAGTTTTAGTTAATTTATATAAATATTTTTATAAAAATAGGAAAAAAAAAATATAAAAAGTTCTCGGGCCACATTACTGTAGCAGCCCAAGAACTAATCTGAAATCCAGGCCCATGCGATCGCATGAGTTGGACGCCTTAATTTCATGCGGTCGCATGACTGACTGTGACAGGCTACAAACCTAAGACAACATTTATTACGCGTAAGTTTTATTTATTATTACTATTATTATTAACCCTAATTAGGGTTTAGATATTTAATTAGTTTTTAAATTTTAGTTTTAATTTATATTTAGTATTATTAAGTTATAATATTTTTATTTATTATATAAACTTAATGCTTTTATAAAATAATAATATAAAAATAATATTTTTATAAAAATTGTATTTTTACAACTTTAAGTTTTATTTTTATATTTTATATCTTTTTATTCGTAATATTTCTATTTTTATCGTTCGTAATTAGTTTTTAATCTAGTATTTTGCCGTAGTATTTTATATTTCTAGATTTTTAGGCTTTGCCGTAAAATCCCTTAAGTGCTTTTTCTTTAGACTAATATTTAGGTGCTTTAGAATTTTGTGACGTCGTTTTAAGATTTTAGTACTTTTTAAGTTATTGCCGTTTTGGATATAGTATTCCTTTTAAGCTTTAATAATTTTAGACTCAACTTTTAATTCTTAGTTTTTAGACTTTTAAGTTTCGACGCGCTACGTTCTTTTTATTATTTTTCGACCTTTTATTTTTCGACGTTTTTCGACACGCTCTTTTTCTTTCTTATTTCTCGACGCTCTAGTTTTTAGGATATAGAATTTTCTATTTCTTCTCTAAAATTTCAAGACGAAAAATTATTTTAAGCGGTTAAATTGGTAGACATCCAAAATTTTCTGGTTCGTAGTAATAGTTGGATTTGTTAGTGGCAAGTTGTGGGCTTTCGATTTAAAGGGTCCTGGCTACCTGCTACATCTATTGACTATTCGAAACGTGTGCAAAATCAGAAAAGTCTATTAATTTGATAACTTATATAATTTTTATCTTTTATAACTAATAGGATATTCTGTGAATCCACCGAGCAAAACGTTCACCACCTTTCATACGTTCACCACCTGTAACTCGATCAAGACATCTAGCCAATATTTTCGCCGTTGATTTTTCTTTAGAATCGTCGTCAAGTCGACCAAGTACTCCAATTCAAATTTCCGATAATCCATTTTTTGAATCCGACCTCACAATTGAGAATCCGGAGGATATTTAGGGACAATTCAGAGATCCTGAACCACTAATCATTCCTCCTGAACCACAAATCACTCATCCAGAGATTGTCGAGGAAGAAACCATTAAGTCAGAATCCTCTAGTGATTCAGATTCAACAAATTCATTCATGGAAAATCTGGAACCTCTAAGTATGGAAGATCGAATGAGAGCTAAACGCACTAGCCAAGGTCACGCAATTACTCAACCAGACATTAATGCGCCAGATTATGAAATAAAATGACAAATCTTACACATGGTAACTAATCAATGCCAATTTAGTGATGCGCCGAAGGAAGATCCAAACGAACATCTTCGAACTTTTAATAGGATTTGTACACTATTTAAAATCCGAGAAGTGGAGGATGAACAGATCTATCTCATGTTATTTCCCTGGACTTTAAAGGGAGAAGCCAAAGAGTGGTTAGAATCGTTACCTGAAGGGGCAATTGATACATGGGATGTTTTAGTTGAAAATTTTCTTAAACAATTCTTTCCAGCATCTAAAGTCGTAAGACTTCAAGGAGAAATAGTTACGTTCACGCAAAAGCCAAATGAAACTCTGTATGAGGCATGGACAAGATTTGGAAAGTTATTGAGAGGATGTCCGCAACATGGTTTAGACACTTATCAAATAGTACAAATATTCTACCAAGGATGCGACATCACTACACGAAAAGACATCGATATAGCAGCTGGTGGTTCCATTATGAAGAAAACCGCAACTGAAGCTTACAAAATTATTGATAACACTGCTTTCCACTCACATGAGTGGAACCAAGAAAAAGATATTGTTAGATCATCTAAAGCGGCTAGAGCCGATTCTAGCCATGACTTTGATTCCATTTCCGCAAAGATAAATGTTGTTGAGAGACGAATGGAAAAGATGACTAAAGATATTCACTCAATACAAATTAGTTGTGAGCAGTGTGGAGGACCACATTTGACAAAAGATTGTCTCAGTATTGAATAAACAATGGAACAAAGAGAGAATGTTTCATACATGAACCAAAGGCCTGGAAATAATTATCAGAATAATTATCAACCGTCAAGACCAATTTACAATCAAAACCAGAATTATAACCGAAATGTTCCATACAACAATCAACAAGGTCCTAGCAATCAACAAGTATCTAATAATACTTACAATCAGCAAAGACCTATTTTTCCAAATAAACCACCACAAACCGATGATAAAAAGCCAAATTTAGAAGATATGATGTCGAAGCTAGTTGAATCTCAAACTCAATTTTTCACATCTCAGAAACAAACCAATGAACAAAATGCTCAAGCATTTAGAAATCAACAAACTTCTATTCAAAATCTGGAACAAGAAGTGAGTAACCTAGCAAGGTTGATAGGTGAAAGAAAACCGGGAAGTTTACCTAACGATACAAATGCTAACCCCCGGAATGAAACAGCTAAAGCCATTACTACAAGAAGTGGTATTACACTTAAACCACCTGAAATACCTGTAATTTCTGATGACTCTATTCCTACTCCACAAGAACCACAATCTGAGCAAGAAAAGGAAAAATAACCGGTAGTTGAAAAGGTTAATGAAGATAACACAGTTAAGGCTAAACCTTATGTTAAACCATATCAACCACCACTTCCTTACCCGAGTAAAATGAGAAAAGAAAGACTTGAAGCCGAGCAATCCAAATTCTTGGATATGTTTAAACAAATAAATGTCAATCTTCCTTTCATTGATGTGATTTCAGGAATGCCAAGATATGCCAAATTCTTGAAAGATCTAATCACAAATAGAAAGAAAATGGAAGAACTCTCGGCTGTAACAATGAATGCTAATTGCTCTGCAGTACTGTTGAATAAGATACCAGAAAAATTATCTGATCCAGGAGGTTTCACAATTCCATATTTTCTGGGTAGTCTTAGTTCAATAGAAGCATTGGTAGACTTAGGTTCTAGTATAAATTTAATGCCATATTCATTATACGCTAAACTAGACTTGGAGAATTGAAACCAACACGAATAAGCATACTACTAGCAGATCGATCAGTAAAACATCCTAGAGGGATAATGGAGAACATGCTAGTTAAAGTTGGTACTTTAGTATTTCCAGTAGATTTTGTTATTCTGGACATGGAAGAAGATTCTCGAGTTCCTCTCATATTAGGAAGACCATTCTTAAACACGACTAAAGCAATAATAGACGTGTTTGGTAACAAACTGACCCTAAGTATAGAGGACGAGAGTGTTACCTTTTCTGTTGATAGAGCCATGCAACAACCGCAATCTGCAGATGATACATGTTATTATATTCAAACTATAGATTCACATGCAGAATTGTTAGAAGAATTTCCAGAATTACAAGGAACAGGAGAATGTTCTTTAGGAGAAGGAACTAAACCAATTGATGAAGCTGAAATGTTAGCTACACTCATGGCTAATGGATATGAACCAACAACAGAAGAACTTCAAATGCTAAAAGAAGAAGACAGATATTGATACAAATCATCGGTAGAAGAACCACCGACATTAGAGTTAAAGCCACTTCCAAACTATTTAGAATACGCTTATTTACATGGTGAATCTGAATTACCTGTAATAATATATTATTCTCTTGCTGAAAATGAAAAATCTCAACTCATTTCTGTGCTAAAAGCTCATAAACCAGCTATTGCATGGAAGATTCATGACATTAAAGGCATAAGTCCTTCGTATTGCACACATAAAATCCTTATGGAAGAAGGTCATAAAACGTATGTGCAACGCCAATGAAGACTAAATCCTAATATGCAAGATGTTGTTAAGAAATAAATTATTAAACTGCTAGATGCAGGTTTAATTTATCCAATTTCTGATAGTCCATGGGTAAGCCCAGTTCAATGCGTACCTAAGAAGGGTGGCATGACTGTCATCACAAATGCGAAAAATGAGCTTATTCCTACTAGGACTGTAACAGGATGGCGTGTTTGTATTGATTATAGAAAATTAAATCACGCCATTAGAAAAGATCATTTTTTCTTACCTTTCATTGATCAAATGTTGGAAAGATTAGCCGAAAACAGTTACTATTGTTTTCTTGACGGTTTTTCCGGATATTTTCAAATTCCAATCGCACCCGAAGACCAAGAGAAAACCACGTTCACGTGCCCTTATGGTACTTTTGCTTACAAACGCATGCCATTTGGACTTTGCAACGCCCCTGCAACCTTTCAAAGGTGCATGATGGCAATTTTTCATGACATGATAGAAGAATGCATGGAAGTTTTCATGGATGACTTTTCAGTCTTCGGTGATACTTTTGAAACATGTCTAGTTAATCTTGAACGAATGCTTATTAGATGCAAACAATCAAATCTAGTACTTAATTGGGAGAAATGCCATTTCATGGTTAAAGTAGATGTAATTGCTAAACTTCCACATCCCACCAATGTTAGAGGAGTTAGGAGTTTTCTAGGGCATGCCGATTTTTACCGACGTTTCATAAAAGATTTTTTCAAAATTGCCACTCCTATGAATAAACTCCTAGAAAAGGATGCTCCATTCATCTTTTCAGATGAATGCATCAAATCTTTTAATATTCTTAAAGAAAAACTCACTAATGCGCCGATCATGATAACTCCAAATTGGAATCTACCGTTTAAACTTATGTGCGATGCGAGTGATTTTGCAATGGGAGCCGTTTTAGGACAAAGGATTGAAAAACGATTTCAACCTATTTATTACGCTAGTAAGACATTACAAGGAGCACAAACGAACTACACAACTACTGAAAAAGAACTCCTTGACATTGTCTTTGCTTTTGACAAATTTCGTTCATATCTCGTTCTAGCTAAAACGGTGGTCTATACCGACCATTCTGCTCTTAGATACCTATTTTCAAAACAAGATGCCAAACCAAGATCAATTCGTTGGATCTTACTCTTACAAAAGTTCGATATTGAGATCCAAGACAAAAAGGGAGCAGAAAATCTCGCCGCTGATCATCTTTCTCGTCTTGAGAATCCCGAATTAGAAGTTCTAAATGAATCAGCTATACAAGATAACTTTCCTGATGAATATCTATTGAAAATCGATTATAATGAAATTCCATGGTTTGCAGACTATGCAAACTATTTAGTATGTGGATTCCTTGAAAAAGGGTTGTCGTACCAAAAACGAAAGAAATTCTTTAGTGATATAAAACACTATTTCTGGGAAGATCCACATTTGTTTAAAAGTTGTCCCGATAGAATAATACGCCGATGTGTATTCGGAGATGAAGCTAGTCAAATCTTAAACCATTATCACACAGGACCAACAGGAGGGCATTATGGGCCTCAACTCACAGCAAGAAAAGTCTATGACGCTGGATTCTATTGGCCTACAATTTTCAAAGACGCACACCTTCTTTGTAAATCCTGTGATGCTTGTCAAAGGGCCGGAAAAATAAGTCAACGTGATGAAATGCCACAAAATTTCATTCAAGTATGTGAAGTATTTGACGTTTGGGGTATTGACTTTATGGGTCCATTTCCAAAATCTCATAATAATCTCTACATTCTCGTTGCCATTGATTATGTATCTAAATGGGCGAAAGCACAAGCTCTCCCAACTAATGATGCACGAGTTGCAGTCAACTTCTTAAAACGTCTTTTTGCTAGGTTTGAACACCGAAAGCTTTAATAAGTGATCGGGATACTCATTTTTGTAACAATCAACTTGGGAAAGTTCTCAAAAGATATGGAGTAACTCATAAAATCTCAACCACTTATCATCCACAAACAAGTGGACAAGTTAAAAATACCAACCGTGCTTTAAAACGTATTCTAGAGAAAACCGTAGGATCAAATCCGAAGGATGGTCCATAAAATTGGAGGATGTACTCTGGGCTTTTAGAACAGCCTACAAAACCCCAATTGGAACCACACCTTTTAAACTCGTTTACGGAAAAGCATGTCATCTTCCAGTAGAAATTGAGCACAAAGAATTTTGGGCTTTGAAGACATGTAATCTTGATTTACATGAAGCCGGACGTTTATGATTAAGTCAACTAAACGAATTAGAAGAATTAAGACATGAAGCATATGAAAATTCGTTAATCTATAAGGAAAGAACGAAGAAATGGCATGATTAAAGAATCAGAAGTTCAAAAGAATTTAAAGAAGGAGACGGAGTTCTTCTTTTCAATTCACGATTCAAGCTATTTCCTGGAAAATTGAAATCAAGATGGTCTGGACCATTCATAGTCAAAATAGTTTTCCTATATGGAATAATAGAGTTGATAAATTCAAATGGAATTGAATTTAATGTTAATGGTCACAGAGTTAAACATTACATACATGGTCCGATGGAAGTTGACAATGAAGTCAATCATAATTTCACCACCCAAGAAACCCTCAGAATGAAAACATAAATATGTTATCAACAACATATCAATAACCAAAATTGGAAGACGGGGAAGCTTCAAATTGGAGTGATGAAGAAGAATTCCTATACAAACCTCCCATTCCAAGAAACGAAGAAAAATGTGAACAAGAAGTTCAAGTAGAAGTGAAAGAACCAAGAAAAGATCACTTGGAAAAGGTTAACAAACCAACTCTACTTACTAAAGTAGGAGACCCAGGTGAATTTATCATTTCTTGCTTGCTTAACGATGGTGCTATGTATAATGGACTCGCAGATTTAGGAGCAAGTGCAAATGTTATGCCTCTTTCCTTATACAAAAGATTAGGTGTGGGTAAATTAAGACCAACCAAAATAGGTGTTCAATTATTTGATCAAACCATTAAACACTCGGTTGGAATAGCAAACAATTTACTTGTTAAAGTGGGAAGTTTGACCTTTGTTGCAAACTTCATAGTTATTAATATGGAGGAAGACCTTAATATTCCTCTAATTTTAGGTCGCACATTTTTAGCAACCACCGAAGCGTTCATTGATGTAAGAGAAGGTAGAATGACACTTAGGGATGGTGACAAATCGATTACCTTTGTGAACCGAAATTTTATATCTCCACCAACCAAAACTTTTGAACCAATAAAAACGACTAAGTGTGGGGAAGATGAAGCAACAACCAATGATGACCTGATAACAAAGAACCCCGTTGTTAATACGAAATTAGATGAACCCGTTTTTAACAGTTCAACGAAGAAACTTTATAAACGGATTCAAGATGCTAGGATTAAGGGGAACTTTAAGTTATGTAACCGATTAGTATCCAATTTGTCGCCTAAAGAAAAGGCAATGTTAGTTGAATTTGTGAAAGTTACAGAGAAAATCAACAATTGGCTTAAAGTAAAAGTCAGAGATATACAAGTTGTTGATAGTCCAATTGAAAACGAAGTTAATCACAATTTCGACACCACATCTAACTAAGTGTGGGGAGAATCAAGTCTTTTAAGGATAATATATATTTCTGTTAGAGTTAGATATTCTGTTTTCGTGTAGTTTCCGAGAATGGAATCCGAATGGTCTTTCCCTAGCAGACCCTAAAGAACTAGTCTTCTCCCTCCATTCTGAATTTTTATTTTTTTTAGGTTTCACGAGATGAATAATTCCTTTGATCTGAACCATGGTCTACTACTACACGCTATGATTACTTAACGTAATAATAACATCTTCTCGAGTGAACTGGTATCATTCGTAAGAGGAAAAATGGACGAAGTAATGAAAGAACTCAGGAAAGATCATCATAAGATACATTTTGGAAAAGGAAAATCAAAATCCGCAACAAAAAGAAGAGCACAACACCTTGAAAGATGTTATAAATGCGAAAAATGGTCATACGAAGGTAAATGTTCAAACAATCAAACATATTCAAATACCGAATTTGTTACTCTATGCAGAGAAGGACCGTTCATATGTTTAGAAGAAAAGTTATTGAAGAATCGAGGTTACGCTTATGTAGCTATGGAAAACCAAATCACAAGACTCTCCTATGAGTCGGCTAAAGCAGGTCTCTGAGAATTCTATCTCATTGGTAAGTATGTACAGTTTTTATTTGTTTTTATTTTTATTTCTTTTAACCTTTTGATAATAAATGCTAAATCGTTCGCTATAAAGTATTAAATTGATATTCAATAAAATTAGGTATGCGTAACCGAAATTATTGATATCATACAAAAATGTATTACATCACTGCGAAATTTACCGTTTATTCTTAAGGTATAAATATCTTTAATTAATCAACCCAAAATATTTCAAAAATTCGTCAGGAGTAAAACTAGGTCATGGAACCGAAATTACTTTACCGAAAAAAGGGGCGTATATTTTTGTTAATATTTGATTGATTAAAGTGGGATAAAAGACCAAAAAGATTTTTAATTTTAATCTTTACCATGTTTTTAAAATTAATATTATATTATTATTGTAAATTTTTAAAATCAATATATTTAAGTTTTTAAATATTTTAAAAAAATTAATATTTTTAATATAAGTTTGTAAAATTAATGTATAAAAATATTAATGATATTTATATAAATTTTTAATTTTATGCATTTTAAATTTAAGTTTGGTGTGAATTTTAAAACAAAAAAAATTTACTTTATTTCATTAAGTTAAAAATTTGATATTTAGAATTCACCGTGAGTTGAAAACTAGGTCGTTGAACCGAAATTGCTTTACCCAAGGGAGGGACGGGAAATTTTATTATCATTATTTTTAATCTTATTGAATTAAAGTATGCCAAAAACATAAAAAAAAAAAAAAAAAAAAAAAAAAAAAACTAAAAATCTTTGCTTTTAAAACGACGCTTAAAAGGTAACAAATTTTAAAACTTTGTCGAGAGACGGACTAGGACTAAGATCCGAAATGTCCTCATTCTAAAAGAAACAAAATTTTAAATAATTTAATTTTTTGTTTTATTAGTCAAAGGTTTTTATATATAAAAAAAATAAAAATCAGACCCCATGCGATCGCATGGGGTTTCCTCTTCAAATCCAAGCGGTCGCATGGAGGAGAAAAACAGGTCAGGAACAAAAGGCCACGAGCTGGTCTCTGTCTTCTCACAATAACACACACAAATACACGAATACACTCCCAAAACATCACCTAAAATCATCATTTTTCAACCAAAATTCACAAAATTTGTCACTACAATCCGCTATAAACATGCCTTTATTCGGATTTGGAAGCAAGAAGGTAAAAATTTCACCCCTAAACTCTTAAATCTCCTAGTATTTGTGATAATTACAATTATTTTACCTAATTTAATTTTGTTAATTTCTAGTGTAATTAGAGTTAAATTGTTAGTATATTATGCATGTATAACCTAGATTGATGCTATTTAACATGATTTGAAGCCAAAAACTTCAAAAATTTTAGAAATCTAGGGTTTGTGTTCTTGAGCAATTTGGAGCTTTTGATATAAACAGGTTATGGCCGATTTTTGTCATGAATTATTGCTAAATTAAGTAGTGTAACATGTTTAGGTAGCAAAATGATCCAAACTTTGATCCTAAACATGATTTTTGAGAATTAAAGTGGACTTTTTAAGTCTAAAATTCATGAACTTGATTAAATTGATGTAAATGCCATTTGAAACTTGTTTAATTGCTAGTAATGGTTATTTTAACATGTTATTTGAGATAAATGCTTATGAACTTTGTAAACATTTTCATATATGCTTATTTGAAAAAGTGTAGAATTGATAAAAATATGAAAATGAGCATAAGTTTAATATGGATTAAACATGTTATTGTAATTATTTTGGTTTGTTATTTTGCTAACACTAATGCATATTTGGATGCACAAATTTAGTGTTTAATGTGTTTTGCAGAAATATACCGAATCTGGAGGTGCATCATCATCCAGACAACCAGAACCACAACCAGAACCCCAATCAAAAATGCAATATGAACCAGAACCTGAACAAGAACAATAATAAGAACAACAATATCATATTGATCAAGACATTCCATATTATGAGCCGGAACCACTATTCGTAGCTAATTATCGTCAATTTTAGCTTCACCCGAGAATTACGCACCTACTCATTAATGAACAACAGTTACATCCCAACCTTAGATTCGATCGATGTTGGATAGAATACTCGAAATTTCAAAAGAACATGCATATCCTTTACTTCAAAAATATTGAAATGCCTCGGGTGATCGACTGGGAGCCTTTGGAAGCAGTTGACCTAGCCGACTCGGTTAGAGGTTTACTAGTTCAGAGGTATGGTAACTCTACATTTAACGATTGGTTTCGCCTATTTACCACGCGTAGAACTATATATAGAGAATGGTGTGTTGAATTGTTAAGTACTATAGAGTTAAATGATCAAGTTGTTATGTTAGAAGATAAGAGTTTTATTAGATTTGTTTTAGGAGGTACAATGTACAGACTGTCCATGCTGGATATGGCTAAGGCATTACAGATATACACCCCTGCTGAGATTATGACCCCTGATTGTAATAGTTTAATTGCGGAAGGTGATAGAATAGATAGAGGCTTTAACATTGACGCCGTCTGGAGGCGTATGTCACATTTTAATGTGTTTACACGGGGTGGAAGACACTCCTATTTAGACATTGACAGGGCAGAACTCCGGGTAATACATAGATTTCTAGCGAACACGATTACACAACGGGGTAGAAATAAGGAAAAAATGACCTTAAGTGATTTATTTTACCTTAAATGTATTCGAAACCCGAGGAGTTTTGTTAATATCCCTTACTGCGTTGGCTATTATCTTTTTAATATTGTTGGGGGAATGAAAGCATGAAGTATTATAGGGGGTGGTATTTTTGTTACTCTCATTGGAGAGTACTTAGGTGTTAATAAAGAGAATGGGGTCCAATGGTTGAAATTAGGGATCAAGACGAGACTATAGGTTTGCAGGTTTATCAGGGTGCAAAGGTATTAAAGAGCAGACGCAATCAGGCAGTACCATATGATGGTCGTCATCCACAGGTAGAGAGGTTCAGATGAGGAAATGGAGGAACCGGATGACATTAGGGATGTCATTAGGGAGGCTGTTACTGACGTCTACCAGCGTATATATGAGGTAGAAATGAAAAACGCGGCTAGACATAGTCAGTTCGAGCAGTGGCACACCTAGAATGTATACGAGCATTCTAGGCAACGACAGCATGATAGATGGCACTATCATCAGCATCAGATCATGAGCCAGCTATCACCTCAGGTACCAAATAACTACATACCGACCCGACCTGCTTACTATCCTCCACACCAGCCCGATATGCGACCACCATTTACTCTCTACGACCCTAACCAGGCCTATCAGTACACCTATAACCAACCTTGGAACCTAAATGACGACATGAACTGGAACCCCTATCCAGATTGATATAGTTCCGTTGGTGATTTCTATGATTTTTATCTTTTTATTATTGTTTAAACATATAATATTGTGATACTTTTATGTAAGTTTTAACATTTTTGTTATGTTGTACTAATATTTCATATTTGATTTGAAAGTGGAATGTTAAGTCCCATTTCAAATTACCATGCATATTATTACTTGTATGTATGTATATTGTCAATTATACACAACAGGGTAAAACAGCGCATTTTCAAAGACTGCATTAAGTTCAGCAAAAGCTACTAATTTTGATGACAAAACGAAAAACAAATATGATGTAACAACAAGATGGAATGAACAAATGATGTGCACCATTTATCATTCAACAAACAAACGCCAATATGTTTGGAAACTTTGGTAAAATTTAGTCATTTTTCTACGCTAATCACCCTCAATAATTTAAATTATTACTGATTTCTTGCAAATGAGGGCATTGCAAGATCTTAAGTGTGGGAAGGAATTAAATTCTTTCGGATTTTTAAAATTTTTAACTTAAACACTTGGTTACCATTAAAAATACTAGTAACGCAGTAGTTGTATTAGAATCTAGTGCTCTTCGATAATAAAGAACAGCCCTAGTCTTATATACTGACTACCCAATTCTAGTAAAAATTTTCAAAATTTTCAAATAAATGAATTCAAAATCATGTTTATACATATTTATAAACGATAAAACTAGGTGTTAACACCGAAATTATTGTTACCTCGAAAAGAACATAAATTGAGAAACAACCTAAAATGTTAGAATTCATTTAAAATGGAATAGAGGAAAATAAAAAGGCAAAGAAAGGAAAATAAAAGCCAAATGTGAGAAAAATTTACCAAGTTATTTAAAACATATATCACATATTTTTGTACAAATAATTAAAGATACTTTTGTTTTGGACAATATTAATCAGTTTTACCCAGTTTATTGTAATATAAATAAAATTTAAGAGGAAGTAAAGTCTTCCGAGAAAAAGACACG
This sequence comes from Rutidosis leptorrhynchoides, assembly GCF_046630445.1. NCBI lineage: Eukaryota > Viridiplantae > Streptophyta > Magnoliopsida > Asterales > Asteraceae > Rutidosis > Rutidosis leptorrhynchoides. Next base: position 185,326,831 of record NC_092334.1, on the reverse strand, counting down.
CGCTTCTTGATTTAGGTCAGAAAATTGTCGTCCAGACCAGTTGTAGAGTCTACGAAAAACCTTGAAAAGTTTTCTCGAAAATCAGCTGGAAATCCACGGACCTCAGCATCAAACAGGGTCGTCAAGTGGTCAAACTTATCCTAACCATGAGAGGATCTGTCTTGTACAATGGGGGGCACCGTGCAAATTAGCTTATAAGACTACTGAATCAGATCCCCAGAAAGGAATCTCCTTAAAGATCAAAAATCAGCTTTTAAGCCTGATATTACTCAATCCTTGAGATTGACTTTAAAGATTGAGAATTACAAACTCATGGAATTCGATGATATCTAAACTCGAGCTTGAACGAGAAAATATTTTGATCAAAATTACAAACCGATTTGTTTTCTGAAAACCCATTTTCAATGCGTTCATTACCATTGAACGTAAAATCCTAGGAATTCACCTGGAATTCATTAGGTCATTTGAACCGAATCGGGTGTCAACCGTAAGAACAGTGGTTGCATAGCATGGTCGAAGACAGGACCTTGTGCCAGACCAAAAAACTATAGGGTGATCTTTACTATTGCTCCTATAAAGGATAGTAATTGCACCCGACACGATATAGACCATAATCAAAAGCATGTCACGGGACATTGCCTCAACAGTTGCTTGTTCAACGCTTTCCTTTACAACCGGACGGTAGTTTACCAAAAGGTAATATACGGAGCAAGTATACTGGACGTGTTGCTTTCCTAATACAAGGTTAGCAAGTGGGTAACACAAAACCATAAGTTTTGAGCTAAAATTTTCAAATCTGAAACCCACAAAACCCACAAAAACAATTTCGCAAACACCGATGAAGGGTTATTCCGGAAAACTTATCTAGGGTAAAAGCTAGATTGAATTTTCAAAAGATCAAATGTTTTCATAAAGATCTAATTTCCTAAATGATCTAAATTTTCATAGTCATGTGGGACTGTAAACCACAACATTACTATCATTGTTCATACCGCCAAATCAAAATCACTGATGTACAAAGTGTGAAGAATAAAGAAGTGATTCTAGTATTTTTATTTCAAAACTATATTGCTTGAGGATAAGCAACGCTCAAGTGTGGGAATATTTGTTACTGCTAAAAACGAACATATATTTCATAGCATTATCCTTCAAGAAAGACAAACTTTTGGTTGCAATTGTTCTATTTACAAGTGATATTTGTTTAAATAATAAAAGGTAAAGACAAAAGACAGATTCGACGAATTAAAGACGCAAATGACCAAAACGCCAAAAAGTACAAAGTACAATCAAAGTAGGTTCAAATTATTGATGAGAAACGTCTAAAAGTTACAAGAGTACAAGACGTAAAACGCAAAGTACAAGATATTAAATTGTACGCAAGGACGTTTGAAAATCTGGAACCGGGACATGAACCAACTATCAACGCATGACGCAACGGACTGAAAATTACAAGTCAACGGAATACAAGAATATAATATATATATATATATATATATATATATATATATATATATATATATATATATATATAAATTTATATATATTATATTATATATATAATTTAATTCAGCAGCCCACGTTTTGGAACGACTTGGAACATTTTTTAGCTGCCATGCGATCGCATGGCCAGCATGCCCAAACACCATGCGATCGCATGGGAAGGAATCATAGGCCACATCTATAAATTCAGCGTTTTTCGGGCGAATTTTACACATAATTTTTCAATCTCTCTCTCACGATATATATATATATATATATATATATATATATATATATATATATATATATATATATATATATATATATATATATATATATATATATATATAATTTATAATTTTAATTTAAGATTAATAATAATAAGGTTTTGTTAAAGTCGAAATTATGTCCGTGTAAAGCTACGCTATTATTAATCATTGTAAGTTATGTTCAACCTTTTTAAATTAATGTCTCATAGCTAAGTTATTATTATGCTTATTTAAGCCAAAGTAATCGTGATGTTGGGCTAAATATTAAAGACGGGGTAATTCGGCTTTGTACCATAATTGGGGTTTGGACAAAAGAACGACACTTATGGAAATTAGACTATGGGCTATTAATGGACTTTATATTAACTAAATGATACCTCGTTAATTTAATATAAAGATTACAATTTGATGTATCTATATATAACCACATACGCTTAATCGGGTACGGTGGGCGGGATATCTATAAATACGAATTATCGTTCATTTGACCGAACACGGGGATGGATTAATAATCAATAGACTTGTTGAAACAGGGGTGAATTACATACAAGGGTAATTGGTGTAATTGTTAACAAAGTAATAAAACCTTGGATTACACGCAGTCGATAACCTGGTGTATTCATTAAACAAAGTATTAAGACCTTGTTAAAGTTCGAATCCCCAATTAGTTGGAATATTTGACTTCGGGTATAAGGATAATTTGACGAAGACTCTCGCACTTTATATTTATGACTGATGGACTATTATGGACAAAACCGTATGGACATATCGAATAATCCAGGACAAAGGACAATTAACCCATGGTAATAAACTAAAATCAACACGTCAAACATCATGATTATGGAAGTTTAAATAAGCATAATTCTTTTATTTCATATTTTATCGCACTTTTATTTACTGTCATTTTATTTATTGTACTTTTAATTATCGTACTTTTTAATTATCAATTTTATTTATCGTACTTTTATTTATCGCACTTTAATTATTGTCATTTACTTTACGCTCTAAATTAAGTTATTTTTATTTTTAATATTTTACATTAGGTTTTAACTGCGACTTAAGACATAAAATTGACAAACCGGTCATTAAACTGTAAAAACCCCCTTTTTATAATAATAATAATAATACTACTTATATATATATATATATATATATATATATATATATATATATATATATATATATATATACAAATATAGTTTTAAAAAAATATAGCGTTAAACTTGGCTAGTTCTCTGTGGACGAACCGGACTTACTAAAAACTACACTACTGTACGATTAGGTACACTGCCTATAGTGTTGTAGCAAGGTTTAGGTATGTCCACTCTATAAATAAATAAATAACTTGTGTAAAATTGTATCGTATTTAATAATATTTCGCAATAAAAATATAACTATTTCATATACACCTCTGCACACATCATATGTATATATATATATATATGTATATATATATATAGATGTACATATATAAATGTGTGTGTATGTCTATATATATATATATATATATATATATATATATATATATATATATATAATGTGTGTGTGTGGATTCATTTTTCAAAACATCTGAGAAAATGAGAAGAAATTATAAAAGCAAAAATGAAGAACCCATTGGAGGAGAAAGAACTAAACTCAAGGGATGCTTGTGCGTCGAAAGAATTATTCTTGAAAAGAAAAATATAAAGAATTACTAAATGGTTCACAATAACATCAGCACAATTATCTATTCTTGCTGAAGAAATAAACTTTTTGAAAAGACTAATCTTTATCAACTAAATAAACCATCATTCACCTTTAAAGCTTATCAAGATGATCAAGAAGTTATGGTTATCACCACCGTTACACTAGTTGTTGGATCCTATATCAACATGAACACGATGAATGGAACGAATAGCCACAAATGAATCAAGGAAATTAGAGAGAAAATGAGATTTTCATTCCACGACTTCCTTGATCTCTATGAAGTACATTGGCTATTGTTGGTTTCTATGGAGTTCCTAGGTCCTTTATATAGCCCTCGTCTAAAGAGCCTCTTGTGAGTATGATTGACTCATTCTAGGGTAATAATAATCTCCCCTCATGAGGTAATCATACTTCCAAACGAACACTCCATAGGAAATACATACAAAATTAATGAAAGAAACACGCTATTTCTAACTAGCTCCCCTCACGACTCTTGCATGGCCGTTGAAGTAGATATTTAAAACTTGGAATTCTTCTACCTTCAATGGTCTTTGAGTTTGCACAACGAAAATGCACAACCATGTGACATTCATCGTAGCATCACCTCATGGTGTTCGAAAGACACTTCGAATTCTTAGAATCACCCCCCCCCCCCCTCCAAAGCTCTCGTGGGCACCTACATGAACTACAAACAATCTTGAAACAAAGCATCTTCTAACTTAGTCACGATTATTGTAAAACTACTGAATTCTTGCGGATTTCGACTAGGTTCGTCAAACCCCAATGAAGAAAGTTCATCTTTGAATTCACTTAGCTCCCCTCCAACACTTGCCTTATTTAGTAAGCTCGAAAAACTTGGAAAACTCCCCTCACAAAGTATATGGGACACACATTCATTCATATATTGTCGTATCAATATAGTTGGCTTTTTGATCGTTGGCTCCTTCGAAGTTTCTAACGTCTCCAATACTCCTCCAAGGATGTGGAAGTCTCTTTCGTTTTCCTTTGCTCACTCGTCAAATAAGTAACGCTTCAATTTTGTCTCTTTGAAGTCCTAGTCCAATACCGTACATGTATTGAAGTCATACGAACATTAACCATACACATATCTCCCCCACAATGATGCTTACATGAAATAAAAGCTTCATTGTTTAAAATGGTTGATGTATTCAGAAATTCTCTAAAATATCGTAAATAACGTGCATGAGAAAAGTCGTGTGAATCTAAGCCTCAAAAATAGTGGAAAATATGCTTTGGAGGTCCAGATTTGGATAGTGACCATCCCTGTAAATTCTGACATACTGTTAGGGGCCAAAAGTGTCAAAATTAAAGCCAGATTCGGATATGGGACTGTCCTTGCAAAACCTTGAAACCTGACAGGGACCAAGCCTGAAATATACCGTCAGAATCTGATAAGTGGATTGAAATTACGTTGTTGGGCTCACCAGATTTGGTAGGCCTAATAATAAACAGATTTTGTGCATTTTCACATTCGGTAAGCCCAGTTAACACACTTGTGAAAGAGGCCCCATAAAGCATCTTATCACTAAAAAGCATATGAAACTGATTTAAGCAAACATCAGAATGAGGAACCGAATCCAGTAACAGATGGTTACCAAATCAGAATGTATGATTCGGTATTTAAACCGCCATACTGAATCCAAGTATGAATCTTAACATAATCCACAAATATTTTAAATCAACTGAATCAGAATCATTAACGTAATTATCAAGAAAAAAGGTGAATCTGATTTTGTAAGAAACCAAATCTCATTCATGACCTGTAACAGTTACTTATCTTTAAATCGCCTTAAACACAAAATCATTAATCTCGAATTGGATGCAACTTATCCTCAAACTTTATTCCAGAAGCTTCATTTAGTAGCGAATCTGATGTATCACTGAACAAAATCTGATCAGAAACAGCAACAAATTCACTTTGAATCGATGAACAGTAGCGACGGTATCAATTAAACTTGAAACATTGATTATGAATTCCATTGCATTTTTTATGAAACTTCCAACATAAAATATGCTTGAAATCATCTAACAAATGCTCGATAATCATCAAATAATACTGAAACAACTCATAGATTCTAAATTTTAATATTGAAGATGCAGTTGAGTTTTTGATCTCGAACCTTTGACTCACAAATTCGGATTCAATACTGCGAATTAGGATCTGAGAATTTTCAGAAAGCATAACGAGATGATTTGCAGCAACTTCACAATTTTACCTTACTCTAAATGATTCTGAAACGATCCGGAGGCCAAAACCTCTTGTATTTTTGAAAAATGAAGAACTCCAATCAAATCAGCTCGAATTTGTTGATGTTTACTGGATTTGAACATGAACGAGGTTTCGGTTTTTGTTTAGCAACTCAAATTTAATCTCAGTTTGAATTTATGTTCATCATTAAGAAGAATTGAAGTTTGAGCTCGATGAGGATTCGGTACTGTAGCTGATGTAAATGAATTTGAGATTTAATTCATTTGTTGTTGTGATCTGAAGTAAGGATGTTAATTTGAATTCGATATCCTTAAATGAGATTTGGATTTAGATGAATCTCATTCGGATCTATTTGTGTTTAGGATAGATTCGGATAAGTGTTTGGAATGATTTTGTGTTTTCGGAAATTTTTGGTGGAAGGTATGAAGATCTTCATGAAGATATGAAGATATTTATGATGAAGGTTTGAAGATATGAATATCTTCATGTTGAATGTTTGAAGATACGTTGAAGGTGTATGGTGTCGGGTAAGAACATTCATCGATATTCATGTGAATCGTCTTCGTTTCATTAAAGATCCCGCTCAGATACCACATGTTAGATCCTAGATCAACATGAACACGATGAGTGGAACGAATAGCCACAAACGAATCAAGGAAATTAGAGAGAAAATGAGATTTTCATTCCACAGCTTCCTTGATCTCTATGAAGTACATTGGCTATTGTTGGTTTCTATGAAGTTCCCACATCCTTTATATAGCCCTCATCTAAAGGACCTCTTGGGAGTATGATTGACTCATTCTAGGGTTCTAACACTAGTATCAAGGATTTGAGTCTTGATCAAGCCTATGATGATAGGTGCATCATTACGTGCTATGAGTGAACTCATTTCTTATATCGATAGGGAACCCGAAACACTTGAGTGATTTGAGTGACCCGTGAGAGATAGCTAAAGTCATGTAACTTCCCCTCATGTTTGCACAGATAAGTTTTAAACCCTAACTAAGGAAACTTGCATTATTTTCGCTCGTATAATATACCATAAACCACCTAGGAAATAAAAAAAGAAACTTAGAAATATTTTTCGAAGTTAAAAATCATAAGTTTGCTTGAAGATAAGCAATGTCTAAGTGTGTGATACTTGATATCGGCTAAAAAGTCATATTTTTACTCCCGATATTAAACCCTAAAATAATAAATTAATTAACTTTATCGAAGAAATAAGCGTTTATTTGCTTTATTTGGTATATCAAGTGATTATGAAAATGATGCAATAAGAACCGAAGAAAATATACTTAAAATGAAGAATCTAGAGTAAAAATAATGAAAGCCAAGTTATTGTAACAACCCAACCCGTTATCCAACCGAATACGTGCAATAAAAAAAAATTTACAAAGGGGTTCGTGAAAGGACCCGTCCTAATCCATCTGGACGAAGTCACCAACAACTGGTTCCATTGCGATGATCGACTCCAAAAACTGTCTTTAAAATGAGCAAATGCACAGCGGAATGTTTCTTTCATACCTAAGAATAAACATGCTTTACAGTGTCAACCAAAAGGTTGGTGAGTTCATTAGTTTAACATAAATAATCATTTCATAATTTTAATACACCACAAGATTTTCATATATTCATTTCTCATAATCATACGTCCCATGCATAGAGACAAAAATATCATTCATATGGATTGAACACCTGGTAACCGACATTCACAATATGCATATAAGAATATCCCCATCATTCCGGGATCCTCCTTCGGACATGATATAAATTTCGAAGTACTAAAGCATCCGGTACTTTGGATGGGGCTTGTTGGGCCCGATAGATCTATCTTTAGAGTTCGCGTCAATTAGGATGTCTGTTCCCTAATTCTTAGATTACCAGACTTAATAAAAAGGGGCATATTCGATTTCGATCATTCAACCATATAATGTAGTTTCAATTACTTGTGTCTATTTCGTAAAACAGTTATAAAAACAGCGCATGTATTCTCAGTCCCAAAAATATATATTGCGAAAGCATTTAAAAAGGGAATAATGAAAACTCACTTAATGTATTTTGTAGTAAAAATACATAGGACGAAAATGAACAATTGAACAATGCAGGGTTGGCCTCGGACTCACGAACCTATATCATTTGTATATATATTAAAATGTATAATCGTATTCGAACAAATTTATGTATTATAACTTGAATTATATATTATACTTATTTAGTTTGTGTATATATTTAAAATGTTTATTATCTATATATTTGGTTATATTAATATATCTCTATATATATATGGTTAGTATTATATAAAAATATTCTTAATTCGTTATATATAAGTATTTATATAAATAATGTTATCATATTTGATATGTGATATATAAACTATTAATATGATTATAATATATGTATTAAGTATATTTTAGGTACAAAATATTTATTTGTAACGAAAATGATAGTTTTGATAATAATGATTTACTAATACTAATAATTTTATTAATATTGATAATACTAATATTAATAACGATATTGTTAAAATATGTTTATAATAATAATAGTAAAACTAATAATTACGAAGAATGATATTTATACCAATATTAGTGAGAATAATAATAACTTGTATTGTTTTATAACAATAATAATAATAATCCTAAACATATTCATAATAATAATAATAGTACTAGAAATGGTATAATTACTAATATTTACAAAAAAAAAAAAAACAATAATAAGTTGCATTATTTTTGTCACTAATTAATGTTTATAATAATAATTTTATTATGTTCCTAATAATGATAATAGTAATAATAGTAATAATCCTAATACCTAATAATAATAATAATAATAATAATAATAATAATAATAATAATAATAATAATAATAATAATAATAATAATAATAATAATAATAATAATAATAATAATAATACTAAGTAATTATAATAACTTTAGTAATGATAATAGTTATAACAATAATAATTAGTACTAACAATAACAATAACAATAACAATAACAATAACAATAACAATCATAATCATAATAATAACAATAATAATAGTAATAATAATAATAATAATAATAATAATAATAATAATAATAATAATAATAATAATAATAATAATAATAATAATAATAATAATAATAATAATAATAATAATAATGGTTACTACCTTAAAAAGCTCCAAAAAATATCAAACCGTCCAAGCCGGGACTCGAACCGGCGACCTCCCGCTTATACACCCAACACCTTAACCAACTACTCTATTGTGTTTTTCCTGATGTATGCTCATTTAATTTTTCTTTAACCCCTCCTCATAGTGTTCTATCTCCTTCTCCTTCTTCACTTAGCTAATCGACCAGAGACATATCAGTTAACAAAAATGAAATTTCACTGCTTCAAAATAAATGAATAATTTATATCAAATGATTGAATTTCATGAAAACAACAAAAAAATAAAAAAAAAAAACCTCGCGACATAATAGCTGCTGTCGCAGCTTTTTGTAAAATTTTTTTTTTGATATTTGATGTTTGAATTCATTTTAGATTGAAGTTACAAAATGAAATATGTTTCAATTCACCTTTCAAAACTTTTGGGATCATTTATTGCAGGATATTCACAACAACACCTTCAAATTTCTGCAAGAACACACTCGTTGACTTTTAAAAACCACAGTTTTGACTTGCAAATTCATCTTTGATTTCACAAATTAGGAGCTCAGATTTTTCAGGTAGATTGATTATATGATTCCTAACACTTTGGCATTTTTAGATTTTTACAAAAGACTCGATTTTGAGATTTTGATTTAGAGTGTGACGAACAGAGGAAAAAAAATAAAATAAAATAAACAAATGGTTTCCCTTTTCGTTTAATTCAACAGATGGTTGCAGATGTAATTGAATAATGATAACTGATATTTGATAGTGAAACTCGAGTGATTTTTCAACACACAAAGGAATTTGATTTTTATCTCTTGAGGATAGGTCGACAGATACACACTTGTAAACAGAAAAGAGATAAGGAATGGAGAAACTTTACAGCTATTGTGAACTTAGGTCTTTATTTTATAAATAAAATAATAATGATAATAATAATAATAATTGTATTAATAATAATAATATCGTTAATATTATTAATATTAATAATATTAATAATAATAACTATGATAATAATATTGATAATAACAATAATTATATAACAAATCATTTGTATCAAGTTTTCTATATAAATATATATTTAATAATAATAACACTGATATTTATATAAATATTTATTCTAATACTAGTAATGAAAATAATAATAATAAGGCTATTAGTAAAAATAACAAATTACATGTATTAAATTCCATATCTATATATTATCTTTAATAATATAACTAATACAGATATTAATCATTAATGTTAGTAATGAAAATAATAATAACATTACTATAATATCTATATTTTAACTTGTTAATAGTATATTATAATTATGTAATATTTAATAATTATAATAACTTTCATTGATTATTTATTATTTATAATCATATAATAATTACACATCGAAATCATATATATTTATATATAAATTCATTTTGAATTACACTTATTTATTTTGTAATCTTATTTTGATTATTCAATCCTAATGTTTAAACTATATTTTCAATTTATTATATATATACATATATTTATATTTACATATACATATATATACATATTTATTTAAAACAATTGTTCGTGAATCGTCGGAAACAGTCGAAGGTTAAATGAATTACATGTAACTAATTCAAAAAAAATTTTAGACTCTACTTTACAGACTTTGCTTATCATGTCGGAAACATATAAAGATTAAAGTTTAAATTTGTTCGGAAATTCCCGGGTCATCACAGTACCTACCCGTTAAAGAAATTTCGTCCCGAAATTTGAGTGAGGTGGTCATGGCTAACAATAATAATGTTTTCATGACACATATGAGTTGATAAATGGAGTTTTATCATTATTAAGTAATATGGATAAAACTATTCGATTATTCAAAGAGTACGAATGAAGCTATCACATAAGATTGAAATAGGAAAAGTAAAGATTCGCCTTAACTTTTGGCAGAGTTAGGGTTGAATTCCGGAATTCAAGGGATTTAAAAGAAAATCTAGGAAATCTATAAGATCTGATTCTTCGGGATTTATGGAAATTAAGATCTCTTTAATCAAATGCGATCATCTGTCCTAATTGCTCGGTCGGATGTTTCCATTATAAACTTACCTCTTCCATTTTATTATTCTCACCATTCCTATACTTTCTTTCTTAGTTCATACATCCAAAAGATTGTGAAAATGCTTAATCCAGTTCTAATCCTTGATATTATTCTAATTATCATTTCTGTCATCCTTCTTTTCAATTTTCCATCAGAAGAATCTGTTTACTTCTACTATTACCTTGGGGTGATACTATTCTTAATTATACCGTGTCTTTATATTGCTATTCGTATTAATATCCATGGTTTGTAATTTCTGCGTTGTTGTTGGATTTTATATCTTCCCTTATGTTTCAATGTCTCTGCTTCTGTCTCCTATAATTATTGTCATCCGCAGTTAATGCGCTCTCTTATTTGCTGCGATTTATACCCCCTTTCTATTTCGGGGCTTCATGCTTTTGTTTACTTTTCGCAAGTAATGGTCCAGAATTCATAGGTATGGAGTTTCGAATTTTCATAATATACAAGGTAGAAAGGAAATGTAGTAGCACGATTTGTTTTGTCAAATTATCTGAATCACTGAGAATAGAACTATCAAGAATATATTTTCTTGATATGTTCAGAAGTTAAGTAGAATGAAAGAATTATGTAACATGGTACATGATGACGTTATAATTTGTGAATCATCATGTTCCATTTAGAAACTCAGCATGACTTACTATAATGTAATCACGTTGATCAAGTGTCATTATATTATACTAACTCATGCATCAGTTTCCAACATTACTTCAATAACATTCATATCTTAAGCTTGAAATTTTACAGAATATAGAAACTAACAATTTCTATATGATGTAACACTGATAGCACAAATAGATTAATGATTTCGGATAAGAATAGTTATGAAAATATCTTCAGAAATATGGAGGATATTTATAATGAAAGATACGATGGTATCTTGGAATTTATAATATCGATGGATGATGAAGAAGATTTATTCGTAAGGGTTTAGATTCGGAAGCAAGGTATTCGTTAAAGATTTCATCTGAAACAGAATCATTTGGATTCTTTGAAGTCAAACTTATTCTTTGCGATTTGACCACGGCGTTCTTCATAGTTTCGCATAATCTGCTTTTCGGTACTAAATTTTCTATTGAATGTTTCCAATATAATGATACACAGGAAGCACGAAGAGGTATATAATTTCGGACGAGAATATTTATAAAAATATCCTCAGAAATATCGAAGATATTGATGATGATATTTTGGAATTTCTAAGTTCGATGGTTGATGGAGAAAGATTTTTCGCAAGATTTTAACATGACTTCGGAGCAAGATATTCTTTAAAGATTTCAACGGATCTAGATTTATCTGGGTTCTATGAATTTAGGGTATGTTACTTGTATTTCTCCTTGGTTTCCTTTATGGTTAGCTCAATCCGCTTTCCAGTTCCAACTTTTCTGAGCTTTTCCAACATACTAATCTTTAGCATCAAACTTTCGATGATTATGGTCATTTATGGTTATCTACAGTTTCTGCTGCTTCATTCAACTTTTTCAACATTTAGAGTATTGATTTGTGACTGAGTGCTTTTCAGAATTTCAGAATGAGGGATCATAATTCTAAGAGATAAATGTCATGCATATAACTGTTGATGTAGATATGCTGTGAGTTTTCAAAGTACTGATTGCTGATTACTGATAATTGTTATGGCAGTTCTCGTTATAAGATGTGGATGAGTATATGATAGGGTTTCAATGAATAAATATAATGATTTATCAGAGAGATTTAAGCCAAAAAGCAACGAGGTTGCTAGTACGTCTGCTGGTAATATGGTGGAATATAAAAGAATTCTCCGGTATCAAAAGGGTAATTGTGTATATCAGGATTATAGTAAGGCTACTTCGAATGAAAAGTCGAAGTTGACTTGCTGGAGCTGTGACAAAATTGGCTACTTAAAAAAATCGCAAAGTTATTTATTTATTTTTTTTTTTTTTGCTAATAAATGTCAAAGGATCTGACGCGGCTACATGTTAAACTTTTACTCAGTTGCTGAGAGTTTCTCAGGTGCATAACTATATGCATAAATCTTTCCTTTTGTAGATGAAGTGCGGTTGATTCATACTCTCGATTGAGGTATTTTCAAGAATCATGAAAGGTTTGAACGTAGATTGTAATTGTCAAAATACAAATGAAGTTTAAGATAAAATCAAGTGGCAAACTTGAAGAATTGTTTTGTTTCATATGTTATAATCAATATTTTAATTCATTTTAATTGTCCAATGTCGGCAGTCCACAGTTGATAGTCCACAGTTGACAGTCCAATAATTCATATATAGTTTAATATATAATATTCGAATTGATTAATATGTATCGTGACCCGTATACGTCTCAGACTCGATCACAACTCAAAGTATATATATTATTATAGAATCAACCTCAACCCTGTATAGAGAACTCGATCATTACTGCATATAGAGTGTCTATGGTTATTCCAAATAATATATATAGATGCGTCGATATGATATGTCAAAACCTTGTATACGTGTCCCGATATTTAAAGTGCGTAAAAATAAATAACAGAAATTAAATGACGATAAATAAAGTACGTAAAGTAAATAACAGAAATTAAATGACGATAAATAAAATTGCGAGAATGTAAATTGCGATAATTAAATTGCGATAAATAAATTGCGATACGGAATTAATGGTTAGCTAGGAACAGTTAGCTAGGATTTTGTTAGCGTGGATTCTTAATAGAATTTCATATTGTTAATTAATCTGTTTCTAATCAATTTTTATTGTGTCCATTAATTCTTCATTATGCCACTTGTTGGATTCTGATAGATCAAAATTCAAGTATGAAATTAAATGAAAATAGTTATTCTGTGGTGAACGGATATGTATATCGGTGGATGTAAGTAGAATAATAAATGACTGTTGAATCAGATTTGAAGAATGTACAGTGTAACTTATTAACATATTGTTATTAATCTGTTTCTAATCAATTTTTATTGTGTCCATTAATTCTTCATTATGCCACTTGTTGGATTCTGATAGATCAAAATTCAAGTATGAAATTAAATGAAAATAGTTATTCTATGGTGAACGGATACGTATATCGGTGGATGTAAGTAGAATAATAAATGACTGTTGAATCAGATTTGAAGAATGTACAGTGTAACTTATTAATGTGAAATTTAAATATTCCTCGGGTATTACCTACCCGTTAAAATATTTTCACCATTATTAGTTTGTACAAAAGAATTTTAATTACAATCTTTATGAAAATATACTTACATATATATTTTCTTCAGATGTAATCATGAATTTAATGAGTTAATATGATATTAAACTCATTTGCTTTTCGGTTGGAACTAGAATAAATAATATCTAGAACATTAGAAATTACATAATCGCCATGTCGAACGTAGATAACTGATGTAGAACAATTCGTAGAACGATAATTATACTCGAGGTACAGAATGAGATTTTGAGGCATGGATTGTTGATGGTAATGGTGCTGTTACTGATGGTACTGTTGGCGCCGGTGATGTTGTTGAAGCTGGTACATTTTGCACCATATTTTCCAAATTGATTACTCGAGTGCGAAGTTCGTTGACTTCTTGTATTACTCCGGGATGATTGTCGGTCAGAACAAGTGGATGAATAAGGTTTAGAATCTGAGTTATGACATAGTCGTGGCGAGATATTTGGGAAATGAGGGTGAAAGTGATGTTACGAACAGGTTCGCCGGTAAATGCTTCAGGTTCTTCGCCAAAAGGTGAATTCGATTAGTGGAAGGGATCGTCTTCTGCGCGTCTCCATTGATTAAGTCGACTACGAATCCATCAGATGAATTGGGGATGGATGATTGGTTGATTCATTCTGGTGACACTGCTTTCGGAGCTTAGGTGAACATCCATGTCGGAATAGCTGTCGGAATAACTATCAGAATAGCTATCGAAATCTGAGGGACTCGAACTTGTTGAGGGATTCATCTCGTACGATCAGATGAAGGATTTTTGATAAGAAATAGATTATAGGATATAGATTAGTACCCTGCAATACATAATTTACATATGTATATATAATACTAAAATCCCATAAGTTACAGAGGAATCTACGGAAGTTGTCAGGCAAGGTCTACAGTAACAGATATGCTAAGATATGAATTAGCAGATACACTAAGATACGAATTTGTCTATACACTATTCATGCAATCATTGCAGTAATATGTGTCTAGACTAAGAAGGATAAGCAGGTAATTTCCTAAGGATGATAAACAGATGATTTTCGACAAAAATGATAAGCAAAGCTTTTGACATGCAGACACGGTCGAAGTCCAGACTTACTAAAGCATCCTAATGTCTATCAGTTAGGCACACTAATGCAAGACCTGGTTCACTAAGACCACCGCTCTGATACCAACTGAAAGGACCCGTCCTAATCCATCTGGAAGAAGTCACCAACAACTGGTTCCATTGCGATGATCGACTCCAAAAACTGTCTTTAAAATGAGCAAATGCACAGCGGAATGTTTCTTTCATACCTGAGAATAAACATGCTTTAAAGTGTCAACCAAAAGGTTGGTGAGTTCATTAGTTTAACATAAATAATCATTTCATAATTTTAATAGACCACAAGATTTTCATATTTTCATTTCTCATAATCATACGTCCCATGCATAGAGACAAAAATATCATTCATATGGATTGAACACCTGGTAACCGACATTCACAATATGCATATAAGAATATCCCCATCATTCCGGAATCCTCCTTCGGACATGATATAAATTTCGAAGTACTAAAGCATCCGGTACTTTGGATGGGGCTTGTTGGGCTCGATAGATCTATCTTTAGAGTTCGCGTCAATTAGGGTGTCTGTTCCCTAATTCTTAGATTACCAGACTTAATAAAAAGGGGCATATTCGATTTCGATCATTCAACCATATAATGTAGTTTCAATTACTTGTGTCTATTTCGTAAAACAGTTATAAAAACAGCGCATGTATTCTCAGTCCCAAAAATATATATTGCGAAAGCATTTAAAAAGGGAATAATGAAAACTCACTTAATGTATTTTGTAGTAAAAATACATAGGACGAAAATGAACAATTGAACAATGCAGGGTTGGCCTCGGACTCACGAACCTATATCATTTATATATATTTTAAAATGTATAATCGTATTCGAACAAATTTATGTATTATAACTTGAATTATATATTATACTTATTTAGTTTGTGTATATATTTAAAATGTTTATTATCTATATATTTGGTTATATTAATATATCTCTATATATATATGGTTAGTATTATATAAAAATATTCTTAATTCGTTATATATAAGTATTTATATAAATAACGTTATCATATTTGATATGTGATATATAAACTATTAATATGATTATAATATATGTATTAAGTATATTTTAGGTACAAAATATTTATTTGTAACGAAAATGATAGTTTTGATAATAATGATTTACTAATACTAATAATTTTATTAATATTGATAATACTAATATTAATAACGATATTGTTAAAATATGTTTATAATAATAATAGTAAAACTAATAATTACGAAGAATGAAATTTATATCAATATTAGTGAGAATAATAATAACTTGTATTGTTTTATAACAATAATAATAATAATCCTAAACATATTCATAATAATAATAATAATAGTACTAGAAATGGTATAATTACTAATATTTACAAAAAAAAAATAATAAGTTGCATTATTTTTGTCACTAATTAATGTTTATAATAATAATTTTATTATGTTCCTAATAATGATAATAGTAATAATAGTAATAATCCTAATACCTAATAATAATAATAATAATAATAATAATAATAATAATAATAATAATAATAATACTAAGTAATTATAATAACTTTAGTAATGATAATAGTTATAACAATAATAATTAGTACTAACAATAACAATAACAATAACAATAACAATAACAATCATAATCATAATAATAACAATAATAATAGTAATAATATTAATAATACTAATAATAATAATAATAATAATAATAATAATAATAATAATAATAATAATAATAATAATAATAATAATAATAATAATAATAATAATAATAATAATAATAATGATGATAATAATAATAATGGTTACTACCTTAAAAAGCTCCAAAAAAATATCAAACCGTCCAAGCCGGGACTCGAACCGGCGACCTCCTGCTTATACACCCAACACCTTAACCAACTACTCTATTGTGTTTTTCCTGATGTATGCTCATTTTATTATTCTTTAACCCCTCATCATAGTGTTCTATCTCGTTCTCCTTCTTCACTTAGCTAATCGACCAGAGACATATCAGTTAACAAAAATGAAATTTCACTGCTTCAAAATAAATGACTAATTTATATCAAATGATTGTATTTCATGAAAACAACAAAAAAATAAAAAAAAACCTCGCGACATAATAGCTGCTGTCGCAGCTTTTTGTAATTTTTTTTTTTTTTATATTTGATGTTTGAATTCATTTTAGATTGAAGTTAGAAAACGAAATATGTTTCAATTCACCTTTCAAAACTTTTGGGATCGTTAATTGCAGGATATTCACAACAACACCTTCAAATTTCTGCAAGAACACACTCGTTGACTTTTAAAAACCACAGTTTTGACTTGCAAATTCATCTTTGATTTCACAAATTAGGAGCTCAGGTTTTTCAGGTAGATTGACTATATGATTCCTAACACTTTGGCATTTTTAGATTTTTACAAAAGACTCGATTTTGAGATTTTGATTTAGAGTGTGACGAACAGAGGAAAAAAAATAAAATAAAATAAACAAATGGTTTCCCTTTTCGTTTAATTCAACAGATGGTTGCAGATGTAATTGAATAATGATAACTGATATTTGATAGTGAAACTCGAGTGATTTTTCAACACACAAAGGAATTTGATTTTTATCTCTTGAGGATAGGTCGACAGATACACACATGTAAACAGAAAAGAGATAAGGAATGGTGAAACTTTATAGCTATTGTGAACTTAGGCCTTTATTTTATAAATAAAATAATAATGATAATAATAATAATAATTGTATTAATAATAATAATATCATTAATATTATTAATATTAATAATATTAATAATAATAACTATGATAATAATATTGATAATAACAATAATTATATAACAAATCATTTGTATCAAGTTTTCTATATAAATATATATTTAATAATAATAACACTGATATTTATATAAATATTTATTCTAATACTAGTAATGAAAATAATAATAATAAGGCTATTAGTAAAAATAACAAATTACATGTATTAAATTCCATATATATATATTATCTTTAATAATATAACTAATACAGATATTAATCATTAATGTTAGTAATGAAAATAATAATAACATTACTATAATATCTATATTTTAACTTGTTAATAGTATATTATAATTATGTAATATTTAATAATTATAATAACTTTCATTGATTATTTATTATTTATAATCATATAATAATTACACATCGAAATCATATATATTTATATATAAATTCATTTTGAATTACACTTATTTATTTTGTAATCTTATTTTGATTATTCAATCCTAATGTTTAAACTATATTTTCAATTTATTATATATATACATATATTTATATTTACATATACATATATATACATATTTATTTAAAACAATTGTTCGTGAATCGTCGGAAGCAGTCGAAGGTCAAATGAATTACATGTAACTAATTCAAAAAAAAATTTAGACTCTACTTTACAGACTTTGCTTATCATGTCAGAAACATATAAAGATTAAAGTTTAAATTTGGTCGGAAATTCTTGGGTCATCACAGTGCGCGGCGCGCAACACCCCTTGTGCGCAGCGCGCACGAGCTCCATCAGCTTCTGTCCGGTTTTGCCAATTTTCAAATAAAGATCCCCCACTTCCCGATACATTTAGACGAAACGCTTTTCACAACATGTTATAATAGTTAAAACTCACACGATTCAGTAATAAAATAAGTTTTACGAAACCGGGCCCACATATGCCGTAATACGAGTTTCATACAAAACATGAGTTTCGACCACATTAGTTTAAATTCCAAACGACACTATGAGCATGGTGTTTGGGGGTTAAACTATCCAAATCTCGGTCAAACTCCAAAAGCTATATGTCCAAAAGCGTCCCCTATCAAAACAAAGCGGGATCACTAATCCAAACGAACGCCCTTACCCTTGTCCACGCCGGAGCCTATAAAAAGATAAAAAACAAGAGGGTAACCAAAACGCTTAGTGAATGCAATAATTATACATATACATATATAATATACCTACTTGCATACACTTACATACATCGTATAATCGCTAGCAATAACAATTAGTATACAAACTCCGAGTATAAGCTAATAACCTTCAAATACCGCAACTAGCATAGTCAATAGCATATTCACCAAAATAATATATTATGCTATACAACAACACATACACAAACTATATAGTTAACCATTCACGTGTCATGGTGCTACCGGCTCCGTGGTTCACACCATACGCAATGCTATGACGCTACCGGCTCCGTGGTTCACGTCACTATGCATTTGAGTCATACTCTTTTATAGTGTTACCGGCTCCGTGGTTCACACTTCGGTGTTACCGGCTCCGTGGTTCACACCTCATTTTATAGTGGTACCGGCTCCGTGGTTCACACTTTGATGCTACCGGCTCTGTGGTTCACATCACAACTCGAGTCATACTCTTTTATAGTGCTACCGACTCCGTGGTTCACACTACAACACATGTACCATGATGCTACCGGCTTCGTGGTTCACATCATAGCAGACTCGCACATACTATGGCACTACCGGCTCCGTGGTTCATACCATAGCACACAAATAAAGACACTATATACATACATGCATAATTATTCCACTCACCTTAACGCCTTCGGTGAATGTTTTATACTTCCGCAAGCTTCAAGGCAAAGTACCTAATACAATAAGTACTCAATCAACACACAAACTAGTTGGACTAAACACCAACCATTCACTCATGTGCATTTAATGACTTATATGCATTAAATGCTCCATTTTCACCAAAACCGTCCATTTAAGGTTAAGACCATCACATATCACTAAAAGCTAGTGACTAAGGTCCAACAACACTAACTAATACACAATTAGGGTATTTCATACCCATCTTTCCCAACCAGGTCAATTATTACCCAATTAACCATTTTAAAGTCACACACCCATTTCGGGTCATCCACTAACCCCATTAACACCCATTTGCTTAATAACTAGGTGTGCTAGTAATTAACTAACCAATTATGACTCATAAGTCCATTTACCATTTCCAAAACCCTAGGTTAGTCATCCTTGGGTCCTCATGACCCAATCTTACCCAAGAACACCCAAAATCACCAAATATGGGTTTTATGTTCATCACTAGCCCAAACTCTAACCTTAAACAAATTAAAATAAGGAAATCAAGATTAGAACATACCACCACAATCACAACGTAGCTAGTGATTAGATGAACAACTTTAATACACGCGCTTTGGCCCGAAATCAACTTCTTCCCCCTTGATTTAAGCTTTCTCTCTCTCAAAGTGTTTCTCACTCTAGGACTTAATTTGGGAGAGATGATGTGATTGGTGATAAGGTTGAATGTGTTTCAACCACCACCCAACTGGCCATTACAGCCCCAAACTTGTTCTCATGTGAAAAGACAACAATGCCCTTCATTTAACTCAAATTAGGAAAAAGCAGGAATCTGTCGACAGGCCAAGTGCGTGGTGCGCACACTTGACCCTGCACGGCGCGCACACAGGTTTGATCAGTTTCCCAGCTTTACTTTTACACCACAGTTCACACATCTTATGTACATCATATATACCCCATGTACAATAAATAATCGGGTCTCACAGTTATGATTCTGAAACAAGATGTAAACAAGCCCAGATCAAGCCACACATGGACTTTACCCAGCTTGCCAGAACACCCGGGTACTTTACCCGGGCTGCCCACACAAGAAGATCACTACGCTAGTTCACCTGAGGAACTCCATGCCCGGCATGTTTACACGGGGTGTTTACCCGGCATGCCTTGTTTTGCCCAGGGACTTCAAATGGCTTGCCAGGGCCAGATTTTGCCTATAAGATGAGTCATTTGTCATCCATTTTACTTCCCTCACTACCCATCTCACTGTTTCACTAGTTTATTTTTCTAAGATTATAATGTAATTATCGATTAGCAATAATTACCTAGATTAGGCATTAAAAGGAGTCTGTAGCATATTGGAGGTGCACCAGAAATTGTTACTTTTGAAAATCTAAAACTCGTTTAATCTACGGTTATTTCTACCCATTATATATCTTTCATAATGTCTTTCATATTACTATGCTAGATGATGTTACTGCCATGATCAGCGAATAGTTATCTTTAAGTCTATGTTCCGATATAGTTATCTGCGATGTTAAAATATAAATGTGAACTGTGATGTTGTCGTAATGCTTTCAGATTATGTTTTGAACTTAATTGATTTTCCGACTAATGGAACATGATTATCAACTGTGTTTTTGGGACGTCGCGAACCTCGATTCAGAGAATACTATCTGTTTCAAAACCTTGATCAAGAAAACTTTATCTGATACATAGTGCATTGGGAGGAGGCACAACGGTTGTAGTACATCCACATACGCTATTGACTATGTCAGATGAAGCTTTTAAAATGGAACCTCTATTTGAGAGTATCGAGTAAAAAGTTGGCCTTTGAGCTATACAATGTAGTCACCAACATAATAAGCATAGTGAAAATGTATCGAAGCACAACATTGTTGTAAGTCGTAACAATGCTATACACAACTCTGGAAATGATCTCCGGGAAATATAAAGTACATTATGCCATAACATGGACTCAACATTGTAGTAACCTTAGGGTCTCTTTACTTAAATCATGGAATTAGTTGTTTAAATCATAAAGGAATGGAAACCTTAGAATAACCGGACATGTTCA